>NC_136130.1:1684095-2284095 GCF_965212315.1 Lampetra planeri
TGTGGAAAAAAAATTGCCAGGCAGCACGCCCTAAGCCCCGCGGTGGGAATAGGCTATTCCTTTTTCACGTCCGTCACCTTTAAATTAGTTGAATTAGCTATTTAGTGGGATTCCGATATATTTATTTATTGCGCGACACCGGTCGTACCAACTCACGCCAATTGGGTGGGGGGGGGGCGGACCCTGCCAAGTGATGCGTGTTCGGTCGAGCTCGTGGGGGACATTTTCTTTTACGCGTTTCGCATGCAATGAATAAACATACAACGCTGCGGCTATTTCTTCACAGTGTCATGTCTTCTTCGCCCCCCTCCCAACACGTTGAGGACAGTTAATACTACAGAGTCCGTAGATAATAATATTATAGTGCTTAGATAGCATTATTATTGCACGGGCGGGGGGATGGTGGGGGGGGGTGCGGGGGTTGCGGCCCAGCCCCCAGCCTGGCAACGTGCCACCTCCGCCGCCTCGGCAATGTAGGCCAGAACGGGGGCTCCGCACGGGACAAGGCCTCACCACGGCTATGGTAAGTACAAATTTCCTTGCTTCTTACGCTAAGAACTCAGGTTCATTGCTTACTATTATGAAACAAATACGTTTCCAGATATTACTATAATAATATTTGTGTGCACATAAGAACTCTGGTTCATTGTTTACTATGATACAAATAGGTTGCCAGATATCACTATAATAATGTTTGTGTGCAGATTAGAACTCACGTTCATTGTTTACTATAATGAAACTCATAAGTTGCCAGATATTACAATAATTATGTTTGTGTGCACATAAGAACTCTGGTTCATTGTTTAAAATTATCAAACTAATTAGTTGTCCGATATTACAATTATGTTTGTGTGCAGATAAAAACTGAGGTGCATTGTTTACTATTATGAAGCTAATAAGTTGACAGATGGTCTACTGCCAGTCTGTCATGTGGCCTGCTGCCTGCTGCCTGCTGATTAATTTACGTCAGTGCCCTGGCACTCTATTATCTATGCTGCTAATTTCGCTTTTGCCCATTATCAGTGTATGCCAGTCTATAATCTGTTGCCTGCTTCTTTACCTCATTCAGTGTACTGCCAGCCTTTCATATCCACTGTTTTCTGCTTTTTCAGCTTATGTCGACTGTAGCAATGCTTATGTCATTTAGTCGGCGTACTGGCAGTCTATAATCTAGACTGTAGCCTGCTTCTCAACTTACCTGTGTGTACTGCTGCTCTTTAATGTATACTTATTTCAGCTTATTTCTTCAAAAAATTTCTATTCTTTCGATTGCTCACGTCACGCTATTTACTGATACGTAGTACTGCGATGCTGATTAATATGTTAGACTGCTATATACGTAGGACTTTCTTAGTTACAGCCCATTGAATTTCGTATATCGTTTTGTTACATTGGTGGGAAGATCACCCATTTTTATTTTCCAGTACCGCACCTTTACTTTTCACCAAAGCAGGAAGCACGCAGGGAGGTTCAATGCCCCAAATATTGTTCACCTTGCTTTCTTACGGTGGGTGAGGAACATTGTGAGAGAGACATTGTTCTTCCATACCAAGAAAACACCATCGCACGATTTCCCGACAATAACAGAGCATACGATGCCCTACAAAAACACATTTTCCTATTGCAAGGCCAAAATGGGTAGCACGTCAAGATTCCTCCAATTACAAAGCTGCAGGACAAAGACATCCTCACAATACTGTCTCCTCTAAATAAAATTATATTCCTTTGTGATCATGGACAGAGGAGGAAACGACATATTATTGTGCGCCAACCTCTTTCACCAGTATGTTGTCGATGAGTATGCCAACATTGAGAGTGAGCGCCTTCGGGTGCAACCGCAACAAACAAAATATGAACAGAGAACATCTTAAAGCGACGACGCTCAACAGAAACATCCTGGATCAACCAGCAAATCTTCCAGAAAAAAAACACTGTATTACAATACTTGTGCAAAAATCCCAGTGTGATGCAAGTCAAACAATAAAAACCACAAGACAATTTAGATTAAAGTTATCAGGCCAACTCTGCACTTCCGCAAGAAACATGGCTTAACCATATGTTTTCGAAATCACCAAAATAAAGCTATGAAAATAATGTAACAACAGTAATCATAGGAATTGTGATTAAAATTTGTGAGTGAGTGTATCACGGTATCCTCCCCGCCATCATGGCCTCCTCCACGCCATCACGGCCTCCTCTACACCATCACGACCTCCTCCACGCCATCACGACCTCCTCCACACCATCGCGGCCTCCTCCACACCATCGCGGGCTCCTCCACGCCATCGCGGCCTCCTCCACACCATCGCGGCCTCTTCCACGCCATCCCGGCCTCCTCCACGCCATCACGGCCTCCTCCACGCCATCACGACCTCCTCCACGCCATCACGGCCTCCTCCACGCCATCATGGCCTCCTCCACTCCATCACGACCTCCTCCACACCATCACGGCCTCCTCCACACCATCGCGGCCTCCTCCACGCCATCACGGCCTCCTCCACACCATCGCGGCCTCTTCCACGCCATCACGACCTCCTCCACGCCATCACGACCGCCTCCACACCATCACGGCCTCCTCCACGCCATCGCGGCCTCTTCCACGCCATCGCGGCCTCCTCCACGCCATCACGGCCTCCTCCACGCCATCACGGCCTCCTCCACGCCATCACGGCCTCCTCCACGCCATCACGGCCTCCTCCACGCCATCACGGCCTCCTCCACGCCATCACGGCCTCCTCCACGCCATCACGGCCTCCTCCACGCCATCACGACCTCCTCCACACCATCGCGGCCTCTTCCGCGCCATCACGGCCTCCTCCACACCATCGCGGCCTCTTCCATGCCATCATGGCCTCCTCCACTCCATCACGACCTCCTCCACACCATCACGGCTTCCTCCACACCATCACGGCCTCCTCCACACCATCGCGGCCTCCTCCACGCCATCACGGCCTCCTCCACACCATCACGGCCTCCTCCACACCATCGCGGCCTCTTCCACGCCATCACGGCCTCCTCCATGCCATCACGACCTCCTCCACACCATCACGGCCTCCTCCACGCCATCGCGGCCTCTTCCACGCCATCACGGCCTCCTCCACGCCATCACGGCCTCCTCCACGCCATCACGGCCTCCTCCACGCCATCACCGCCTCTTCCACGCCATCACGGCCTCCTCCACGCCATCACCGCCTCCTTCACGCCATCACCGCCTCTTCCACGCCATCTCGGCCTCCTCCACGCCATCTCGGCCTCCTCAACGCCATCACCGCCTCCTCCACGCCATCACCGCCTCTTCCACGCCATCACCGCCTCTTCCACGCCATCACGGCCTCCTCCACGCCATCACGGCCTTCTCCACGCCATCAACGGCCTCCTTCACGCCATCAACGGCCTCCTCCACGCCATCATCGCCTCCTCCACGCCATCACAGGCTCCTCCACGCCATCCATCGTCTGTCCCTCCGATGGCTGCACGCTGGAGTTCGCTGTCCAAAGACAGGATGTCGTCGTCGTCGTCGCTGTGTCTGTGTCTCTGCTGTCCGAGTGTGATTTGTCTCGGCCGGCTTGTCCGTCTCGTTCCTCCCTCTGTCGGGACAACTGGCTGCCCTGCTGACGGTGAATCACATGCCTTAGGACAAGTCTACATAGTTCATCCCAACAATCCGCAGTGCTACTTTCTCCCAATGCTTCTCCATGTTGCCAAAGGGCACTAATATTTCCAAGACCTCTAAACAGTGGAAGGAGTTGTCTGTCAAACATACAGGGAAGCTTGCAATCTTCGTGCAATTCTTGCGCATGATCACCATCTTCATTAACCTATGACAGAAGCTTCTGTTGGGCAGTCCCCTTTCCAACTGACATTGCTCTTCTGCATAAATCTTCAAGTTTGCAGCCCATCTAACCCCATGTGACTGGAAAAAATACAAAGAGGGCATGAGTGAGGACATCCTCCACGGAGATCAATGGCAAAATACAAACCTCGACGTCAACTTTTCTGATGTCATCTTCAAACAGGCCCTTCCTCCTTTTTGACAAACTGCACTCCATTGGTGGAAAATACCTCGCGTCTATGGGACTACCAACGCCCTACAGGGACAACCTGCATGCCCTTGCTCAAGATATTCTATGTTAAATATGCTATTATGCTTTACAGCTTCTTAAACTTTTTTTAGGAGATTGAACCAAAGCTAATGGATGCACAAATTGAAGCCTACACGAAAATCTTGGAAGACATTGAGACTACAAATCGATTCTTTTTTTTTTCCTTTATGCATCTGCCAGTACTGGGAAAACCTTTGTTTTCAAACTGCTCCTCGCTAAGCCTCGCCAGAGAGAGAAAATTGCTCTAGCATCATCGGGGATTGCTGTGTATGTCGATGTGTATGTGTCAGTCGATGTGTGTGTGTGCGCGTTTAGGTCCATGTGTGCGTGTAAGTCGATGTGTGTGTGTCTTTTTTGCACGGGCAACGCCAGATGTGTATGTGTAAGTCCAAGTGTGCATCTCCGTCCACGTGTGTGTCTCAGTCGTTTTGTATGTTTCAGTCGATGTGTGTGCATGGCTCCATGTCAATGTGTAAGTCACTGTGTGTGTGTCTATGTGTGTCAGTCGATGTGTATGTGTTGGAGTCCATATGTGTGTGTAAGTCCATGTGTGTGTCTTCGTCAATATGTGTGTGTGTAAATGCATGTGTGCTTCGGTCGATGTGTGTGTGTGAGAGTCTACATATGTGTGTGTGTGTAAGTCGATGTCTTTGTGTGGGTCTATGTCTGTGTGTGTCGGTTGATGTGTGTGTCTGTATTTTTCGCCCGGGCAACGCCTGGTACTTACCGCAAGTAACATATAGAACGTGATATAAATGGCTGTTTATGTAATAACAAAAGTTTGCTTCTGCTGCTGATATAACAACATAAAAATATGTTGCTCTCAACCTTGTCATTTTAAGAATCTCTTATTATGATTTTGCCAGTGTCTAATCCAGGTGTGGCTGACTCAGGGGTGCAAATATCTATGGATGGATCCGGCCCGCGAAATTAATTAACTCGGTCCCGTTGCCACGTAAGGGCTACCAGTTGTAAACGACTCGCACATTATGCTTATCCGTCACTACAACCATTTATTGTGCTGAGATAAAATACAGAAAAAAAGTAAAAGATTTACAGCTGGTTACAGTCCTGAGCAATGGTGGAAATTCCGCATTTCACTTTGCACCAAAACTGCTGCGTGGCCGAATTACACCACGGATATTGAGGAATCCATTGCAATGATTCCCCCACGCGTTACCAACTACCATCGCTTCGTTGGTCCTGCCAAGGCACCCGATGAGGCCAACATCGCAAGAGGCTTGAGAAAAGCCTCCACTCCCTCTTTATCTCCAGAAAGCGAGCAACTTTTCCAACAATTCAATGCCACTCAGAAGCAGGACACCACAAAAGCTTTGCTGGAAGCACTGCATTCGGCAATAAAACAAAGGTGGTACGAAACGGTAGAGGTTCTTGCCTTTGTAAAAACGAGCCTAAGGCTGCTGGGAGGCTGGGAGCAGCACTTACAACCCTGATGACATTTACAGACAATCAGTAATTCACGAGCGCCATTCGACAAATCATGAGGTTATAAAAACTTTACCGCACTTTCGACAAATGCCAAAAACCTCGGAATTATCCAGTCCTTTCTCAATGGGGAACGTAGATGCTGGTATAGTTCAAATGAAATCCAAGAAAGCCGCAGGCCTCCATGGGATTAATCTGGAATTCACCCAGAACTTGGGACCATGAGCGATAAATTGGCCACTTTCCTTGTGGACATTTTCTCCTCAGGTGTAGTACCAAAGGAGTGGAAGGCAGCTAAGATCATATTCATTATTATATTTGGAATTGACGCATTGGACCCGAAAAGCCCGATTTCCCTCAACATCTGTTACAAGCTAACCAAGTGAACCCGACTTCAAAAGCTGACGCCTATGCTTGAGGATATAGTCCACAAGAAACAAGCTGGATATAGAACCGGCCGAAATTGTAGCGATTAGGTGCTTGCTTATACAAGTCAAATTGAGACTATCTTTGAACATCAGCTCAAAACAGCAACGCTGTTCATCGACGACAATGTATGGCGCAAGGGTCTTCTACTGAATCTTGCGACAGCTATGCCTTGCCACCTTGGTGAAGCTGCCAGCAGCTCACGAATATTGAACAATCGACTCCCTCAGGAATATGTTCTTGTCACAGTGCTGTTCAAACTCCACCAGTGACATTCCGGCGACATCCTCCTGCAAGTTCACATACGCGGATTACATCATGCTGGCAAGACAAGCACAGACAATAGAGCACACGGGAAAAATCTTGAAAAAGATATAATGATCCAAGAAGCATATTTTAGGAATTGATCGCTTAAGACAAACACCTCCAAGAGCATCGTCTCCATATTCCACAGCCAACAACAACCGAGCTACGAAAACCCTCTGTGGAACACTACAAATGCACAATCAGTTACCCTAGACCGGACGCTCGCCAATCGCCACCACCTTGAACAAACCGAAACAAAGTAAAACACGAGTGACCATGATTCCAAAACTGACAGGAACAATGTGGGGAAGCGACGCCTGCACGTAAAAGATATCGACGCAAGCCTTGGTCCACCATCACAGAGTACCGTGCTCAAGTGGGGAGCGCAGTTCTCACACAAACACCACACTTCCTCTCTTCAGCAACATTCTGAAGTCCACTCCATTCCTGTGGCTTCCTGTGCTGGCGAACCTCGCCCCAGCCAATATCCGAGGTTATGTTGCGATGACCCAGGAGTATCACAAGATTATGGAAAACATCCCCCTGCCACTATAAGACCTAAACGAACAACCCCCATGTCTGAGGCTGAAACCCAGGAAACATTTCTATATGTGTACCTCTGCTCTAACAGTCGAAAATTAAAACACTGGCACTCGCTGATCTGATCGTGGGCGGCTATGGACGTGGCAAACAAACCTACTTGAGAACCCGACTCTGGAAGTACCGGGCTTCTCTCTCATGACAACTATGGCCCACGTTAAACCGCGCTCGAACGCAACATGGGATAAATGTGAAAGATTAAATAATTGTCGAAATGCAACTGTGGTGAAGTTCAACCCATCAAACACATCAAACACATCACTGATCCATGCGTCATCCATACACATCCTGGCGGTGTCACTGCATTCCGTACAGCGTCTACTACTTCCTTGGATTGGTTGACATGTTTTAATATTCAATTACAACGCGTTTAGAAACTGTTACTTTCCTCCTGCCATATGATTCAGAATATAGTTACACGTGACATCAATGATATGCCACGAGTGCTTCTGTCATTGGTCGAGTTTAAAATTTTCCGCACGGGTCAAGAAGTGAGCCCAAGAGCCTGAGTCTGGTATTTGAGTCGTTCAGGCTGGGCTGCTGTCATTGATACGCAGCTCTCTGGTGCCAGCACCGATGCGGCACACGTACCAATAGCCGTGGAGACGCGGCATCAGATGCACCTGGGCTACGGGCGTCAAGAAGCGCTGGAGGGCAGACAGCTGGGAGCCGGCAGAAGATTAGCTTCAGATAGCTCTGTCAAGCACGAAACTATTTATAAATGTAACCATAGCTGCCATAATCCAATTATAAGATATGCTATGGGGTATATGCATTAATCACTCTGTTGTTTAAGCCAGTTGAAATCCTAATGAGACAACGGGCCTGATTCATGTGGCTATTTGGGTCTTTATCCCGATATTTATTTGCAGATTGATGACAGATTACGAATACAATTTGAAATATTTCGTATTCTGCAATTCATGTTATGGGTGTGTCCATATAATGGTTGAATCATTTTGCATTTTTGACACTACTCGTGGCATAATTTCAAAATGGCCCAAAGTGGCCATGTGTATATTTGGTGCCTCTAATTCACATGAAGATATCAGTGATGTAGACCAAAACGCAGAGCAGCATGGCGCTACAAACCCGGTCATAGCTAATGCCAGTAAGTGACGAGTGACATGAATCAGTTCAACCCACATTGACGAATGTGGTGAAGTACGGTTAAACAAACCCCACGATCTACCTTCATATTCCAATCGATTTATAAAAAGCTGTTAACTATTATTGTGAAAATTGTTCATAGTCATTTGCAGTCTGCCCTTTGACTAGCAATATAGGAATTGCTGTTATCCAGCAATATTTATCAGTCTTAACTTTTCCTTTGATATATAGCAAATTAAATATTTTATTTTGATTCCATGAACCTAACCTCACTGTCCACTCGCCCCACTTGCCCTTCAGCTAAGAATGTCCAACACAAGTTACTCCTAATTGCCGCATCTCAATAAAGTATCTGGTGTGAGCATGCACCTCTTAAACGCTGGCATCACACTGGCCAAGAGTGTGCACAACCTTGGAGTTGTTATTTGTCTCAAATCTGCAGACTTTATACCTCCATCTGCGCAACGTCATCCATCAGCTTCATACCCCAGCTGCTGCTGAGACCTTCATATCCTAATTTATTCATTCATCACATCAAAGCCGTGGCCATGGAGTCAACATTGGAGGAGACCAAATCTTCCAGGGGGTCTGGGGGGCCCCCCCAGAATTTTTTTTGAAAACTCATTTCCTGCCATTTCCTGCCTAAAATATTTTTAAAAATCACTAACACATAGGATGGACTTTTTCTTTATTTTTTACAATAATGTCTAATAGTGTATTGTATCCCATTGCTCTGTTTTTTCTTTACCGTTTCTTATTTCATTGTATGTAATGGCAGAGCTTAGGGACTAATAAAGTACAACCATAATCATATAAACATAAATCTATCTTATAGCAATATATTGGGGGGGACATTTTGAGCATATTTGAATATTGGGGGGGATGTGTCCCCCCCAATATATTATAATTACGGCCTTGCATCACATCTTGCCTCGATTACTGCCACTCTCTACTCGACGACCTCCCAACATCCTTCATCCCCCCCCCCTTATTCCTCATCTCCCCACATCCCTCACCTCTGAACATCTGTGTAAAGAGCTTTATAGCTCATCGGATTCCTCCAGCATAAATAAATATTCAGATTTTGGCATCCCTCACCTCCCCAACGTCCCACAACTCACCGTGTCCCTCACCACATCCATGATTTTGGGTTGCTTCTATTCCTTCAGAATTTGGCTGTCATGTGTATGGCGGTGAAAAGGTTTTCAAGCCATTGTTGCCGACTGAGTGGACATGGCCTGCAATACTTAATTATTAATTTGAACGCATCTTGCGACTAATCCAGCAATTTGTGCGAATCCTGCGCGAACGAACGTTAAGGTGATATTGTTACTGTTTACAGCCATGAGCAAGTGGTGGATGATTCCATATGATAATCACTGTTGACTTCACAAAGTGTTAGTCATTTGATCAACCAGAGAGGAATGATGGATTGAGTAAACCACCAAGCCGCTACTCTTTGTTTTTTTTTCGATAAAGTCACGTAGGTGAAAAAAGATAAAACAGCTAAATTAAATCACGACGTTTTGGAAGCAACACAAGCATCCGTCATCAGGTGTGACCACTCCAGAAAAATTACTGTAGCGTATGAAGAGAGCTATTTAGAGACGCCTGTTTATATAGGGTACTAGGGGGGGGGGGGGAGCCAAGGGGTCGGGGGGGGGCATGCGGCAGGCCGTGTGGCGTCGCGAGCGGTTGGGCAGGGGATTAGCATGAGTTAAGCCGATAGATAACCATATTGTTTCTTTGTGATGCCAGGGGAGGGGAGGGTGAGTGTGGGTACTGTGACTGTACGATGAAAGTGGTGGGGGGACGGGAGGCAGGGGAGAGTGGGATGGAGGGGACAATTCTTTGCGCTATTGAAACACTGTTGTACATCAAAAATTCTTAGTGATGGTGGTGTATAGGCTTGGAGTAAAGACTGGAAATATGGATATGGCTGTAAAATTATAGGGCAGAGTTAAGCCGATAGATAACCATCTTTTTCTTTCTTTGCGATTCCAGGGGAGGGGAGGGTGAGTGTGAGTCAGAGGTCGCAAACGGGTTTTGATTCCTTACCCGTACCAGTACTCGACCGCACCAGGGTCGAAAACGGGTACCCGTACCCGGCCGGGTAGGGTACGGGTACCCGTACTTGATACCCGGCCGGGTACGGGTAGCCGGGTATCGGGTAGGGTACGGGTATCGGGTACCCGATTGCGACCTCTGGGATGAAGCCATGTGGCAGGTGCGAGTGGGTTGATTCTAGGAACTTGAATTGTGAGAAGAGACAAGACGTTGGGAAATGAGTGACAAACGGTTACTCACCAGTGACTCACGGCCTACCCGTACCCGTACCCAGCCGCACCAGGGTCGCAAACGGGTACCCGTACCCGGCCGGGTACCCAGCTACCCGTACCCGGCCGGGTACGGGTAGCTGGGTATCGGGTACCCGATTGCGACCTCTGGTGTGAGTACGGTGCATGTACGACGAATGTGGAGGGGGGAGGAAACGGGGGGGGGGAGTGGGATGGGGGGGACAATTTTTTGCGCTATTGAAACACTGTTGTACAAAAACACTTCCTAGTGATGGTGGTGTATCACGCTGGAAGTAAAAGACCGGAAATATAGATATGGCTGTAAAATTATAAGGCAGCTAAAGTTTGACTTGGTTGATGACATTCTTCCAATGATTGCTTAATTTTAAACGATCCTCTCGATTCAAGTTGTGTCTATATCTGGCTGGCTTCATGGACAAATCTTTGGTAGCATCCAGACGGCTTGCAGAGTACTTTGGTATCGGAGAAAACAATATGAGAACCCGCTGTGTTGAAACAATGATCAGCTACGGCAGAAGCATTTGTCCTACCGTGTTTGAAATCTGACTTGTGCTCGCGAATGCGATCAGATACATATCGTTTCGTTTCCCTGATATAACAGTCACCACAAATGTAACTCAGTTTGTAGACACCGGGGTATTGTAAGTCAGGAATGACATTCTTTACGGATGGGATCAGATCACGGATTTTGTGTACTGTACTGAAACAGACCTGGATCTTGTGTTTGTTTAGAATTTTGGACATCTTTTTGGTAACGCCTGCTATGTATGGCAGCTGAGCCACATGGTACATGTGTAGTTTTCGTGACTGCAAGGATTCATATTCTTAGGTTTTTTCGGTAAAATCACGTAGGTAAAAAACGTTAAAAAGTAAAATAAAATGAAATAATAAAAAAATCACGACGTTTCGGAGGCAACACAAGCTTCCGTCTTCAGGTGGTACCGTCACAGCCACGAAAGCTGTATCAAGTAAATGAGAGATTGCAGGAGCTACCACTCCGTTTATATAATGGTTGGAGAAGGTGGTGGGGCAAGGGCCACATACTTTTTATTAATATGGTAAGGTGAGGCTTAAGACTAAGAATAGACTGCATAACAAACTGAGCCTTTTTTTGGAGAGGTACGGCTTGTGACTCAAGCTGTGACAGGGAGACACCACTAAACATGGTAAAACTGTAATAGTTGTCTGTTAAATAAGATTGGCAAATAAGTGTAGTTAAATCTTTTTTGCATGGTTAATCACATCTTTCCAATGATTACTCAGTTTGTAACCGTCATCACGGTTGAAATTATGTCTGTGTTTGTATATTTGTATGGCTTCGTGTACAAACCTTTGATGGTAGCCAGGAGGTTTGCAGAGAACCTTGGTCTCGGAAAAGACAATTTCATGAGAGCCCACCGAGTTGTAGCAATGATCGGCAACGGCCGAAGAATCAGTTCTGCCGTGTTTCAGATCTGACTCGCGGACACGATCAGAAACATGACGTTTCGTTTCTCCAATGTAGCAATCACCACAAATGCAACTCAATTTGTAGACTCTAGGATACTGTAAGTCAGGAACGACATCCTTCACAGATGGAATCAAATCACGGATTTTATGCACTGTACTGAATCGGACTTGGATCTTATGCTTGTTTAGAATTTTGGAGATCTTTTTGGTCACGCCTGCTATGTATGGCAACGTGAGATTTTGGTCGGAGTTTCATGTGGCTGTTCTGCATGGTGGGAGAAACAGCTTGGCGGATAGTGCGGTCAGAGAATCCATTCATCCTGAGGGCCCGATGTACATGTCTTAATTCACCGGCCAGGTGGTGTTGGTCAGAAATGCCATGGGCTCTGTGGTATAGCGTTTTGATGAGAGAATTCTTTTGAGATGGGTGGTGGTGGGAATCCGGTTTCAAGTAGGAATCTGTGTGGATGGCTTTCCTGTAGACAGAATGTCCCAAGGATCCGTCAGGCCTCCTCTCAAACAGAATATCCAAGAATGGTAGTTTACCGTCTTTCTCCACTTCCATGGTGAATCTGATGGATGGGTGTCTAGAATTGATGTAGTCCAAGAAGTGGTTCAATGCTGGGAGGCCATGTGGCCAGATGACGAAAGTGTCGCCCACATACCTCTTCCACAAGGAAGGACGCAGGGTGGATGTCTGGATGGCGTCTGATTCAAACTTTTCCATGAACATGTTGGCTATAACTGGTGACAAGGGGGAGCCCATAGGGGTACCCTCATTCTGTTTGTAGAAGGTGCTATTCCAGGTAAAATAAGTGTTGGTGAGGCAATGCCTAACCAGCGCAGGTACATCAGAATTCAATCCATGTTGGACTAAGTCCTCAATTATTGTTAGGGTGTCCGGTACTGGGACTTTGGTGAACAAAGATACTACATCAAAGCTGACGAGGATGTCATCAGGAGATAGTACCATGTCCTTAACCATAGAGACTAATTGGGTTGAGTTGAGTACTGCCGAAGAGGTCTTGCCTGTGAAGGGGAGCAGAGTATCTGATAAAAAACGGGCTAGTTTGTACGTAGGAGAGTTTATCGTCGACACGATGGGTCGTAGCGGGGTGCCTTCTTTATGGATTTCGGGAAGACCATAGAGTCTGGGAGGTCTAGCCGCCGATGGTTTTAGAGAGGGACGTTTGCTTGGTTCGATTAGGGAAGTCGAACTCGTGATGATATTGTTGGTTTTTGTCGTTAGATTTTTAGTGGGATCGTTTTTAATTTTGGAGTAACTCCCAAAATTAAGAAGGTCCAGGATTTTGTTGTTGTATGAATCTTTATCCATGATGACCGTGGCATTGCCCTTGTCTGCCGAGAGGATGACTATATCATCTCTCTTTTTTAGGTCCGCGAGTTCAGAGCGTTAGTTTTTGCTGATGCTACTAGTGGGTTTCTTAGCATTCTTAAGAATAGTAGCTATTTCAGCTCTTGCTACATCCGCATGGATGTGTCCTATGCCTCTGAGGGCTACATCAATCTGAGAAATCATATCCTCTACTGGTATATATTTAGGGGTGACGGCGAAATTTAGTCCTTTGGCCAGTACCGTTTTTAGATTGTCAGAAATTGGGATGTTACTCTGATTAATCACGGTCTTGTTAACATCCAGCTTTGCGATGTGTGGCTCTGGTTTCTTCTTAGATAGGAGGTTGAATTTAAAAATCAGGTTAGCTTTGCATTTGGCTGACATTGAGTCAGCAGAAGTCATGTAATCAACGTGGTTCCAATCGGAAGGTGACATTTTTTGTGTTAACATTAAATGTGTTTGTAAGAGAGTTTTGTCTAAATTATCGAGTTCAAATCGGAGTAACCTTATTCTCTCCGAGATTAGTGATAGGCTAGCTTTAAATAAGATCCGTTTAGAGTTCGGAGAGGACACAGCAACGGATGTGAGTGTGAAAGCGATGGGTATTACCTTGTTATCTCGGCATCTCTTGAGGAAGGCCAGCGTCTCGAGAAGCTGTGACTTCTTGTCTCGTTGTCTGTTAAAAACTCTAACAGATAGGTGGAATTCCTCCCCGTAGAGGGCATTAATTCTAGATTTGAAGCTTTCGTGACTGCAAGGATTCATATTCTTAGGTTTTTTCGGTAAAGTCACGTAGGTAAAAAACATTCAAAAGTAAAATAAAATGAAATAAAAAGAAATCACGACGTTTCGGAGGCAACACAAGCTTCCGTCTTCAGGTGGTACCGTCACAGCCACGAAAGCTGTATCAAGTAAATGAGAGATTGCAGGAGCTACCACTCCGTTTATATAATGGTTGGAGAAGGTGGTGGGGCAAGGGCCGCATACTTTTTATTAATATGGTAAGGTGAGGCTTAAGACTAAGAATAGACTGCATAACAAACTGAGCCTTTTTTTTATTTTACTTTTTAATGTTTTTTACCTACGTGACTTTACCGAAAAACCTAAGAATATGGTACATGTGTAGTAACACAGCGCTGACTGCTGTACAGCAGCTGCAACTGCAAGTGGACACTTAGCACACACGCCGTTGAGCATATACACGGGTGTGCCAGCAGGGCAGAAGAACTGGGGCAAGGGTCACGGTAGACCTCATAGGGAGGCCCCTGGAACCTTCTGGTGTGGTCGAGACGGGAGGTGCGGCTAGGGCGGAGCCAAGCCGCGCCGAGGGGAATATGAGCAGCAGAGAGCGAGAGCTCCTGGCTGCCGTTTCTGGGAGTAGACTCGTCTCGTCGTCCCTGTCATCATCGCCACCTTTGTCATTGCCGCCTTCGCCCGATCATTGCGCGGCCGAACAGTAGATGGCCGTCTTGGTCGACGCCGTCGGTGCAACGCCGACAGGGTCGTGTTTGGGCCGTGTCGTACGACAGCGTGATCGTGAGAGAGAGGGCGTCAGAGTTAGGGGCGTGAACGCTATAAAGGACGGTGCCTCCTGCGACTACCTCGTCTCCGACTGGGTGTGTGCGCTGCACACCACCGGCACACACACGCCTCAACAAGGGAGAGAGAGAGGGAGAAGAGACCTACAACACTCCACATGCATGTACTTTCTTGCAATGTTGTTTTGTAAAATATACAAATATAAGAAGCACACATCATTTATTAATTGTTAATCCGCCGTCGCGTACAGCAAGCACTGACAGCCCTGCCATTCAAATGTGTATGCGTGCGTCCCATTGGTTCGCTGTAAAGCTGAAATGACTAACGTTCAAACACGTGCTTCGACTCACGCGATTCACTGCCCGCTAGCGCGCACTAAATTAGTGCGCCGTGAACGGGAGGTGCTGATTGGTGGAAAGGCTTAAAGGCTCAATGCCCGGGAAATTCAAAGTGAGGGTCGATGTTGACCCATTGTGAAAATTAGTGTTGGATTGGCTGAAGAGAAAAGATCGGTTGAGAAGGTTCAAGAAGGCCCGGTATGGGTATATCGAGACACCCAGGGGTGCACTTTATTCACATTGTGTAGCTGGCTCGTAATCGAGTCCTCATTTACACAGACCTTTGCGAGTTTAAACTTAGTTTTTATTTCACACCATCATTGTTGGTGTGGGGCTTGTGGTTGCGGAGGAGATTTGTTTTCAGGGATACATGCATGTACTGCATAAGGTATAGTCGGGTTCTAAATGAGTAGTTTCCTTCTATTCTAAACACCTGGGTGACAGTAGAATAGATTCAAGCAAATTCGATTACGACGATTGGTTATGTACGGTGTGAGAGAAGTTGAACATACATATATTATTTATTTTATTTACATTTTTCGTGATTAATTTAAAAACATTATATTTGGACTGCATCATTGCCTTATTATTGAATATAATGATGTCATGTACATGAGTAATTTCTCAGCTATAATTTGCCGCTTGATTGGTGCAAGCTATCTCAGAGGCAGTGGCGTCACTAGGGTGGTGCGGTGGGGGGGTGCGGACCGCACCGGGTGACACCTTCCGAGGGGGTGACACCAAAATGACTGTCTATACAATTTTTGTGCAGTGTTTCAGCAGACATGTATTATTGTTTTTATAAAAAAAATATCCCTGTAGTTAGTTAGTTATAACAACAAAACATTTTTCGTAAACCCAGTTTACATGTAAAATATACCTACAAGGCTAAAACTTTGTGCTAATTAACTTTTTTAACCTTCTAATGCGCTCCGGTCAGAGCTGTCATTATTACCCAATTACAACGACGATTCGAATCACGTGGTTTCGTCTGCACGTGCTACAAGCACGCGCTGTTGTTTTCGTTGCTGCTCGTGTGTTTATTGTCGCTGATTTTGTCACATTTTCTGGTGTTTTAGCTACAATATTGTGGTAATTAGTATTTGTGAACCTATATCAATACCTTTTTGGAGAATGAAGTAGTAATTAAAATAAATATTGTAATTTAAAGGTGTCATTGTTATTTTGCTAGTTTATGTTACTACTATTGCCATTACATTCAGTGATATACGGTAATTACGATTTACGAGTAACAGTACAAAAAACATTACCAAGGATTCTGTATGGTCTTGTACGGGCGGAGGTCCATGAGGGGTGACACCATGAGTTACCGCATGGGTGACACCAACCCTAGTGACGCAACTGCTCAGAGGCAAACATGCTTATTGCAAAGTCTTTTCAGCCGTAACAAAAAAAATGCGTGATTTAATGTATGCTCAGCTTCAGTATGCAAAAACAACAAACCTTCTGACTTTTGTTTTCAATTTGCAATGTTCAAATCGCCTCCAATCTGTCAAGTGAAGTGCAGGCGCTGCCACATGTGTACTTGCGCACAGTGGCCACACACGCTGTCAGATTACGTTAAGTCCAGCAAGAGGAAATCTCCCAGAGAGCAAGTCCGCGCTTTTATTGTCACACGTGCAGCTCTTGTTACACTTAGATGCACAGGAGCTTCTTCGGATCCTTAACGTTGCTTTTGGCAACGATATAACCTCGGAGTGTCTTATACAACTGTGACCCTTTCATGTCCTTGCAGGATGGATGCACACTGTTCAATAATAATTATCTGGCAGCTTTAATTCAAGAAGAAGAATTTACCTGAATAACTCATTGTCAATACGGTGTTGTTTTGAGATGTTTGGTCAAATAATTTTGAATAAATGTACATGTGTTAGAACACCATCATAGTGCCTATATAAAGTCAACAATGGATCGAATACCGAAATTTGTATCACTAGCTCAGAAACGTGCTTGGTGAATTTCCTCTAACAGTGGATAAAGTAATCATGTGTGCAGGTGATGCAACTGCACACATCAGGCTCAGATGAGCCCATGCCCTGTGGGTGTGTGAGTTCTGCACACAGGCCCTATCTCTACATTATTCACCATCACAGCCTAGCAACGCTTGTGTTAAACTTGTGTGCCACTGAGCTTAAGTGAAACTATTAAAATGTCATAGCCAAACATGAAGAGGCCATCACAAACTATGCCATTAATGCCACTCGCGCCTCATAATTTATTCCTTTTGTCAGCTCTCAAGACTTGCAGAATCAACAAGCGACTTCAAAATTTGGTCGCTCAGTATCCTGCCATCTGGCAATTATCTTCCCATGGGTCGTTGAGCCCTGTGTGTCCACAGTGATGTTTCCTCTACCCTACACTTGTTCCCCACTTATTGCACCTCCCATCACTTCAGTTGGCCATGTATGGTGTGAAAGAAATTCAACATACATATAATAGTAACAACAACCACCATTATGTGGCTGTGGTGTTGCCACGGTGCTTGTGCAATGCTCGGTGCACTTTGAGGTCACGTGAAGTGTCGAAAGCTTACTGGCAGAAGGTTACGGAACAGACGCAGGTGCCATTGATTGACTGACTCAGATAACTGGCAGATTCACCAACTATGCTCCCCACTGTGCCAACTTGCTGCGTTGTTGTGATCGTCGCTCCTCCACCCTCCATTGTTGCTGGAGGACGGTTGCATCCAACTGCCTAGTAGCATCTTTCACGAACCTCTCCACAGAGGCCGATCTTGACACCTCTGGTAAAAGTCATCGGCAAATCTAATCAGCTCCACATCTTGTACCACATCAGTCCACCTTCCTCTAACCCGTGCCACGCCCGTTTAAAGACATATATCTGGCTAAACAGAAGCAAATTGGGTTTGTGGTAGATGGGCATGCGGACTACATGACTCAGCCAATTCAATCTTGCTTACTGGAGGAGCTCACTAATCAGACTCTCCAGATATTTCAAGGATCTGTGAGCTTCTCACACAATCCAGTCTGGTTAAACCCAGGATGGATCATAGGCAGGCTTGTCTGAATATTTCAAACCACTGCAGATTTTCCCTTAGAGGGCTCCAAGTTACACAATCATAGATAAGGGATGACAACTGTGGCTGAGAAGACTCGAAGCTTCTTATGGAGTGATAGACCAGGTGGTTTCCACACCGCGTTATGCAGCTAATGAAAACATAATGCTGCTCAACTGATTCGGAGTGAGACCTCGGCTGCCAAACTGGAGCTGATCATAAGCATACTTCCCAGATCTGGAAACGTCTCCACTCTTTCCAAAACTCCCTCATTACTCATAGGGAGCGGAGGAAGGAGATAATTAGATTACAGGTAGTCCTCTACTTACGATGGAGATGCGTTACGACGACCCCATCGTAAGTCAAAAATATAATAAGTCGAAAATGGCCTAGCCGACCCAGGAGTCTTAAAGAATGATAATTTAGCAAAACAAAGCAATTTACAGTACCGTACTGTATAAACGATATACTGTATGTATTTATTAATTACAATACTGTATTGCACAGTAAAATGTAAAGTAAAAAAACAAGGTAACTTAACCTACCTATATGAACTGCAATTTCATATATTTTTTTTCAGGAAACAATCCTATCTGCTATAAAAACGTTTAATATGCTTTGAAACACAAAAAAATACACGCGCTAACAACGAGACAACTTTACTCCGTCGACCGCTGGTGGGAGATGCGTACATCCCGGCAGCGTCCCAATGTAGTATCGTACCTCGTACGCTGCTGCGTTTGCCTGCCGAGCGAAATGTAACATATTTTACAATTTTGTCGTATCGCTATCGCCATCGTAAGATCAAAATATCGTAAGTCGGACCATCGTAACTCGGACTATCTGTATATATAATACCAAGACAGATGTTGTTTAATTTTGGGGCTGATGGTAAGGCACAACTTCTGAATAGTATGTTCCAGGTTCAGCATTAGCATATCTAACGCCTCCTCAGAGTGGGCAGCAATCATCAGATCATGCAAATACATAATATGGTTGACTAATCGGAAGCATCAATCAGCCTACCAATGTATAGTGACACGGAATGAGCCACTGTAGCACGTGCTGCTGGGAGATTGGTAGACAATAGAATTGGGGGTAACAGCCCGTTCTACCAGTTGCACCTGTGGGCAAGGCACGGAGTCCTCTGCGGGATCCAGAGGGGTGCAGGGCCGAGGGCGGAGCCTGGCTACGCTGTTCAGGATATAAGGCGAGCTCTGACTCGCAGTCAGGGCTGCTGCGATCTGGAATGGAGCTCGTCGTGCCGTCGTCGTTGTGATCGTCTTTTTCTTCCTTGTCCTGAGCAAGTGCGGATGGTGTAGGAGAGAGAAGGGGTCGTCGACGCTACTGCAGACGTCTGTTTTGCAGGGGCGGCGGCTTTCGTGTCTCTTCAGCCTTCAATAAGGCTCTGCGTGGAGAGGCAGGCACCCTGGCTGTCGGGCCAGTGGCTGCCTTGCCATTTTTCAGTGGGCATGGAGACCTGCCGAGCTGCCATACAATAACGTATATTGTATTACATTGCTCTTTTTCTTTTTTACCCTTTTTCTTGTTTCATTGTATATAATGGCAGAGATTAGGGATTAAGAAAGTATAACCACAATCATATTAACATAAATCTATGCATTGTTATATGAAGACAATTCCGGATATTGTGGCCAAGGTTTTGTAAATAGTAGTTTTTATTTACATATTTACAAGTAAACTTGGGTGGGCAGCAGGGATGTTTGCTCTGCTCTGTTCTCTCCTATCTTCTCCTCCCCAGCCCTCTCTCCTCCCCTCTGGTCCTATATTCTCTCATCTCCAGTCATCTCTTTTCTCCCCTGCTCTGCAGTAATTTCTGCTCCTTTCCTCTGCTATCCTCTCATCTCCTCTCCAGGCAATGACAAGTGTTTTGACTTGCCATTCTTCAAGCAAAGGGTCCAAAGGCCTTTTTGCACTTATCGTTGACACCGATAAGACTGGCATATTCCTTCAAGGTCCAGTCTGTCCAGTTTCGCCTGGTGCATGTGGCACATGGCCCCACATTATTCAGCCTTGTTTGACTCATCGAAGATCTAAGCCATGTTTTGAGCTCCTCCAGGGCACAAACACCTCCTCAGCCTCTACAGAGGAGGTAGGGCCGACCAGCAGAAGCCTTACTAAAGCTTCCACCTGACTGACGAGACCTCTCACCTCTGGAACCATTTCCCTAATAATGCTAGCAACATCTGAGCTCGTTTTGATATGTGTAATTAGCCCCAAACATGGCCAGCTGCATCTGCAGTAGTCTTGAATTCTATTCAGGATACTCGTGTACCACCTTGTCCATGTCTTCGTGTAGCAACACATTTTTAAGTTGCTGTAGCTTGTGAAATACAGCTTGATCAAACCTCTCTGAATTGAGTATTCACTCTGTCCAAGGCGTTGTAGAATTGGGCTCTGTACAAAGACTGGGCATCCGGATGGATATGGGCTGCAGCCTGACCGGTGTAACGCTTTGTAGGTTTGTGGATATGAGGCATCTGAATAGGTTGTAGGTCTTCTTGGTTCTTTCGGTAAGTCACGTAAAAGGGAAGTAATAAAATAATACAAATAAAACCTAATAAAATAATTCTCACGACGTTTCGGCCACAACGCAAGTAGTCGTCCTCAGGTGAAACCAGGTCTGTCGAGGTGACGGCGTCTGAATGTCGCCTCGACAAACCTGGTTTCACCTGAGGATGGCTACTTGCGTTCTGGCCGAAACGTCGTGAGAATTATTTTATTATGATTTATTTTTATTATTTTATTACTTCCCTTCTACGTGACTTTACCGAAAGAACCAAGAAGATGAATCCCTGCAGTCACGAAAGCTTTAAATCGAAGGTTGTAGGTCCAACTTTTTTGCCATAGCAGTTGCTTTTGTGAACAAGACCTCAAAGTGCTCCTCCATTCGCTTGTCCTGCATGCTTGTTTTGACATGGTCCACAGCCTCCAACATGCCTAAAACAGTATGTTTCCTAAGCTGCAGGGAGGTGTTCAGGCACTCCAAATCCCCTATCAGGTCTTCAGCCATTGCAAGGCCGAGCACAGTGTTCCCTTTTAGAAATGTTCTATGAAGACCATTGGCCTTAGTTGAAGTGTCAGATGAGCTACATGATGCCATTTCTTCAAGGGCTGTCAGCACTGACGACTCCTGGTTGAGAACTGAGTGGATGGCAGGGGTGCGAACAGTCCACCTGTTGGGACAGGTTTCAACGAGGTGAAACCATGCTCTTAGTTTGAGATTTCCTGGAAAATCACCCTGAACTTGCCAGATTTGATTTAAAGAAGCCCCCCCCCCCCCCCAATTCATGCAGCCTGCGTAACGAAGTTCACGCAGGGTGGACCACAATGACAATATATAGTCAGCGGTTCTTTCCTTGAAATGGCTTGCACCCCCTGCAATCATCTAGCCATATTTGCGGCACAGTCATAGGTTTGTCCTCGAAGTTGGGACAGAGGAAGGCCTAGACGCACCATCATATGCCACCTTGGCTATATTTTACCCTGTCGTTGATGACACTTCGTAGAGTCCCAGGAATTATTTCTTTGGTTGTAAATCTGAATCCACAAAGCGCAAACATATTGACTCCTGCTCAACTCCTGATATATCCTGGGTGCCGTCAATGATAAGTGTGAACTGGACCACTGGCATTATTTCCGACAATTTCTTTGACGACTGTATTGCCCACCAGCTTAAAATTTAATTTTGCATTTGAGGACTGGTGACACCAAAAGTCACATTTTCAGTCAGTTGGTCAGCTCTGCATCGCCCTCTGCCTTGTACTTTAGAAGCTGGCTGAAATTCCCACTCTCCTTATCAACACCTCGAAAAGCCAGACCTTGCCGTGCCAAGTACTTCACACCCCCAACAATCTTCGTAAGATGTCTGCCCCCCGCTTGTTGCTGCTGTCTTTCAAGCTCGCGTGAAAGTTGCACATTAACAGGTTTTGGTTCTTGAATCCGAGTCATCACAGCTAATTTGTGACACTGGCTGTCTTTATGTGCACTAAATTTCTCCAGTGCTTTCCAATTTTGAATCTGCTTTTGACACTATTAAACTTTCGTGATTCAAAATATTTAGCACAATAGAAACAGAGGGGCTGTAATGGAGCCAAGTATAATCTTTAAACCTTTTCTCCTGAAAGTAGTGTGCTATTTGATAGGGTTTGACTAGGTATGACATTAAATATTGACTTAAAGCTTTCGTGACTGCAGGAATTCATGTTCTTTGGGTTTTTCGGTGAAGTCACGTAGATGGAACAAAATAATGAAAATAAAGTGAATTAAAAAAATGATAAAAAAAAATCACAACGTTTCCATCGCAACACAAGCAATCGTCATCAGGTGAAAAAAGAGGCAAGCTGCTGAAGCGGGCTGTTTTAAAGGTTTGAAACAGGTGTAGCCCAAGGGTGATAAAACGAAGTGGGGGCTAGTGATGTTAAAGTGAGGGATTAGCATGTCAATGTAAACGGCGGCTTTGTTAATGTGAACCTGTTAATGTAAAATCATAGTCAAAAATAACTGCTAACATCGGAAGGTAGGATGGAAACATCACAGCTAGTTATGACTTAAACCGGCTAATAGCGTCCTTCCAATGATTGCTCAGTTTGTACCCATCTTCTCAGTTGAAATTGTGTCTATCTGGATGGCTTGATGAACGAATCTTTGATAACCAGTAGGTTTGCAGAGTACCTTCGAATTGGAAAATTTTATTTTGTGTGAGCCCACGGCATTAAAACAAGAATCAGCCACGGCTGAGTTATTGGTCCTACCGTGTTTCAGATCTTCCTTATGTTCAAGAATACTGTCCGAGACATGTCACTTAGTTCCCCCAATGTAACTACTGCCGCAGGCACAGCTTGGTTTGTAGACGCCGGGGTATTGCATGTCAGGGATCACATCCTTCACAGATGGGATCAAATCACGAATTCAATTTACTGTTAAATCGAACACATCTGCGCACGTGTGTGAAAGTGAGTGAGAAGTGGGGTGTGGTAGTGTAGCGGTTAGCGCTACCAAAGTGGCTACTATATACTTCTATCATTTGACTGGTACTCATTTTCTCACTGCTGTCAATAAACTTTTCTTCTTTTCTGAGACTGCCAAAAACTTACGAATGTCACTGCCACCCTTCCCCTTGCTCATGATGACACTCGCTATGAATGAAAGACGACTAATAATACTGCTTGCACTTTAATAAAAGAAACACTAATAATGCAATTATAAGTAAGTACAGCTATACGCTGTAATATAAGAATATGCAATAAATGAAATCTACTACTGTCTACAATATAACATATGCAGCACAACATAAATGATTGACACTTTACTCAGACTTCACATAGGCTTTCTGACAAATATAACGTGATTAAAGATATGGTGCCACAGCAACGGAGCAACTCCGCCGGCGCTGCTATCCCCTTGCACCCCTCCACACGAACGCACGCACCCACGTAGGTTCTCATGGGGGGTCACCTGGTACCATGGGTTTTTACCCGAGGGGCCCCTAGCGGGGATGTCCCACGGTTTCCCAGTGCCAGAAGATTGGCCGACCCTCCCCCACCCCCCGAATTGCATTGCAGCCCCCGTGAATCAGCTTAGAATTGTATGGGCACGACGAAGCTCACCGAGCAAACCACAATGAGAACACTCGGTACCGGGGGATAGGGCCTCGGGGGCAAACAACCAGCGAGCAGCACATAAGAGGAGATGGAAGGGAAATTCCTGGACCGACTGAAATTGTGTATTCTGCGGGATGGCCACCCTGACCAAACCGGTTGGGGCGGGGGTGGGGGAGGGCACACGGATGATATCGTTCCAGGTAAGGGTGGGGCATCGGTTGAAAATCGAAAGGTAGGCGCCCAGGATGCGTACCCAAGGATGGAGCGGGCAGGACTGCATTCTCTGCTGCTAGAGAAACTGTTGATGCTGGCTCAGGAAATGTAAGTTTTTTTTTCCGGCCGCAGAGCAGGACGACTTTTCCTCTTCAGGTAGCCCGATGCATCCATGCTCACTGTAACCTGCGACGTGTCGGGGTCGCGGCTGGGGCTGGATTTCCGGGAGATGAGGGCGACCCGGTGCACTGAGAGTCTCCTTGGGTCTGCGCGTCAGGTGGTTGGAGCCCATGGGGGAGAGTTGGAGCAGGACGACAACGGGACCAGTGGTGGGGTGGGCGGGACCTTGCCTCTGCCATAGCGGGGCCCGTTATCTGCTTCAGGTGTGGCCTGCTAGGCTAAATCTCCAGGGGCTGCCGTGCTGATTTGGGGCAGTTTTTCCCGGCTTCGCCGTCCTCCGCCCTGCCAGCCTCCCTCCTCTGGGTCCAAAAGGCAAGTCACGATACGTCACACCAGGCCGACAGTCACCTCCTGCACCCCCATTGCAGTTGGTGTTAGATGCACACGCCATCGCCCCTCATAGGGATACGGGGTATGAAGGTGGTGCTTCGGTGCGTGATGGTTGGCCGCGGGGGTCCGGGCAATCGACCGCACTGCCACACCGTATCATGGCAGCGGGAGCGGGATCATCCACGGTATGTGGATTTGTGCAGGGTGTTGAGGTGCGGATGCTCATAAATACAGGGGCATCCGCCACCATGGTTTCAGAATTTGTTTTTAGAACTCTGCCGTCGATGGTGGGTTGCCTTAGCCCTGTAGATAATCCAAGTGTTATGGGCTGAATTGAGGCATCGATATGGATTGGTGATATTGAAAGGATGGGCCCGGTGTTGGTTTCAAGTTAATTGGCAGTGCCTTGCTTATTTGGGATGGATTTTTTTTTTAAAGAGGATGCCCCTCTGGATTTGAATTGACCCAGGGTTGTGTGGCGTTACCGTCTGGGCATCGGTTGAGGTTTTTGGAGTCCACTATTGGGTGGTGTATGGCTAACGCTGTGGTTCGGGCCCTGGTGCGTGAAACTGTTAGGGTTCCCCCGGGTGCACAGATGCTCGTACCCTTGAGGCTACGGAAGCGGCTTGACCAGAAAATCACTGGGGGTGGGGTTGTTTTAATCCCTTTGAATCGAAGTTCATGGGCTCACTTTGATAGGGGCTCGGACGATAGTGAGGGGCGATCAGGAGCCCTTCCTGCAAGTATTGAATGCTGGGCTAGATACCGCGGTAATACAGGCAGGTACGGTGTTGGCCCATGCGATGGTTGCGTGTTGTGAAGAAACGGATGATGTAACCACTCGGGTCGTGGCTGCGGTTGAACGGGAAGTGGTGTTGGATGACTCGTGGATGGATCCATTGTGCATGGGTAATCTGGATTTATTATGGGAGCAGAGGGGCGTGTTGCGGGCATTGCTTTGGGAATTCTCCGATTGTATTTAGTAAGGGTAAATTCGATGTGGGACGCACGTCCCTCATGTGTCACCAGATTGATGAGGGTGGTGCCGCTCCCATTCAAACTCATTTCGGTTTAGTCCGAAGGAAAAGGACTACGTTCGTCAGGCGGTCGAGATGTTGGCCGCGGATATAATTTCCCCGTCAAGTCGGTAGGGTGCTCCCATCGTCCTGGTTAAAAAGGACGGGAGTTTGCGGTTCTATGTGGACTTTCGGAAATCAGATAAAGTCTCCGTGGCAGACACGTATCCGCTCCCATGGATGGATGATTTGTTGGATGCTCTGTCGGGGGCGTAGTTTTTCTCCACCCTGGATCTGTTAGGGTTTTGGAAGTTGCCCCTGGATGAAAGTTCAAAACCTAGAACCGCGTTCCAGACACCGCAAGGGCTGTTTCAATTTAACGTGTTTACGATGGGGCTTCACTCCGCTCCGGCCATGTTCCAGCGACTTATGGAGTTGGTACTCATAATAAACGTTTTTGGGTTAGATTGCGTTATTGATAAATGTGTCGTAACCCTCCACCACCCGACACAGCCAATCAGTAAAAAAGTGTCACGTTGACAAAATACATAGTTCACTACTTTAGCCCACCAGTGTGAAGAGTGAATCCACAACATTTAACATTTTTGAGTACGACGTTTCGCTGGTTATTACATCCAGTAATCATCGGACAATTTTACAGAATAGTGAAGCCCTCACTTGCTCCCGGTCTTACATAGAGCAGCAGGGTGATGTCATCATTTAACCCATTCAGGTGCAGATTAGTAAATGGTCATTGTTATGATTAGTAATGAGTTGTAGATTAGTAATTAGTTGTAATGTGTGTTATTTAATAACTTAACCCAATTATTATACCCAAGCAAGTGCAGAGATCAGAAGGGGGCGGAGGGGGGGAGATAGTTATTGTAATTATATACTACGTTAGTAATCAGTTAATTAGTATGTTTAATAAGGCATTGTAATATGTATTATTTAATAATACGGAGTTGGTACTGTCGGGGCTCCAATGGGAGTCATGTCTGATCTATTTGGATGACGTGATTGTCTAGCCGCATGTTTCAGGAACATATGCAGTGGTTGCGTGCAGTATTTGTTAAAATGCGAGCGGCTAATTTGGAATTCAAGCCACAGAAATATTACCTCTTGCAATAATACCTGGAGCACATTGTTAGCGAGTCCGGTATCACCGCGGACTCTAAGACTGTGCGAAAGTGGCCGACCCCCACGTCGGTGGGTGAGGTCCGCAGTTTTGTGGGGTTCATGTCATATTACCGCAGCTTGGTGCCTGGGTTTGTGAGAATCGCGAAGCCGCTCCACACTCTCACGACAAAGGGCCAGATGTTTCGGTGGGGGACGGAAGAGGAGACCGCATTTGTTGTGCTGCGCGACGACCTCGTGAATGCACCACCCCCCCCTTCGATACCCCAATTTCTCCTTGCCATTTACGTTGGATACGGACGCCAGTGTGTTACTCGCCGCGAGTTGTTGGCTATCGTGCACCACCTGTACCTCCTATGGTAGGCAGTTTATGGTATGCATTCACCAGCCATCCACGCAACTCTCGCAATGGTTGGAAATTTTGAAAGATTATTCATTCGAAGTCACCTATAGGAAAGGGTTGCGCCACTGCAATGCGGACGCTCTGTCATGGTTATCGCCGAACAGCCAGTGTGCATGCTTGATGGGCACCGGCCATTGTAAGCAGGTGGATGCGGGGGAGCCAGGCGCTGTGGTAGCATCGGTGGATGCTCCGCCACCCGTACCGGGGGTGGCACGTGAAAAATACTATTGGTCTTGCACACGAGGAATGGGGGTGCCTCTCAAGCGGTAGAAGCCTCCTTACTAAAGTCACGGTGCTGTTTTGATGCACCAAGCTATTGGAAGGGTCCAGGGGGTATGTCCCCCGTGGTCCTCCTAGATGGGCTACTTGTGCGTTGGGATACGGAGGTACAGCAGTACTGTATCGTGGTGCCAACTGCTCTGCGGAGTAAAGTAACAAGAGCTGCTCATGTGCGATTGATGCATCTAGGGATGCAGAAAAGTTGTCTACGTTGAAGTGGGACTTATTTTGGCCCAGGATGGCAGAGGACGTTCACAACGTGCTCAAGGATCAGTCGGTGGCATCCATTATGGATGCGTTCCTGCATGATTATGTATTTGATAAGGGGGCCCCGGAACGTCTCCTTATGGACCAGGGCTGAATTTTCTTCGAAATGATTGCAAGAGGTATGTGATTTGTTGAGTATGAAAAAAATTCTAATCTTGCCCTACCAACCCCAGGCTGATGGGATGGTAAAGCGTTTACATAGGACACTTACGTCCATGTTATGCTAACAAGTCAACGAGGCACAGTCCGACACGTTCCGGGAGTTCTTGCAGCCTAAAGGATGGCCCCTCATGCCTCTACCAGATTCTCCCCATTTATTGTTTTATTCACGGGAGAGAATGCGACCCCCCCCCTCCCCCCATGGAGGTCAGAGTAAAATATTGAGCCAAGCAAAAAGTCTCTGTGCCGAGACTGAGCCTCACCCTAAAGCGGTTGATGGAAGCATGGGAGGTGTCCCGGGGAAATTCGGCGAAGCGGCAGGCTGCAAATGAAAAATTGGTTGGGCTTAAGGAATCGAAAATTGTGGAAACCTAGGGAGAGGGCATGGTGGCATTGCCCCAAGGTGCCCATGGGTACATCTCCTGAATAACACAGGCCATGGCAGGGCCCAGTGGAGGAAATTGAGGTTGGGAGGCCGCAGTGTGTACGGATCCAGGTTGGTCGCGGGCATTGGTATGTGCACTTGTCACGACTGAAACCCTATTTTCTATCTGAGGGAAATTAATCTCCACCATCTGATGGCCGGGTGCGACGGGGACAGACATACGTTTACAGAGGTTGTGCCTCTTCGAGACTCTGTTCATCCATCCGCAGGATCCCAGGGCTTGACGCCCATGGAACCGCCAGTGGTGCCGCCCACAGGCTGACCGGGGTGGACAATACAACCGCCACCCGCTTCTTCCTCTCCTCCATCTTTGTCCCGGGGGGACCGTGCCCGTTGGGCCAGCTGCGAGTCACTCCCGGGGTCCCTGGGGGTCCCGTGCCAGGCCCTTTGGGGGGGGGGGGGGGTGTGTGATGTAGTGACATGGAATGAGTCACTGTAGCGCGTGCTGCTGGGAGATTGGTAGACAATAGAATTAGGGGTAACAGCCCGTTCTACCAGTTGCATCTGTGGGCAAGGGACGGAACCCTCGGGGGGGATCCAGAAGGGTGCGAGGCCGTTGGCGGAGCTTGGCCATGCTGTTCAGGCGAGCTCCGACTCAGTCAGGGCGGCTGGGATATGGAATAGAACTCGTCGTGCTGTCGTCGTTGTGATCTTTGCCCTCTTCAAGCTGTGGGTCTGGCAGCATGTTGGCTGTCCCAACACAGTGTGTTTATTGCCTAAGGCTATGAAGGCCGGAATAAAAGAGTACCTCCTACCAATCTATGAATTAGCATACAACAAATGTATCTATATAAGATGGACATTCTTCTTGTATCTATACAAGATGGAAATTCTACAGGTACATCCATATAAAGCTTCTTGAATTATCTGCTCAGAATATATTAAATAGTGTAGGAGCCAGAAGACATAATTGTCGCACCCCAAGGTGAAGCGGAAATTGCTCCAAATCTTGGCCACTAAGCTTTTGGACTCTGAAAGCACAAAAGAATAACCCAGACCTGACCTATTGATGGTATCCTAGGCCAGGATCCACATATCCAATGCAGCCATGACAGTTGCATGAGTTGCAGTCCTGAAACTCATCTTGGCATCAGGACGAGGGGGGGTGGGCGATGCCACACATAGTTGCAAGCAATTATGAAATTATCACTTGTAACCTTCAGCTAGCCGAGACCAGGCTATTGTTGGTTTGAGAGGGGTCCTAAATGAACGATTTCCACCACGGTTGAAGTAAGGCAAGTGCTTCGTACAGATGACAAGTCGCTGGGCAGTGGGAAGATGAGCTCCACAGTACGTCCTGGTGTCAAGGACATGGGCCCACATTCGCTCTCCTGTCACTATGTAGTCCAGCAGATGACCCGGCGTGCATCCATGATCTTGTGTGGATGTGCTGATGCTGCAACAGCGTGTTGGTTATTACAAGCCCAGGGGCTGCACATAAGTCGCGCAGTCTCTTACCGTTGTTAATTAGCTGATTTGGTCCATGCCTTCCAATCACTACAGCCCAAGTGCCCACGTCATGACCCACTCGGGAATTACAATCACTGAACAAAATCACTCTATCCCGAGGGGCCACTTTAGCCAGAACCTGGGACAGGCGATCACAGAAGGCACCTGACTCATCAGCCTTGTCTGCATTCCTCCACTGATGTTTATCTTATGGGTGAGTGTGGTTTACACACAATTCCATGCCTCCTGTTGGTGGAGAAGCGAGTCATTATTTTCTTCAGAAGTGCAATTCCCAGTTTGGCAGTTTCCTACCTTGAGTGAAGAGCTGTCCATCCCTCATTGTGACTGCAGCCAAAACCAATTCACTGGACCTCCTGTATACTCGGTCCAGGCGGTACCGGTCTAAATCAAAATGAGGAAGCCTCTCCTCCACAGTGAACATTTGGACATTCCACGTGGCCAACCTCAGTTTTCCTATTTCTCAAAGAACCCCGAGGGCACGGGTAGAGTCTGTCTCCGCCAAATGGGCTTTTGCCAGAAAGCGTCACAGACAAGTGTAGTGCTGATACTTGCGTGATCCGAGGGTAAAAATACTCGCGTGAACTAAGGGTACAGTATCAGGATGTCGTCATCGGGAGAGGCGGGAGGATGGGGGCGCTTTTGGGAGAGGAATGGAGCAGGGTGGACGCGCACGGCGTGAGCCCGCAGAAAATAAAGAAAAGTGTCGACCCTCAATCTTCATCTGGTGGACTCTCTCTCTCCAACTGGTGGGAGTGGTGGCATAACAAGATGCCTCGACGCGGCAACAAGAAAACCCCAACAGAAATCCCAGCGAAGAAAGGGAGGAACGCGACACTATTCCCAGCACCCTGAACGGCCATGATCCGGAGATGGCCCGGTCTGCCTACGGGGTCAGAACGACTCCCTGAATCATGAGAAGATGGTGGGGAGCAAGGAGCGACATCAGAGGGCCCTCGACCCCACGAGAGGAGGCCCTTAGCGGACCGGGTTGATCAACTAACAGAGGCGGTCACACTCCTCCTGCAACAGCTGCGGGAAGGTGGCTGCTGACCCAGTGACGCCACCCTTGGGGTCTGCAGCGGCTTCTCCTCGCACATGAGCGTGTATGTCGAACAGACCGCAAAGTGCAGCCTAGTTGTTGACATGTCTGCCATCGAAAGAAACTAGATTCACCGATGTTGCTAGTTTGTCGTAAAAGGAGACATTTTTGCAGAAATGTTCCAAAATATTTGAATACAAGGATCATTTTTTTTTAAATTGGGCTTAATAGCCAGGCTTAGTATAAATGTCAAATTAAAAAATGACCCACATTTAATATTGGCATTAAACATATTACATGTGTTCCCATGTGAGGTCTTGGCATTCTTTTCGATGTTTAATCTTTGCATATGTGCATTACAGGATTTAAAATGACACCGAAATATAAATTATACTAAACCAGGGCACCCACTGCAAATAATTGCATAAAAATGATATTTCATAACAATACCATTGAACTGTTAAAAAAATCAACATTAAACGTTTTCACGATAGTATGTTTATTAGAAGCATGTATTGTAATGATTCTTTCATGGATATTTTGCAAATCGTCAACACACCTACCAGCATGGTCAAACCGCCCCTCCCCCATTTCAAACATGGTCCGATACTTGAGATTTTAATGTAATTATATTGGCTCGAGAAATCAACGCTTCTTCATAATTGTGCCATTTTCAAACGCATTTGTATGACTACTGAGATGGAAAAACACCTATTAATTGCTGTTAAGAATTTAATTCCATATTAAAGCATATGAAAAAAATATCTTAAATTTATTGTAAGCTGACATGCCATGAAATGATCATGGTGCATCTATAAGTGCAGTGAAACATATCTTATATTCACACATGTCGGCCAGTGTTGCTAGACAACCCTTGGAATCATTGGACCTCCTTTGCCAGTACCAAAATATGAGAATAGGTTTTCCCCCTGTTATCTGGCAGCAAAACAGGTGTTAAGTTATTAAAACACCAAACAAACATTTTACAAGGAATCATATCTGCATTAACCACAATACTTCTGGTCAAAATGCAAACAAAAAAACTCGGATAATACAGTATATGCATTGTCTTTTAAACTGATTGGTCCACACCAGAGACGGCTTTCTTTTGAGCCTCATCGCAAAAGGTGTACAGCGTCCTCTGGTCTAACACCGTTTGAGACGAGGCTCAAAAGAAAGCCGTCTCTGGTGTGGACCAATCGGTTTCAAAGACAATGCATATATTATCAGTGTTTTATTGTTTGCATTTTGACTACATGTAGTGTGGTTAATGCAGACATGATTCCTTGTAAAAGGTTTCAGTTTGGTGTTTTAACAACTTAACGCCTGTTTTGTTGCCAGAAAAGGAAAAACCCTATTCTTAACTCCTTGGAATGTCAGGGTAATTTTTTTAAAGCCTTTCCACATTTGTCACGAAGTCTGCCTTACAACAGAGAACTGTCCATTTGGGTGAAGTTTTGTGCCAAGATCCAGTAGCTGATCAAAGTGGATGGGGGAGGCTGAAATTGGAAAAATATATATTTAACAGAGAAATTACATGTAATTGCTTTAATTAATGGCGAGGGCCCTATTTTTAAAAAGCTTTATTTCAGGACCGTCTGCCTCTGCAATGGCACTTCTTCAGAGTGGGACCGTTGCTGAAGAAGGACCGTTGCCCAAAATATCAACCTACTTTGTATCATCCTGTTAGAGGCAGTGCTAATGACAAACTTGTTGAGTTTTGTTTATTTGTGCTTGTGCACTGCTACCAATGCATCTCTTCATGTTTTTATTCAATGTCGGTTTAACTTCACACCAAGTATAGTTTGGGGTTCCTTTGTATCCCTCCTTCCCCCCTTTTAAATTGGGCTCGTTCATAAACATTGTGTCAACATCTCAAAGAATTGGGGTACCCAATAACACCATAACTAGCTCTACTCAAAGGTGCGGCATTGACGAGATCTGCTCTCGATTACTCCACGGGGCTGTCTGGAATGCCGCTGCTGCTGCCCTCCAGCTCCTCCATGAACTGCAAGGTGGACTGGAGAGATCTCCTGCTCCTCTTCGGCTCCTTTTCCTCTTCGGCACTCTCCTTGCTCTCCTTGCTCTTGGCCTTACGGCAGTTCGGATAGTGGCGCCGATTTGGGTGCTTATGCTTCGGCTCACGCGCCAGCTGCTTGTGCTCCTCAGAGCTCTCTGTCTTTTCCGCCGAGGAGGTCTCGCCACTATGCTCATGAGCCAGAGCGCCCTCCACGTCTGGGCTCGTCTCATTTCCGATGTAGAGGCAAGGCTTGCCCTCGGGTGCCACTTGGTAGGAGACTCCCCACATGTTCTCGCAAAGGTCTGTGCCATTGGAGTACATCTGTGGGCAGGGACGCAGAGAGGGACAAGAGAAGGGCGTGTATCATGAATACATTTTTAATGCACAAGCACACAGATTGTGTTCAAAGGTGCAGATAAATTTGGAAATTAATAATATGGCTGTCAATTTGTGAAGAATCAATGAGAACACTATGTAACACAATTTTTGTCCCTGGGTAGTAACTGTTATTTCATAATTGCTTATGCCTAAAAAGTATAGAAAATGGCTTATGCCCCACAATTTGATTTTGTGACCAGGACAGTGATATTTAGAAGTTTACCTATTTTCAATGAGAAAACGGGCAAATTCATCTTTTATTCACATAAAGTCAGAAAAAAACATGAATCAAAATTAACATGTATTTATACTAAAGTAATACAAAAATGACTACAAAAGATTTAAAAGTGAGTAGTTTTTCGAGATTTACGATTATACTGTAAATCACTTTCATGAATCAGCCCCTAAATGTTGTCTCCCATCATGTTCTCATTATACTGTCCTTGGTAACGGCGTTCAAAGTCCGGTATATCCTGGTGGAAGCGCACGCCTTGCTCCTCCTGAGTACGCTCCCATGTTCTTGAATTTATCATGATGAGCATCAAGGATATGGACTTTGAGGGACATCCTACAGCCAATTGTGCCGTAGTTCTTCACCAGTCTCAACCAGCTCCACATAGTTTTCGACCTTGTGATTGCCCAGGAAGCCACGAACCACTGCGACAAAGCTGCCCCAAGCCGCTTTTTCCTTACCAGTGAGCTTCTTGGGGAATTCATTGCACTCCAGGATCTTCTTTATCTGTGATCTGACAAAGACTCCGGCTTTGACCTTTACCTCAGACAGCTTAGAGAAGACGTCTTGAAGGTACTTGAAGGCTGCCGACTCCTTATCTACAGCTCTGACAAATTGTTTCATAAGGCCCAATATGATGTGGAGTGGTGGCATCGGCACATTCTGGGGGTCCACCAGTGGCTCCCACTTGACGTTGTTCCTCCCCACAGAGAACTCAGTCTGCTATGGCCAGTCCTGTCTGTGGTAGTGCACCTTGGTGTCCCTGTTGTCCCAAAGGCAAAGATAGCAGGTAAACTTGTTAAAATCGATTTAAAGCTTTCGTGACTGCAGGGATTCATCTTCTTGGTTCTTTCGGTAAAGTCACGTAGAATGGAAATAATAAAATAATAAAAATAAAACATAATAAAATAATTCTCACGACGTTTCGGCCACCGCTTTGGAGACCGATCAGGAATGCCACCATTTTAAGTTTCCGATGACCTGCCAGCCATACTCATCATACTTCAATGCGTCCAGCAAGGTCTTGATGCTGTTGTAATCCTCCTTTGAGGTGCACCGAGTGAGCCAGGGGAAAAGACGGGTACTTGTTACCATTATGGAGCAGCACGACTTTGAGGCTCCTGGATGAACTATCAATGAAGAGGAGCCACTCATCCTGGTTACAGGTGATTCCGATTGCCTCGAACAGACTGGTCACATTGTGGCAGAAGCAGAGCCCATCTTGATGGGTGAAGAAGCTGCAAAAAGGTTGGTGATGCTTCCTCTGATCTGCGACTTGCACAATTTCATCCAACAAGTTCCACTGCTTGAGCCTAGACGTCAAAAGCTCGGCATTGGACTTGGTGAGACCAAGATCTCTGATCAAGTCGTTGGGGTTTTTTTGGTTGGGGTAGTATGGATTTCTCTCATCTCCACCTCTGAAATTGTCATCTGGATCTACAACGTCTTCCTCGCTCTCTGACTTGCTGCTCTCTTCTCAAGACGGCTGCTCTCTCTCCAGAGGAGTGGGTACGGGGAGCTCATGGCAGTGTGGCACCAGGGCAATGGATGAAGGAAGGTCCGGATACGTGATGGTTGTATTGCCAGTCCGATGTTGGAAGGGTCCACCATGCAGAAGTAGCAGTTGCTTGAGTGGTCAGTGGGTTCCCGCCAAATTCTTGGGATAGCGAACTTCATGGCTCTATTTTCCCCTCTGTGCCATCCTACATTTTTCAAAGATATTTTTTTCAATAACATTGAAAATTGTTAAATATTTTTAAATGAAAAACTTTTACGATTTTTTTTTACAAATTTTATAACGTAAAATTCCGAGCAACAATTGTCCATCTTGCCTTCCAGTTTTTTTTTGCATTGCTCGCAGTTGAAATGAGGTGCCCAGGGTTTGTCTTCATCCCCGACAGGCATGGCAAAATATGCCTTGTAGGCCTCACACATCTTAGCACAGAGTACTTTTTTGCTCTTGACTTGATAAATTGGCCGTAGACATAGCAAAATGCGCCTGCCGGATGTTTGCAGCCTGATGCCATCTCAGAAAAATGCCGATTTTTATCCACTTAGGCAGATGGAAATACTATTTATATCACTGGACATTTCTAGAATGTTCTAGAAGTTACTCTAAGTTTACTCAGCACTGAATATATCTGGAATGTTCTGGAAAATAGGTAAATTCCAAAATATCACTGTCCTGGTCACAAAAGCTAAGTTTATGGGGAATAATAGCCATTTTCTGTACTTTTGAGGCATAAGCAATTGGGAAATAAGACTTACTACCCAGGAACAAAAAAAATGTTACACAGTGGAATCTGTCTGTCAATGTCTACTGATTAATGAAATACTGTACGCAATTATTTCTTCAAAATCAATAATTCACCGCAAACCATACCAGCGATGGCGCAACACCTTGCCCTCGCCTGTTTCTTCTGCTATGTTTAGCTTCATGTGTTTCAGTAAAAAATGCTAGTACAAGCCCATCATGCATCCATCTCCCGAGACTGAAGCACCATGCTGGCAGCTCTGGTCGTGATCTCCCTCCACCTTGCCTCGTTCTCATCCTCATGAACCAGCTGGTTGTGGTTTAACAAGAATATGGTCTACCTTAAACGTAGGCATCAATTTTTTTTATATGATAAGTACTGTGATTTGATCATATTCCTTTAGTATGATAAATAACCGAGTATCTCGATTTTGAACCATCCGTAATTTGTGCAGAATCAACGAAGATTGATCTACCGTGGACACTTGATCTACCGTGGACACTGTTGCTTTTGCAAAATGGAGGTGTTCTGAGACGAGCGGCGTTTATTTTAAAGCAACAGGATCGTATCGAGTGTAACGCATAAGTTGCAAGTAAACGGGTTTTGAATGAACTTCAGAAAACTGCACGTACCTGCTAATTTTTTGCAATCGTTGTGGTACAACTTGGACTGAACACAAACTTCAACATTTCATATAATGAAATAATTTTTGACTTTTTACATGGATATCAGTCAGACAAGCTTAAATTTCGCAGAATATACTGCTTTGATTGCGATATATTGTCATCTAAATTTGTACTTCAGGTTTTATCTTGTTCATTGTAATGCCTTGCTTATAGTTTAGCTGTTTTAATGCGCTCTTGTTTATAATCAACTGAGCTTAGTTGTTAGTGTACACTGTAAACATGAGTTACTTTAATGGTCTTTAAAAACGTAGATTCTACGTAACCTCAATAACCAAATCTCCCCCACGCGCATTGGCAGCACGAGCCCCGTGGGGCCGGGCCCCACCAGTGAATAGAGACCCCCTTGAGATCGAACATTCCATTTGCAATGGTGTCCAGAGCTGGTCGTGGTCGAATCCATGATTCGATTTTAAGAAAACTTTAGTCTCGTACTCTCGTTTGCACAATCCCGTTTGTACCGTCTCGTTTGTACTGTCTCATTTGTATACGTGTGTGAACTTCTTTTGCACCCTATGTATCCAACCGCACTAATCAGAGGTGTTAGATTCTATTCTATTTTGTATTTATAAAGCGCCTTTTAATCAAGGCACTTAACAATGCCTGCTGACTACAGTACAAAAAGGCAAGATAAGGGATGGGGATCAGGTAGTGACTAGGGTGGAGGGAGCGAGTTGAAGGCAGTGTTGGTATTAAGGGCGTTATGTGGTGCTGCTAGGGATAGCGGAAGAGGAAGGGAAAAGGAAAGAGGTATGACCTGAGGGCAGTGTGAAAAAAGGAAAGCGCGGGGGGAGAGTCGGATTCGGAGAGGGAGTTTATTCCAGTGTAAGGGGGCAAGCAGCGAGGAGCGAAAACGAGACTGGGCGCAGGGTGGAGGAGGGACAGCAAGAAGGCAGCAGCTTGTGACCTGAGCGGGCGTAATGGGACATATAAGGAAATGAGAGAAGACCTTTCATTTCCCTAAACGCAATGATTTACACGCAATTTGTGCAGTTTTCATGAATCGGAAATGATTTCTGGATTCATGCTTATGCATTTTATAAAGTGATGGTACGATCTAAATGTATTCAGTTAATCATTCCATGCTCAGCCACCACCATTTGCCACAAAGTGGCGGTGACGTCACCACGGCGCTTGTGCCAGGCTATGTGTACGCCAAGGCCCACTACCACACACGATACAAACACATTCAGAGCATTTTCATCAAAGATACTTATTTGTTGTATTCCTCATAGATAAATACAGTACTCATCAGGCGCTAATAACACGTGTACAGAACAGTCATGAATCAGGAAATCTGTCTTGCGTGTTTCATCATTGAAATCTCAGCAGAACGACTTAAGCCTCCGCTTACGCTCTCTCTCCCCTCTCCCCCCACGCCTGCCCTCCATCTTAACATTGACAATCTAAATCCGACACTGGCCAGAGGCCAGGTTATAAACGATGCATTCTGGGTATTGCCAGGGGGCGGGGGTGGGGACCCCCGCCTCTCTCCCTTTGGCTGACCCCATTAAATCCAAACTGTCAAAGCCATCGTCAGGTTTAACAAAACAGTTTTTTTTCAGTAAGATAAAACATCGGCACACTCATAAATCACTCCGAGTTTGACGACTGTGTTCAGATTGCATGGCTTCGATACAATAGTCATAAAGTTGCGTCAAAAATTACGGGAGAGCATAGTCATTATTTTATAACGGCAGGAATTACAGCTATCATCATCATTTCTCTCAGGTTGATACAACTAAAACGACCTGCATAGTGAAGCTGTACAACTTGGTGAGAAGTCAATAAAAGTTGTGCTATAAAATGTTTTGTGTTTAATTTGTTGTCCTTTCCCGCACCTCCGATGAACACGGTTGGCTACGTACGGTGTGAAAGAAGTTCAACATGCATACATGGGAATGTGGCATTTCTATGATTAGCTCAGATCCACCAACAGATACGAATGCATTATTATTGCTGAGCAGGAAGGTGTGATTTAATTGGCTGTCATCTATGTATGGACAGACCTGTGTCAATCCACTGATGGATTAAGGCCACCCCTTGCTGTGTTTGGTTATGGTGATTTTTGCCCATACTGGTTAGTGAAGGTGGGGCTAGCATCGGTTTATGTATCACTCAGTTTTGATTTGAAGCTTTCGTGACTGCAGGAATCCATACTCTTTGGTTCTGTCGGTAAAGTCACATAGGTATAAAATAAAATAAATCACATTTCGGGCGCAACACAAGCGTCCATCAGGTGGGAAAGCATGGTCTGCTGCTGAGCCACACTGTTTTAAAAGGTTTGAAATGGGTGTAGCTCAAGGGTCATAAAGAAGTGGCCAGGGCTATTGATTCATCTTCTTGGTTCTTTCGGTAAAGTCACGTAAAATGGAAATAATAAAATAATAAAAATAAAATATGCGTTGTGGCTGAAACGTCGTGAGAATTATTTTATTATGTTTTATTTTTATTATTTTATTATTTCCATTCTACGTTGACTTTACCGAAAGAACCAAGAAGATGAATCCCTGCAGTCACGAAAGCTTTAAATCGGGACTAGTGATGTTAATGTGAGAAATTTGCATGTAACTGCAACCCAACGGTTGTAATCCAAAGGGCCTGTGAGTATGAGAGTGCAATCAAAAAGACATGTGAGCATGAGAGTGCAATGCAACGGACATGTGAGCATGAGAGATCTAAGAGAGAGGCATAGAGAGAGACACACAGAGTCGAAATAACAGCTGACATAGGCAGGTTGGAAACATCACAGTCAGTTAAGACTTTACCTGGTTAATAACGTCCTTCCAGTGATTGCTCAGTTTGTATCAATCATCTCGGTTGAAGTTGTGTCTGTGTTTATATATCATATATATCAGATATATAAACACAGACACAACTTCAATATATATCAGATATATAAACACAGACACAACTACAACCGAGATATATATATCTACGTGATTTTACCGAAAGAACCAAAGAGTATCACTCAATTAATATATCATTTGCTACTGACAACAGCCGTGATTGGGAATCAAATTCAGGTCGCCAAGTTCATGTGTGCCATTGCTATGCTGCTTGATAGTATGCTGCACTGCATACAAGATGATAAAATATAAACCAACAGGTTATGTGTCCCTTCTTTCCCGACAAATATTGACCCAGAATGCTAAATAAAAAATAACTTGGCTAACAAATGCTTAATAAAGGCAAAGTGACAATTACAGCATAGGGGCCATATAGTTATGATATAATATATGGTGAAGCATATCGCCTCACCATATCGGGCGATGCTCTGCTATGGATGCCTAGAACAGGGGTAGGGAAATCTTTGACCTGCAAACCGGCTTCATTTGATATGGCCCACGTAGGGTTGCCATCTCTGAGGTACACAAACCCGAGGCATGTCATGGGAAGAAGGATATTTCACAATGCCAAAGGAAGGGAGAACCACATGAAAATGCATTGTCTCGAGGGGTGCGTTATTACGCAAACTTTGCTGGGTAAAGCAATGGTCAACAATTTACTAATCCTTGTGTAGTGACACAGTGACATCTCAGATGTCACTGTGTGGTGCCGGCCCTAGAGAGGCATGGCGTGTGATGTACTCGCATCGCGGACATCAGTATGTAGCGACATCGTGAATATTGCTGAATAATACCGGCTCTAGCGAGGCACGGCGTGCGATACATTGTCATCACAGGCACCCCGTAGGTGGGTGTAGTACTAGCCCTAGACGGGGCTCGGTGAGTGCTGTGATAGCGCTCAGTGGCACCACGCGTGGCGTGCAGTGCTGACTCCTACAGGAGGGAGCGTGTCAGCCATGGGATGAGGTGTCCCGAGGTCATGGCACTCTGTTTGACCCTGGAAGGCACGTGACGGGTAAGATCTACACAGGGGCCCCAGGTGGGGGCTAGGGGGTGGTCACGTGTCAGGGTGAGATCCTACGGGAAGGGTCGAGAAACAACAAAGAGGTTTCTCGAAGGTGGCCGTGGCCAGGGGCAGGGCCAGCCACGACCCAGGAGCATATAAACCAGGTCCCCACAGGAACCGGGGTTCCAGCGTTGCTTTTGTCATCTGAAGATCTACGATCTATATTCTACGTCCAAGAAGAAGTCACCAACACGTGGACAAGGACCCAAGCCAGGGTCCTGTCCGTGGTAGCTACTCCCAGTAACTAGCGTAGTTAGCCTGGTGGTCCACCACCCCAGGCTGTATCTGGTAAAGGGGCAGTTACCCCTTTGTATATACGTGTTACAATAAATGTGTTGCCTCTGAAGAATGACGTCTGTGACTCGGTTGGACTCACTACATATATATTCACGATGATGGAGACAACGCCATACATTCATACTGGATAGCATTGTCAAAGAACCATCGTATATTAGCTACTGCAAGTTGAATGCTACACAAATTATATGTTGTGTTTTTCCCTTATATGGAAGGTGGTGAGTTCAAATCCTGGTTGGGGGGTCGATCTCGTCAATCATCCTTCTGGGGTCATAAAATGACTCCCAACGAATGTGGAATTTGCATCAATGGCTCAGGCTGCAAAGTGGAGATGAGCACCGCCTCAATGCGCATTTGAGCAGGAAATCACTGACTGTCTTTTTTAATGTCATGAGTTGGAGCGGTGGCACAGCGGTTAGCGCTCTGTTATGAATGTGATGCCCGAGTTCAATTCCCTGTCACAGCTAACTTCCCTTGAGGTATGGTCAAACAACGCCCTTAACCAATACAGTGTGGGAAGGACTTCATCCAAGAGTAGAATGACAAAAGCACAGAGATATTATGTTAAAATATTATATCCATTTCTATGGCCCAGCTACTCCCACCCCATGCTCCACACACTCACATCACGAGAACGGACTGTTTGACGTGACTGTCAGAATCTTCATTTATACTGGAGGAATTTGATGAGCTATAAAGCTCTTTTTCACAGATGTTCAGAAAGTTACTGTGGAGCTGCAAGAAAAAAAATCATATGGATTGACAAATGGTCTGTATGCATATATGTAGAATTGCTCGAATTTGAAAATGTAACATTAACGGGAATCAATAACTTACATTTTTCTTTTTGCAAGAACAATCCATGATAATTTGCGTGCACAGGGTGATATCACCTTTGGTGAGCTAAGAGGTTTCACGTTTGGTCAGAGGCTTTCGCTGGATGTTAACCATGTCCTCCCTGTTATGCTTGTTGTTAATAGTCAGTCTTCAGTGTATTGTTTTTGAAAATCATAATTTGATCTGCAATCGTTTCTTGACTGAATAAATTATCTCGAATGTATCTGTGTTCTGGTGCCTCGTGATGTACTTCACGGCAGGCGCAGTATAAATAATAAACGACGATGATATGCTCGCCCTCCTGGCTACAGACTTAGCAACGCAGAAATGTATAAATCCATAACCCGTGCCTCTGCATGAGCTTACACGCTCATGCAGTTTCGAACGGCCTTTGCCTGTAAGTCCTACCCCACCTGACTGTGTAATCATTCACCGCCCAGTGAAACCGATGCTCGAATAACTGTTGAATCAGGCCAGACACATTTTGTTGTCTGCGTCTCAGTCGAGCTACTCACCTTGATATTGAAAACGCGCATTGTTAAGCAGCTGGGAAGCTGAAGACGAATGATAAACGTCAAGTCAAAGCACTGAGACAGAACCTGCTGTGTTCCCGATTTAAAATTATATTCATACCTCAGCCATGATCTGGCCACTGCTGGACGAATGCCTTCCCCGCATTGCAACAAGCCATCTATCAGCTATTACCTCTTATAGCAATTTGTCCTGTCCAAACCAACTTTTGTCTCTGATATTTGTGATTTGCATTTATTCTCTGATCCGTGCGTTCCTCTTTTTATGTCTCTCATTTGTAGTTTGCAGCGTTAAACTGGCATTTGGAAGATTCGTACATTTTCCATTTGTGGAAAAGGCGGTTGCACCTGCCGAGGCCGGTTCACGTGTGATTCATACAAATTAGGGTAGTTCCCGTGAATGCGACTGCAGCGCATAGCAGTGATACACATCGTGAACTCACGTCCACTGTCCGTGCTCTCTGAGGCCATGAATGATCCACACGTGATGTGAAGCCAATTACGTATGTATGTTGAACTTCTTTCGCACCGTACGTAGCCAACCGTGCTAATCGAAGGTGCAGAGGAAGTACAACACACTCAACACAATACTTATACATGGATTTATAGTTGCAACTCAACTCGTATCCATATCAAAAATATATTTAACTGTCACAACTGGCCAGCAACGTACAAACCCTACACCAAAGTCGCCTTTTGGAAAATGACCACTCGCCTAATGAGCAATTTAGTGTGTTTAAGAAAGTAATCAGCACTTATTCTCGTTAAGCACAATCCACCTCGGTTGCCATGTGGCATGACATTGAATTCCTAGCAAAGCCAGGCTTAAGCATTAAAACATGGCATGATGTGTCACGCTGAGAAGAAGGGCAAGCAACAGCTTATCCTAAATTCTGCTGTGGCATAAATGGCATCAGAAGAACCAATGCTGAGTAATACAGGTAGCCCAGTAATTGTTCAAGACGTGCTGGTCATTTTCTATAGACGTGCACAAATTCAACCTCTCCTCACACAGTCGTGCGTTCTGATCTCACGTTCATTCAATCACTACTCAAGCATAGTGAATCCTTTCCCTGTGTTTAAAGACGTTTGTGCATTATTTTTGTCGGTTAACCTTTATGGCGCATGGTGGTGTAACTGCAGATATTCACATACTCGACCTTTACACATATCCACCGCAATCCCCCAGTGAGTCAGATATGCGACATAATGTATAATGTACTGTAGTTTGAAAAATATCAACGTTGTCATAAGCAATGATCTATTCCACTGCTGGATGAAGGGCTCCCAAATCCATCGCCCCTCTGTCATGGCCATGCAATGTAACAATCCATCTAGCACCTATACCTGAGCTTATCTCTTTACCCCTCAGCAATCCCCACTGACCAGCATGGTGAGGTATGGTTAAATAACGCCCATGACTCGCACAGTGGTGGGGGGGGGGGCTCATCCAGCAGTGGGTTGACAGAAGGGCCATTCGCATTTCTTTATTTTCTTCTTCTTCTAGTCACAGTTGCACTCGTGTCCAAAACGCCAAGCAGCCAGCAACAAATAGCACAATTGATGGTACAATAGACAATAGTTTTGGGAATTGAGAAAGGTTATTGTTTCGAATTGAGAAGAGACAATGGGAGAGAATTTCCAAATCGAGTAGTGCGATGGGAAAATGTAAAAAAAGAAAATAAAGTGTTGTGATCTGCAGTGTGGTGAATTGGTCAGTGGATGAGTGAGCCGGCGAGTGTGTTGTTGTGTTCTGCAGTGCAGTGGGAGGTGGTTGAACACAGTGTGGCTAAGAGGAAACGGTCAGTGTCTGGTAGAACCGAGTCCTCAATACGGGTGGTGGAATCAACGAGTAAAGTTCACGGGATACAGTAACCAGAAAAAGAGCAATGTGATAAGTAGGTGACTTGACTGCCGGCATGTTAAGAATAATTAATTGGTAGGTTTCAATGCCGTCGTTGATATCGGTTGAGGGGCTCAGTGAAGTTGAGTGAAGGACATTAAAACAGCTGCCTGCACCAAATTGCTCCACTTTGCTCTGAAGGCATGGATGGACTGGTAGCAGTGAGCTGCTGGGATAGAGGATGCTTTGACCCACTGCCAGTCAAGCATAACAGCAACAGTTTTAACTGTGGCAGCAGTACGCGTGCTCATAATGGAAAAAGGCAGCCATACCTCGCTGAATGGAATGCAGCTGTTGCGGCAGCTGTTGGTCACATTCCAGCTGAAGTTTTCCATCCAGTTACGGGCGCAGGTCAGGTCGCTCCGACACGCTTCGTACCTGGCGCGCGCACAGAAGACGGCCGGTCAGAGTGTCGCAGCTCCGCTATCACACACGGGACTCTAGGCTCGCTGGCTCAGCCAGGGCCGGTGAGATGTCCGAGCCATGGACGTGCGTATGTCACACTTGGTTCCATAATTCTGGGGCTACATTAGCCAGGAAATACAATGCAACGTGTGCTTCACAGCGGATGTTAAAGTTCCCTTGACGTCATTCAACTAAAAGTAGGCCGATGTGTGCTAGCGCCTTGGTCCAAATTTGAAAATAATTATACTCGCAAATGACTTAATTGGGAAACACACGTAGAGACAGTCGCCCCCCTACTGCGTAAAGTCAGCAGGAACCTCCTGAAAAAGGTTCTCGAGACTCAGTGAGGCCTTCTGGGTAAACAAACGTAACCAATAAAAAAAAGCCTGAATGATCGACTCAATATATTACAAATAATAGGAACTATATACGATTATGTTTTCGTACATTTAGATGAGGGGTTTGTCTTGCCATGCGAGACGTGGTCAGTGCTGGTTGATGAATGCAGGGAACGTCGATGTTAGAACATAGTATAGTGCAACACTGGATTTTGCTGCCCAGCCCTCTGCTGACTATGCAGGTAAATATCACATTTCTGAGATGGGAAAATTACACCCCTTGAATTGGCATCCTTGCAATTCAGGAGGCGCCAGGTTGTTTTTCCCCCCACTGCAAAACCTGAGTTGTGCTGCTGACAGTTAACCCCACTCTTGGCCCAGCGTGGCCTAATGGCAGATGCAGACGTCTTGTTTGGCCAGAGTTTCATAGGACCATTCTAGCTTAGCTGAGCAAATAGGCATCTGAAAACCACCCACACCGCAATGGCTCCCATGCTGGCACGGTTTTGGACGTGCCAGTGGAGAAGGGGTTAAGAAATCCTTCCCAGGCAAACGTACCAGTCACTGCAGTAGCTGGAGCAAATGGGCACATGAAGCAGGCCACTCTTGTAGGCAGGGTTCATCCAGTCGGCAGCGTGCGGCGAGCAGCGGTAGAAGCACTCATTGCGCTTCATGAAAGCCTGGCACCTACAGCGGCAATCAGTTACGCACGCGGCATCACGCACACATACGCCAGCAGTACACGCCGCTGTGTACGCGCAAGAGTGGTGTGTGCACTACTCTACTAGTTAGCCAAGGAATAATTTCATTAAGATCAGCAGTCCAGAAAATATTCCCGCCCAGGGCACACTGCCCCGGTATACCTCTCGTTATGGCTGCAGCTACTTGTCACGGGCCACCTACTTCAGTCTACCAGGGACACTGCTGTAAGCATCTTAGCCACACTAATCGCATTCAACTGGGGACATTTTCTTGACTTGGCAACACTGTGTTCATATCTTTAGCGCACTCAGTGACTTGTTGTCTTTCAAGTAGTTCTGGCGAAGCACTTAAAGCGTGCAGTAATAGCAAGATAAAAGTTTTGTGCCATATATCGTAGGCCTAATTAACGTATTTTTCAAGTCTTATTTGACCTGCATTCAGGAAAATATTTCTCTAGCCCTGCTCTAGGGTGACTCAGTCTAAAGGGACTTGTACCTAGTACTGTAACCGTATATTGACCTCAATAAAATCGGGAGTGAATTGGGCTGCAGGCTATGCCATGGCACCCTCTCACGGTGTTTCAGAGCTTCAAATGACATGAAGAGCGATTTCCCTGACAGCACTTCCACACTATTAGTAACAAACTTGTGTATGTCATGGTTATTTAAATAATATACCATCCTGTATATTAGAGCAATATGCAGTTATAAATACACAATACTGTTTCAAGACTAATTCATTAGTAGATTGCCGAATCGGGATTTTCAATCAATTTCGTTGAGACATTTTGGATGCGGGAGAAAACTGGATAAACGCAAGCACAGAAGGCAGTTGAATGTTTCCATATAGGCGGTGTAATGGTCAGCACATTGGACTTGCAATCCAGAGGTCGCTGGTTCGATTCAATCTCTTGGCATGGCATTTGCAACGAATGTCTTGAATCGCCCTGTCTCTTTCCCTATTCAAGTACTGCAAACTTAATGGATACACCATCATTAGTCAATTTACAGGTCGGGTGTGTTGGGATCGAGTGTGGGTTCTCCTACCACAGCGTGAAAGAGTAGGCCAAATTACCCTCTCGAGGGGGCTCTCTAGAACTCCCTCTAGTGTAGGCCCCTCTGCCAGCAATGGCGTGAGCACAGCTGCACATTTTACCTCTTGTGACAGCGATATAAAACCCCTGGGGAGAGTGCAGAGAGAAACGCTCACTTGGTGCTCAGGTTTCCGCACAGGTTCCAGTAGGTGTCCTCAACTCGGCTAATGGTGGTCGGCTCCAGTTGCGTGGTGAAAGCAGCGGTACAACATGCCTCTGCCCATGCACACACACACGCATACACATGCTGCATATACCCGTAGAGCAGCGGTGGGGAACCTTTTCCGTACTTACAGTGAATAAGACTTTAAAATACTTTCGGTGGGCCTCATTGACACACACACGTCCCTGCAAGAATGTCTTGCAGAGCTCTTCTCCAGATCCAAGTACAGCGCATTAGTTGTGGTAGATAAAGGGTATCCATAAGGATTTGTAAAAGATGTATTCACTAAAGCTGAGGACCTCTTTGGAAAACCATTCATACCATGAAGGCGGTGCGCTGGCTCAGATAGGACATTTCAGTAGAACACGGGTTAACAGTACTGTAATACTGGGATCATGTGCTGTCAGTCATGCCAACATCTACCTTCATAAATACACTGTCAGCACCCAACTTGAGTGTCCCTGGAACGTTAAACAATTCAAGCGTCAGTGGCATCAGGGCTTAAGGAAACATGATTCTCCTTTTGCAAGCATGGAATGTTTTACATTTTGATTTGTTTTGACAGTAGTATTGAAAATAACATCGCAACCCTACTTCCGTTTTGTGGCCAAAATTGATGCAATCAGATATTAACATTTCTCATAAATGGGTAACTAAATTATATTAATGTAATGCGAGTGTAAATGGGGTTCCTGCTGGGCTCTGGCCCAATCACACAGCCCGGTCTGGGGGGCATGTGAGAGGGGCCGCCGTTCACCTCGGCTCCAATGGGAAGCGAGGTGAATGGGGGCGGAGCCAGCTGGGCAGTACGGGAAGGCCGGATCTGACGATCCGGAAGGGGAGGAGTCAGGGTCACGTGGGGGGAGAGGATATAAGTGGGAGCCCGGAAGAGATCGAGGTCAGTTGGGGAAGTTAAGAGGCTGAGCCACGTTGGGTGGTTAGAGGAGATCCGCGCCATCGGCCACGTGGCCGAAGGACCTTCAGCACGCCGTCGGCCAGCGGTGTGCGGAGTGCGGGAGTGGAGGAGCTAACGGAGGAGCGTGTGCGACACACGAGAGGAGACGCTGGTCCCTTGTCAGGACCAGCGGGTGTGAGGAAGAGTGGAGGAGAGGACGAGGGAGCGCGTGCGGGGCGCGCGCGAGACGACGCTGGTCCGCGGAGGGGACCAGCGGGGTGCGGAGAAAGAACCTAAATAAAAGACCAACAGAGACCAGCAGTGCCTGACGGAGTCTTTCATTACATTAATTTAAAATATATAACTGCACAATGCAGTTAAACATTCTTTAACAAATTTGAAAAATAAAACGGGACATTAAAAAAATGTGTTTGAATTAATAGATTACATTTTAATCATGGTGTACGTGATAAAATGAGAATTTTCATTACATGAATGAAAACTAATCTTCTATATAAAAGTCATATTTTGTCTGTCTGTCTGTCCTTCTGTCTTTTTGCGCACGCGCGCTTGCGAGGAATTTGGCTCTCAAACGGTGGGGTTTAGGTCGAAAAAAAATTGCCAGGCAGCACGCCGAAAGCCCCGTGGTGCGCAAGTGCTATGCCGTTTTCCCGTCACTGACCTTCAAAATAGTAAAAATTGCGTTTTTTTGCGATTTTTCTTTATTTATTTAGGTTTGCGGCCCGCCGCGAGACAAAGTACGCAATTGCGCATGCACCAAACACTGACAGGAGTTGCCCCTAGCAACGCACACACGTTCGCTAAAAAATTTCATTCGCGTTAGGGGCTGTCCATAAATGATGTCACGCGATTTTGGAATTTTTTTTACCCCCCTCGTCACACAGCGTCACAAAAAGTCAGACCCCCTCTCAAATATGACGTCACAAAGCAGAGCAGAGCTTTGTGACGTCACCTCCAAAATGGTCAACGCATCTACATCATCAAAGGAAATGCCCAACAACAGGCCCTGGCTCCACAAGATACCACCCTTATGGCGTTCTTTGTTTTGTGCCCAAGTAACCCATTTGTTGACAACCTGCTCTACCATTAAATTCCCTCCGACTATACATGGAGTGATAACAAATCATGGAAGCTGCTGACGGTGAATCGGACGCCTTAGGACGAGTCTACACAGTTCATCCCAACAATCAGCAGTGCTACTTTCTCCCAATGCTTCTTCATGTTGTCTAAGGGCACACATCTTTCCAAGATCTCTAAACAGTGGAAGGAGTTGTCTGTCAAACATACAGGGAAGCTTGCAATCTTCGTGCAATTCTTGCACGTGATTACCATCTTCATAAAGCTATGACAGAAGCTTCTGTTGGTCAGTCCCCTTTCCAACTGACATTGCTCTTCTGCATAAATCTTCACGTTTGCATCTAACCCCATGGGACTCTGGCAAAAATACAAAGAGGGCATGAGTGAGGACATCCTCCACGGAGCTCAATAACAAAATACAAACCTCGACGTCAACTTTTCTGATGTCATCTTCAAACAGTTCCTCATCCTCCTTCACAACAAACTGCACTCCATTGCTGGAAAATACCTCACGTCTATGGAACTACCAACACCCTACAGGGACAACCTGCATGCCCTTTCTCAAGAGATCCTACGTAAAATATGCTATTATGCTTTACAGCTTCTTAAATTTATTCAGGAAAATTTACCAAAGCTGATGGATGCACAAATAGAAGCCTACACAACAATCTTGGAAGACATTGAGACTACAAATGGAGTAATCTTTTTCCTTGATGCACCTAACAGTACTGGGAAGACCTTTGTTCTCAAACTACTCCTCGCTAAGGCTCGTCAGAGAGAGAAAATTGCTCTAGCTGTGGCATCATCGGGGATTGCTGTGTAAGTCGATGTGTGTGTGAGTCGATGTGTGTGTGTTTGAGTCCATATGTGAGTGCGTTTAGGTCCATGTGTGTGTAAGTCGATGTCTGTCTGTGTCTTTTTGGCCCGGGTAACGCCAGATGTCTGTTTGTGTACGTCGATGTGTGTGTGTGTAAGTCCAAGTGTGCGTGTCAGTCCATGTGTGTGTGTCAGTCGCTGTGTGTGCATGGCTCCATGTGAGTGTGTAAGTCACTGTGTGTGTTTCTATGTGTGTCAGTCGATGTGTGTGTATACGTCGATGTGTATGTGTGTGTGAGTCGATATTTGTGTGTAACTCTATGTGTGTGTATCTAAAGTCCATGTTTGTGTGTGAGTCCATATGTGTGTGTAGGCCAATGTGTGAGTGAGTCCATGTGTGTGTCTCTTAGTCGATATGTGTGTGTGTGTAAGTCCATATGTGTGCTTAGGTCGATGTGTGTGTGAGAGTCTACGTATGTGCGTGCTATTCGCTGTATGTGTGTACATCGATTTGTGTTTGTAACTCCATGTGTGTGTATCTAAAGTCGATGTCTGTGAGTTCATATCTGTGTGTGCAAGTCGATGTGTTAGTGTGTATGGGTCGATATCTGTGTGTGTGTGTCTAAGTCGATGTGTGTGTGTGTCTTTTTCGCCCGGGCAACGCCGGGTACTTCCCGCTAGTATATTATATACAGTATACCCTCGTTATTCACGAACTTTCTATCCACTATTTTGGCTATCTGCGAATCGCATCTGAAACTCTACACGCCTGCATCGAGAGAAAGTGATGAGATAAAGATAACTTAATTTATGAACTATTTTTTTTTTAACATTTACTTACTGTTTATTAGACTCAATTCTTTTGTGTTTTGTGATAAGTTGCATGTATTTAATACCTTATTTGTGTAAGATATTAAAGACATGATTGTATCCCTCGTGAACGAGGGAAAACTGTATTTTATGTTTATTGTTCAATTGTTGCCAAAAGTATTGCTGCAATGTAACACATAGGCTTTCGCGACCAATGCTTTGAAAATAAATATTTTTAAATGAATTCATTCTTGCCACATTTAAAAAAGATCAAATATATGCAACAAAATGTCACAAAACATTTGGTCGAAAACCTTTTCCTATTTTTATTAATATTAAAATATGAAAATAAATGTATTAATATACTATTCAGTGATTTTAAAAACAAATATTAAGTTTAATATTTTGCATAAATGATTGATGAAAAAATTACATTAATTCTTCATGAGCAACAAATATATTGGTATAAATTATATATTTATTTGGAAACGATTATAAATCCACAATATTTACGACATCAATTCTGGCCAACCCTTCTTTTCAAAAATACATTTCAATAGAGTTAAGACAATCATACAGTATATGCACTAAATATGGAAAACTCGCAAAACACTATTTGTCATGTTTTTATAAAAGTGATATTTATAATATATAAATCATACCAACAGTATACAGTATGTTTAACACGTAGGCTTTCGCGACCAATATTATCCAGAGGATTTTTTTGGGTTAGATCGCGTAAATATAAATGTGTCGTTAAACCCGCCGCCACCCGACACAGCCAATTAGTAAGGTTTGTCACGTAAAAAAGCGCGCCAATTCCTTGCGAGTAATCTTGATTTGAAGCTTTTGTGACTGTAGGAATCCATCCTCTGGTTGTTTCGGTAAAGTCACGTAGGTAGAAATAAAATAAAATAAATCACGACGTTTCGATCGCAACACAAGCGATCCTCATCAGGTGGAACACCCACAGCAAAAAAATGGTGAGGAAGGCAGGACAGCTGCCGAGGCAAAAGGTTATATAGGTAAGAAAGGGGGGAGGAGCAAGAGGGGAGAGAAAGAGGGTGGGCGGAGCTTGAAGTGGGAAGCTGAGTGTGGACACGCGGGGAAAACAGAAAAAAGTGCTTTGTACCGAGAATGCGGAATTGTGCTTTTGCGCGAATTTTCGGATGTTTTTAGAAAATGGAAATTTGATATCGGCCGCACTACGCTTTTGAGTCATGACATTGATACGTGGGATGCCGCTCCCATCCGGCAGAATCCCGACTGGCTGAGCCTTACGGAAAAATAACACATTCGGCTGGCGGTTGATGAAATGTTAGCCACGGACATTATTTCACCGTCCACCAGCCCATGGGGAGCCCCAATTATACTTGTTAAAAAGCACGACGGTAACTTGCGCTTTTGTGTTGACTTCCGTAAGCTTAATAAGGTCTCTATCGGTGATGCGTACACTCTACCTCGAATGGATGACTCACTGGATGCTCTAGCAGGAGCGCGGTTATTTTCCACTCTTGATCTCCTATCCGGGTTCTGGCAGTTGCCGCTAGACGAAGCCTCTAAGCCCAAAACAGCCTTTTGTACACCACAAAGCTTGTTCGAATTAAATCTGTTTCTGATGGGTCTTCATTCCGTGCTGGCCACGTTTCAGTGATTAATGTAACTGGTTCTGGCTGGTCTCCAGTGGGACTCATGCTTGATATAGCTCGACGATGTTATCGTTTTCAGCCATACGTTTGACGAACACCTGGAACGGCTACGCACCGTCTTTCTCAAAATGCGTGCGGCCAACCTGAAATTTAAACCACAGAAATGTCACTTCCTCCAGAAATCGGTTCGTTATCTTGGCCACATAGTAAGTGAATCGGGTATTGCGACTGACCCAGACAAAACCGCGTGTGTTCAAATTTGACCCATCCCCACGTCGGTGGGGGAGGTGCGCAGTTTCATAGGATTTGTGTCCTATTACCGCCGTTTTGTCGGTAGGTTTGCTACCATCGCTAAACCTCTCCACGCCTTGAAGGCAAAGGGTCATAAATTCCATTGGGGGAGAGGAGGAGGAGGCCAGATTTGTTGCGCTCCGGGATGGCTTGGTGAACGCCCCTCCCTTCCACTACCCCGACTTTTCCTTGCCGTTCATCCTTGATACAGACACTAGTAACACCGGAATTGGAGCTGTTCTGTCCCAAGTTGTCAATGGCGTCAAGAGTGTTGTCGCATATAAAAGCAGAATTCTGTCTCCGGCCGAACAACGGTATTGTGTCACATGCTGGGAACTGTTAGCTATTGTGGTTTTTGTGCAAACAGTATCACCCTTATTTGTATGGTAGACACTTTGAGGTGTGCTCTGACCACGCAGCGCTACAGTACGCGCTGCGTGTTGATCAGCCGTCTGGCCAACTTTCACGCTGGTTGGAGATCCTTCAGGACTACTCCTTTAAGGTTACCTATTGCAAAGGTTCCCATCACACGAATGCTGATGCCCTGTCGAGATTACCAATGAGAGGCGGGTGCACGTGCTTTTCGGGCTCCGGGTGCTATGAGCCACCCAATGAGCCCTCGCCCCCTCCCCTTGCGGTGTTAGCCGAGGTTGTAATATCTGAAGTGGCCGAGGGTCCGGTGGCGCGTGACGCCGTCATTGGATTAGACCACGAAGAATGGGGGCGCCTCCAGGTTGAGGACACTTCCCTGCTTAAATTGCGACACTGTGCCAGAGAGACTGATGCGGGCGAGGATCGACGGGGTGTCGCCTCTGTCATTCCTAGAGGTGGATTACTCATGCATTGGGATGGATGGTTGCAGCCATATAAAATTGTTGTGCCCACTGCCCTGCGTGGTAAGGTAATGTGGGTGGTACACGAACCCCTTGTTGTACCTGGGTGTGCATAAGACACTGGCCACACTTAAGTTCGACTTCTTATGACATGGCTGAGGATGTTGCTAATTTGTTTAAGGGGTGTGTGCATTGCGCGCAGTGGAAGCCGCCGGTGAAACCCTGTTGTCCACCGTTGCAATCGATTCAGATTTCCCGTGTAAATGAACTAGTTGCTCTGGACATCCTTGGTTCATTTCCCATTACCCCTCATGGGAATAAGTACTTGCTGGTGGGAGTCGAGTATTTTTCACAATGGCCTGTGGCCTGGCCACTTCCCAACCAGTCAACGGTGATGATCATTGAGGCATTCCTCAATGGCTATGTGATGGACAACGGTGCTCCCAAACATCTTCTGACCGATTAGGGCAAAAAATGTCATTCCAAATTGTTGCGAGAGGTGTGCGATTTGTTGGGACCAAAGAAAGTGCGCATGTCACCATACCACCCGTAGACGGATGGCATGCTTGAGCAGCTGCACAGGACTCTGACCTCCATGTTGAGCCATCAGGTCAGCGAGTCCCAACTCGACTGGGATTTACATATTCCTGGAGTCCTATCTGTATATACAGTGAGGGAAAACAGTATTTGATCCCCTGATGATTTTGTACGTTTGCCCACTGACAAAGAAATGATCAGTCTATAATTTAATGGTAGGTTTATTTGAACAGTGAGAGGCAGAATAACAACAACAAAATCCAGAAAAACGCATGTCAAAAATGTTATAAATTGATTTGCATTTTAATGAGGGAAATAAGTATTTGACCCCTCTGCAAAACATGACTTAGTACTTGGTGGCAAAACCCTTGTTGGCAATCACAGAGGTCAGACGTTTCTTGTAGTTGGCCACCAGGTTTGCACACATCTCAAGAGGGATTTTGTCCCACTCCTCTTTGCAGATCTTCTCCAAGTCATTAAGGTTTCGAGGCTGACGTTTGGCAACTCGAACATTCAGCTCCCTCCACATATTTTCTATGGGATTAAGGTCTGGCGACTGGCTAGGCCACTCCAGGACCTTAATGTGCTTCTTATTGAGCCACTCCTTAATTGCCTTGGCCATGTGTTTTGGGTCATTGTCATGCTGGAATACCCATCCACGACCCATTTTCAATGCCCTGGCTCAGGGAAGGAGGTTCTCACCCAAGATTTGATGGTACATGGCCCCGTCCATGGTCCCTTTGATGCGGTGAAGTTGTCCTGTCCCCTTAGCAGACAAACACCCCCAAAGCATAATGTTTCCACCTCCATGTTTGACGGTGGAGATGGTGTTCCTGGGGTCATAGGCAGCATTCCTCTACCTCCAAACACGGCGAGCTGAGTTGATGCCAAAGAGCTCCATTTTGGTCTCATCTGACCACAACACTTTCACCCAGTTGTCCTCTGAATCAATCAGATGTTCATTGGCAAACTTCAGACGGGCATGTATATGTGCTTTCTTGAGCAGGGGGACCTTGCGGGCGCTGCAGGATTTCAGTCCTTCACGGCGTAGTGTGTTACCAACTGTTTTCTTGGTGACTATGGTCCCAGCTGCCTTGAGATCATTGACAAGATCCTCCCGTGTAGTGCTGGGCTGATTCCTCACCGTTCTCATGATCATTGCAACTCCACGAGGTGAGATCTTGCATGGAGTCCCAGGATGAGGGAGATTGACAGTTCTTTAGTGTTTCTTCCATTTGCGAATAATCGCACCAACTGTTGTCACCTTCTCACCAAGCTGCTTGGCGATGGTCTTGTAGCCCATTCCAGCCTTGTGCAGGTCTACAATCTTGTCCCTGACATCCTTGGAGAGCTCTTTGGTCTTGGCCATGGTGGAAAGTTTGGAATCTGATTGATTGCTTCTGTGAACAGGTGTCTTTAATACAGGTAACAAGCTGAGATCAGTAGCACTCCCTTTAAGTGTGTGCTCCTAATCTCAGCTCGTTAAGCCAGAACCTGGGAGCCAGAAATCTTTCTGATTGAGAGGGGGTCAAATACTTATTTCCCTCATTAAAATGCAAATCAATTTATAACATTTTTGAAATGCGTTTTTCTAGATTTTGTTGTTGTTATTCTGTCTCTCACTGTTCAAATAAACCTACCATTACAATTATAGACTGATCATTTCTTTGTTAGTGGGCAAACGTACAAAATCAGCAGGGGATCAAATACGTTTTTCCCTCACTGTAGGATGGCCCCTCACGCATCCACCGGGTATTCACCGTTTTTTTAATGTACAGAAGAGAACACGACCCTCCGATTGATCTTCAGTTACAAGCCACGCCAAACAAGGCTAAATATATCTTCTTGGTTCTTTCGGTAAAGTCATGTAGAAGGGAAGTAATAAAATAATAAAAATAAAACATAATAAAATAATTCTCACGACGTTTCGGCCACAACGCAAGTAGCCGTCCTCAGGTGAAAACCAGGTATGTCGAGGCGACAGCGTCTGAATGAAACAGCATACGCGCTTGGAACACGTATATAAGCTGGGATGGAAGGGAGGAAGAAAGGGGGAGCCTTGAAAAAAGAATATGCATATCAAGAGGAATTTAGCATATTTATGGGAAATGCAGGTATGTGATTAGTACTGCATATGCCCGTGCATTATGCAGGATTAGCAGCATCAAAGGGAGGGGGATAAGGGAAATGCAGGTATGTGATATGGGAAATGCAGGTATGTGAATAGTACTATTTATGCCCGTACATTATGCAGTACTATTCACATACCTGCATTTCCCATATCACATACCTGCATTTCCCTTATCCCCCTCCCTTTGATGCTGCTAAGCCTGCATAATGCACGGGCATATGCAGTACTAATCACATACCTGCATTTCCCATAAATATGCTAAATTCCTCTTGATATGCATATTCTTTTTTCAAGGCTCCCCCTTTCTTCCTCCCTTCCATCCCAGCTTATATACGTGTTCCAAGCGCGTGTGCTGTTTCATTCAGACGCTGTCGCCTCGACAGACCTGGTTTTCACCTGAGGACGGCTACTTGCGTTGTGGCCGAAACGTTGTGAGAATTATTTTATTATGTTTTATTTTTATTATTTTATTACTTCCCTTCTACGTGACTTTACCGAAAGAACCAAGAAGATGAATCCCTGCAGTCACGAAAGCTTTAAATCAAAAGGCTAAATATAACATTTTTGACTCTGTGCGCTTTACCCTTCAAAAGCTTTCCGAAGTGCGGGAAGCTTCCAGGGTAAATTCCGATTCGCGCCAATTGACAAATGAGCGACTGAGGGGTTTCCGTGCTTCTGCACATGAGTGGGCGCCTGGGGACAGAGTTTGGTTGCACTATCCACAGGTACTGGTGGGTACGTCGCCCAAATTGTTCAAACCCTGGAGAGGGCCGGTTGATGTGATTCGGGTCGTTCGACCACGCCACAGGGGCCGAGTGTCAGATGTGTCCGGTGACCTGGGGTGTGTGCATTTGTCTATTGTGCATTCTGCCCTGGCTCTCGCCTCATGTTGTATGACGTGGAGAAGCTGCGATGCTCGTTGCTAAGTTGTACCATTGCATATTTTCTCTTCACAATACGAATTTAGAAGGGGGAGGGGGCTTAAGACTTCAGCAGCGTGGGCTTAGGTCCTTCCAGCCCCAAAGACAAATATACCCCATATATCCTGGAAAAGGTTGTTGGGAAAGTGCCGTGAGCGAGCACCTATGAAGACCGGCACGGCACACGAGGGGGTGGGTGGCCAGGATTGGTTCAGATAATCGTCACTGGAGTTTGCCGAGCGGGAATCGAACTTGGGTAGCCGGGTTCGTAGCGTAGCGCGCCAACCGCTACAGCACCCCTCCCCCACACACGTCTAAAACATTAGTCTAACAAAACCATTCTCTCAGTCTCCAAATAATTGAACAGGGCATTGGCCTACCCAACAAACACACTTCAATGATTCTCATCCGATTATATAAAACAACTGCCAGTGTCATCTGGAGTCAAGGCCATCACACCAGATTACCAACAAAACTGCAGCAAAGCGTATTTGACTGCCCCACAGCACAGAGCCTGTTGCTCTGGGCCTCAATGTGTCAGGGGGGGCATTTGCTTTTCGAGTATTGTAGCATAATGAATCTCGCCTATGGCGTCCCCCAACAACATAGTGTAATAAGAGCCATGTAGGGCTCACGTGGGGATTGGCTTGCCGGTCCCGCTTTGTAGCCAATAAGGGGTAAGCCAGGGAGCATGGCCTCGGCGTGACCATGGCATGTTAGCAGGGGTGATTGGCCTGGCCGATCGGGGCCTCAGCTAATGGGAAGCCGGATCAGAGGCGTGGTCCCGGGATTGACGGGGAACCATCTGGAACGGTCAACGCTGACTACGGAGGATTGGCTTAGGAGTACCACGTGACCCAGGGATTAAGAGGAGGAGAGACAGAGGAGTCGAGAGCAGACCTGGGAACGAAAAGAGCAGAAGTCACGCGCGTACGGGGCTCCGGGTGCCACGTGCGCGGTGGGGAATTAGCTGGGAGTCTGCCCGCTTCCCGTTGTCTGTCAGCAATGGGGAGTGTGTGTGTAACTGTGGAAGTTGGAAAATAAAAGGATTTATTCCGGAAGCCGTCTCGAAAAGGTTTATTACATTGGTGTCAGAAGCTCTTCTGCGACTGTTTGGACGATCGTCAAGATGTCCAAGCACCTCAGAAAGAAGAACCCGCCCGAGCCTCCATCGGAGGAAGAGGCCGAGACGGACGAAGATGATCTGTTGGGGGCTACAGCTCCTCTGCCGCCTGCTGCTACTGCTCTCCTCGACGCCTCTCAGCATCGACTGGGAGAAGATACGACCACCTCAGGGACGAAGGACGGATGGCGGCTGATGGCGGAGCAGATCGAGTCGTTACGCGCCATTCTGCTGAGTCTGGTGACCGCGGTGGCGTCCTCACCAGCCGTGGGTCGCCAGATAGCGGATCAGCTTGACGCCGCGGATAGAGGTCCTACACATGAATCGGCGTCCGCCATTGCTCCTGCCACACGGAAAGAGGCCAACGTTTTGGGCGGGGCGGCTGCACCGGAGCCGTTGGGCACCATTTTGGGCGCACCTGCCGCCACGCGGCCGCCGGACGCCATTTTGCCTGCGACGGGTGGAGCGCGGGATTCGAAGTCGGAGACGCCCGCGGCGCACGCCTGCCACCGCGGACATCGCCTTCCACAGATTAAAGAATTTGTCACCGGGGGCGATTGGAGTGCTTTTACATGGCGCTTCGAGTCGGCCTTTAGATCCGTGCATTGGACGGAGGCGGAGGCGCTGGGAGCGCTACCTACACTGCTTGATGATGTTTCTCTGGGGGTCTTCTGCTCCATCCCTGCGTCCAAGAAGAAGACTCTGCGAGATGCGTTCGCAGAGATGGCGGAATTTTATGACCCGCCGACGTCCGCCACGAGAAAATTTATGTCGCGTCGCCGAGGATCGGAGGAGTCGCCTTTGGCTTATCGGGGGGCGTTGATGGCGCTGGCCATAGCTGCTTATCCCGACGCGATGGCCGATCATTTGGATCCTCTCATCCTTTTCCGTATGCTGGAGCTGTCTCAGGAGCTCAACATTTCGCTACCAGTATGCGGCCACGAACCGCTTACATCGCGATGGGTGGCGCGCTGCCTGGACGCCAAGTTTAATATCAAGCGCTGGGACCAGATGGCGGCGTGGACGGGGAAACCCGAAATCGACGGGCCGTCCTTGGGGTGGTCGCCAAGACGGGTTGTCCACTGCTCCGACGACTCCGGCGACGACGACGTGCTGGCTGCTGCTGTTCCGCACGGGATGCCGGGACGGCGGCTGCGCAATCAGCGTGGTGACTACGCAGGCCGTCCACATGCGAGGGCCGGGTCATCCGACCGCCGGCCGACAACGGCCACGTGTTTCAAGTGCGGCCGACGAGGCCATTTCGCCCGCGACTGCCGCTGCCGACCTCTGCTTTCGCCTCTTCCGCCGAGGGCCTCCATCTCCTCCACCTGGCGCGGAGCTGCAACAACCTCGGGCGAGTCGGCACAAATCGGACACCCGGCAGGTCGTGTCACATCATTCATCCACTCACACTCATTCTTACACTCCTAATGATAATTTTCCTTCTTCTGCATCATTTCCACGCTCTGCTACACAGTGGAAGAAATTGGCTCGCAGGGTTGTGGCTGCGGCATCGGGCTCATCGACGGTACGGGGTACCATCGAGGGCGTCGACATCCGTATTTTGGTGGACACTGGCGCATCTGCCACCATCATTTCGGATGTTATCTTTCATCTGTTGTCCATTCCCACGTCACAGATATGCCGGGTTAATGATGCGTGTGTAGCCGCAAATGGGGGTAGCATGGGTATCTGCGGTCAGGTCGATGTGAGTATCGCTATCGGGAATATTACCGCTGCAGGACCCGTGTTGATCTCTCGCTCGCTAGCTGTCCCATGCTTGCTTGGTACTGATTTCTTGCGCCGGATGCCGCTGAAAATACAGGTCGACCAGGATTGTTTGGAAATGCCGGGGGGTCGTAGGATGTCGTTCCTGCCTTCCCTGCTGGCCAGTGCGCCTCCAGGTAACGCGGTTACTGCCGTGGCCGCTGCTACGGTTGAGGTCCTGTCAGGCGCGCAAATGCTCATTCCGCTGCGTTACCGAAAACCCCTTCAAGTTAAAAAGGGTGCGAGGGGCGTGCTATTATCCCCGTCAAATTCGGTAGCTAAGTCTTTTTCCTTGGTGGCGGCACAAACAATCATTCGGCCAGGCCAGGCACCTTTCATACAGGTGTTGAATGGGGGGCCTGACCGCGTTGTTGTTCCGGAGGGATCGGTGTTGGCTCACGCCACTACCGATTTCGCCTCTTTTGATGAAAAGCCGCGCGCCCGGATGCCCACTGGTGGGCCTCCACACGATCGTTCGCAGGAACGCTGGATCGCAGATTTGTGCGGGGAAAATTCTTCCTTGTCAAACGAGCAAAGAAATGCTCTGCATTCATTATTGCTGCGGTACGCTGATGTTTTCAGCAAAAATGACTTGGACCTCGGCCGCACGTCAGTTTTGTCGCACCATATTGACACCGGTGTGACACCTCCCATCTGTATGCACCCGCATCGCATGAGCCCGGCGGAAAGAGAACAGGTGCGCGGCGCGGTAGACGAATTGCTGGCGGCGGATATTATTTCGCCGTCCAACAGCCCTTGGGGCGCGCCCGTCGTTTTGGTTAAGAAAAAAGATGGTGGGACAAGATTTTGCGTTGATTTCCGACGGTTAAAAAAATTTCGGTGGCGGACGCGTACCCTTTACCGAGGATGGATAACTCATTGGATGCTTTATCGGGTGCTAAATTCTTTTCCACCCTCGATCTGTCCTCGGGCTTTTGGCAGCTTCCCCTCGATGACGAGTCAAAAGCCAAGACGGCATTCCGCACGCCGCAAGGTCTCTTTAAATTTAATCGGTTGCCTATGGACTTGAATGCGGCTCCGGCGACGTTTCAATGGCTCATGGAATTGGTGTTGGTTGGATTACAGTGGGAAACGTGCCTCATATATTTGGACGATATCATCGTTTTTAGCCGCACGTTCGAGGAACACCTCCAACGCCTAGAGACGGTTTTCCAAAGAATGCGGGCGGCTGACCTGAAGTTTAAACCTAGAAAATGTCACCTTTTGCAACACTCCGTCCGTTACTTGGGTCATATTGTCAGTTCGGATGGCGTGTCCACTGACCCTCTGAAAACCAAATGTGTCCGAGAGTGGCCCACACCCACTTCCGTGGGTGATGTTCGGCGGTTTATTGGATTCACTTCCTATTATCGCCGCTTCGTAAAGAACTTTGCGACGTTGGCGAAACCATTACATGTTCTAACGGGCAAAAATCAAAGGTTTAAATGGGGACCAGAGGAAGAAAGTTCTTTTCGATCGCTTCGGGATCACCTCGCCACGGCGCCTACGCTCGATTACCCCGATTTTTTACAGCCGTTCATCCTTGACACGGATGCTAGTGATATCGGCATCAGGGCCGTTTTGTCGCAACGTAAGGATGGGGTTGAGCGAGTGGTGGCGTACGGCAGCAGGGTTCTGTCCCCTGCGGAAACGCGATATTGCGTGACGAGGCGGGAACTTTTGGCGATTGTGCATTTTGTTCGACTGTACCGGCCGTACCTGTATGGAAGGAAATTCCTCGTTCGCACTGATCATGCGGCTTTGCAATACTCCTTGAAGTTGGACCAACCGTCAGGTCAATTGGCTCGGTGGTTGGAATCGTTACAGGAATTTTCCTTCCATATTACGTATTGTAAGGGGGCCCGTCACGCGAACGCTGACGCGCTCTCAAGGTTGCCACCCGTTCCTCCGTGCACTTACCTGACGGGCACGCACCGCTGCACGGCGCCGCTCACCTCGCCCTGCCCAGTTATGGGGGCGAGAGCAAACGAGGACGACCAGAAGGTGTCGGTGGACACCGATGATACCCTACGGCTGCCGCACTCGGTATGGTTACGCGAGCAGGAGGCTGATACCTCGCTGGCTCCGCTGCGGAAATTAATAGGGAAACAAAAAGCTCAATTGGCGGGATGGAAGTGGCGGATGTTCCGAGGCAAGTCGGGACTATTAATGTGCACCGACGGGTTGCCTGACTGACCACGTTTGGTCGTGCCTACTTCCCTTCGCTATGACCTGCTTCGCGCTCTGCACGCTGATAAGTTGATGCACCTCGGCGTGCAGAAAACTTTGGCCGCGATGCAAAAAGATTTTTTCTGGCCAGGCATGACGGCAGACGTCAATGACTTTGTCCACTCATGCCATGATTGTGCGAAGAGGAAACCACCTCGGAACCAGTATGTACCGCCGTTACGTTCCATTGAGGTGTCCCGCATCAACGAATTAGTTGCTCTGGACATTCTGGGCCCGTTCCCCCCGTCGGCTAGGGGCAATAAATACCTTCTGGTCGGGGTGTAATATTTTTCTCGATGGCCGATGGCTTGGCCTCTGCCCGACCAGACGGCTGCGTCCATCACCGACGCTTTCTTGAACGGGTATGTCATGGATAAGGGGGCACCTGAGAGGCTGCTCACAGATCAAGGGCGGAACTTCTCCTCCAAATTGCTCAAGGAGGTTTGCGAAGCGCTGGGCACAAAGAAGATCCGCACTTCCCCATACCATCCGCAAACGGATGGTATGGTGGAACGATTGAACCGTACCCTCTCGGCTATGCTTTGTCACACGGTGAGTGAAAAGCAAACCGATTGGGACTTGCACATACCGGGCGTCTTAGCGGCATACCGCATGGTTCCACACGCGTCCACAGGATACTCACCATTTTTTTTGATGTATGGCCGTGAGAACGTCCCACCCATTGATGTGCAACTGGGTGCGCCGAGTAAACAACCGTCCCGCTCCTTGCCTGATCACGTGCGGGACTCGCTTGAACGAGTTACGGAGGCGCAAGAGGCTGCCAGGTGTGCGACGGCCCGTGCGCAGGCAAGGAACGAGCGGTATACGCGTCGATCGCGTACTCACATGCCCTGGGGTCAGTGGGAGACCTGGCATGGCTCCACTGTCCGCAGGTGCCGGTGGGCACATCCCCTAAACTGCACAGGCCGTGGCGGGGGCCCGTGACGCTGGTGGACATTCGAAACTCACAGAGTGTCCGCGTCCAGTACGGGAAACGTCGGTGGTACGTTCATTCGTCGCGACTTAAACCCTATGTTAGTACGCGTGTCGATCCCTCATCCCCACTAGCTGACCTGCCGGGATCTGCTGTGCCGATTACGCCGATTGCCACGCCCGTTGATCCCAAGGGGGACTGTGTTGTGCCTCCTACAGATGAACAGGTTCTGAGGGCTGAGGAATCCCCTGCTGCCCCCCCTCCGACGGGGCCTGCCCTGGATATGACCGAGAACCAACAACCTTCTTCTTCAAGCCTACCACCTCCTGTCGATCTGGCGGCAAAGCGACCATGCGCTGGAAGCGGAGAGGGTCCCGCGTCGCGTACGCGATCGAAATCTCTCCCCTTTCGTTAGCGTTTGATTGTCTAGCTGTCCCTTCCCTGTCGTTACCGCGCTGCAGGGGCGCCCTAATGTATGTCGGGTTTTTTTTATGGGTGACTTTGTTTCTAAGTGTTGTTCGGCGCGGGGACGCCGTTTCACCCTTTATTGTTAAATGCACCTTGGTGCCCTAATAAGATGTTTCACGGCATTGGTTGATCACCCTTTTTCCAGCAGAGACGGCAGATTTTTTCACCGGGGGGGGGGGGGGGTGATGTAATAAGAGCCATGTAGGGCTCACGTGGGGATTGGCTTGCCGGTCCCGCTTTGTAGCCAATAAGGGGTGAGCCAGGGAGCATGGCATCGGCGTGATCACGGCATGTTAGCAGGGGTGATTGGCCTGGCCGATCGGGGCCTCAGCTAATGGCAAGCCGGATCAGAGGCGTGGTCCCGGGATTGACGGGGAACCATCTGGAACGGTCAACGCTGACTACGGAGGATTGGCTTAGGGGTACCACGTGACCCAGGGATTAAGAGGAGAAGAGACAGAGGAGTCGAGAGCAGACCTGGGAACGAAAAGAGCAGGAGTCACGCGCGTACGGGGCTACGGGTGCCACGTGCGCGGTGGGGACTTAGCTGGGAGTCTGCCCGCTTCCCGTTGTCTGTCAGCAACGGGGAGTGTGTGTGTAACTGTGGAAGTTGGAAAATAAAAGGACTGATTCCGGAAGCCATCTCGAGAAGGTTTATTACAATAGTATGTGGTTGTGCGGGGGCGCCTGTGATATTGACATTAACTTCTAAGAGCTATGACTTATTAATCAGTGAAAGAACTGTTCAGATTATTTGGAAGCTCTTAAGGGGTCTTAGGTTTCAAGTTTCAAGTTTCATTGATTAGGTATAGCCCTGTGAGCCATGCGGCTCTTAATTCGGGTGCAACCGCAACAGACAAAATATGAACACAGAACATCTTAAACGACGGAGCGCACCCCGGGAGCGCGAGCCTGAGGCGGCCATCAGTGGAGAGCACTGACTCCCTCAGGGCAGCAGTGGACGGAGCACGGCTCTCCCCCAGGCCAGCAGTGGAGAGAGCGCGGCACTCCCTCAGGGCAGCAGTGGACGGAGCACGGCTCTCCCTCAGGGCAGCAGCGGAGAGAGCGCGGCTCTGCCTCAGGGCAGCAGTGGAGAGAGCGCGGCTCTCTCTCAGGGCAGCAGCGGACCGAGCATGGCTCTGCCTCAGGGCAGCAGTGGAGAGAGCGCGTCTGGTTCCCTCACGGCAGCAGTGGAGATAGCGCGGCTCTCCCTCAGCGCAGCAGTGGACAGAGCACGGCTCTCCCTCAGGGCAGCAGTGGAGAGAGCGCTCTGGTTCCCTCATGGCAGCAGTGGAGACAGCGCGGCTCTCCCTCAGGCCAGCAGTGGAGACCACGGGGATCTCTCAGGGCAGCAGTGGACAGAGCACGGCTCTGCCTCACTGTCACTTTCCCGTCTCCCTCAGGGCAGCAGCGGACCCAGCATGGCTCTGCCTCAGGGCAGCAGTGGAGAGAGCGTGTCTGGCTCTCTCATGGCAGCAGTGGAGATAGCGTGGCTCTCCCTCAGGGCAACAGTGGACACAGCACGGCTCTCCCTCAGGGTAGCAGTGGAGAGAGCGCATCTGGCACCCTCACGGCAGCAGTGGACACAGCGCGGCTCTCCCTCAAGCCAGCAGTGGAGAGCACGGGGGTCCCTCAGGGCAGCAATGGACGGAGCACGGCTCTACCTCACTGTCATTCACCCGTCTCCCTCAGGGCAGCAGCGGACCGAGCACGGCTCTGCCTCAGGGCAGCAGTGGAGAGAGCGCGTCTGGTTCCCTCACGGCAGCAGTGGAGATAGCGCGGCTCTCCCTCAGCGCAGCAGTGGACAGAGCACGGCTCTCCCTCAGGGCAGCAGTGGAGAGAGCGCTCTGGTTCCCTCATGGCAGCAGTGGAGACAGCGCGGCTCTCCCTCAGGCCAGCAGTGGAGACCACGGGGATCTCTCAGGGCAGCAGTGGACAGAGCACGGCTCTGCCTCACTGTCACTCACCCGTCTCCCTCAGGGCAGCAGCGGACCCAGCATGGCTCTGCCTCAGGGCAGCAGTGGAGAGAGCGTGTCTGGCTCTCTCACGGCAGCAGTGGAGATAGCGTGGCTCTCCCTCAGGGCAACAGTGGACAGAGCACGGCTCTCCCTCAGGGTAGCAGTGGAGAGAGCGCATCTGGCACCCTCACGGCAGCAGTGGACACAGCGCGGCTCTCCCTCAAGCCAGCAGTGGAGAGCACGGGGGTCCCTCAGGGCAGCAATGGACGGAGCACGGCTCTACCTCACTGTCATTCACCCGTCTCCCTCAGGGCAGCAGCGGACCGAGCACGGCTCTGCCTCAGGGCAGCAGTGGAGAGAGCGCGTCTGGATCCCTCACGGCAGCAGTGGAGATAGCGCGGCTCTCCCTCAGGGCAGCAGTGGAGGACAGAGCACGGCTCTCCCTCAGGGCAGCAGTGGACAAAGCACGGCTCTCCCTCAGGGCAGCAGTGGAGAGAGCGCGTCTGACACCCTCACGGCAGCAGTGGAGATAGCACGGCTCTCCCTCAGGGCAGCAGTGGAGAGAGCGCGTCTGGCTCCCTCACGGCAGCAGTGGAGATAGCACGGCTCTCCCTCAGGGCAGCAGTGGACAGAGCACGGCTCTGCCTCACTCTCACTCACCCGTCTTTTGCTCACTGTCACGTGACGCACTTCAACCAATCTGGGGGCGTACATGTTTTGGAGGGGCGCACCTCTGGTTGGCTGTTTGCTCGCGGTCACGTGACGCACTTCAACCAATCCGTGCCACGTTAATCACAGTCACAGAATGACATAATGACAGAGCTGGGTGTTTATATATATGTATTACTGCTACCCTTGCTTAATAGTTAGCAGAGAGACATATTCTAAACAGTTTAAGGTAATGTACATTCCCACAGCTTCCCCCTTTAGATGGAATAAACTATTGGGGCACTCGTGGTTCGTGAGCACCTAGAGCTGGCAAGCCCAGGGCCGGATTAACAATAATAATTCTAGCTATATAGCACCTTTCATAAAATCTCAATGAGCTTTACAGCAATGACAATGGGGGCGAGGGTGTAAGAAGTGGTTCTGAGTTGAAGTATAAAATGCCTTCTGGAAGATAATTTTTTTGAGGTGGGACTTGAAGATCCCAACCGAACCGGGTTCTCTGACAGCCCTTTGACAAAGAGTTCCACAGTCCGGGTACCACGCAAGCAAAGGTCCAGAGATCGCCCATGGACTTCAGCTTCATTCTGGGGATGCAGAGGAGATCTGAGGTCCGCCAACCTCGGAGTCCTTTCTGGAACGTAGGGGCACAGCAACTCCCCAATGCACGTAGGTGCAGGAGATGATTCAGGGCTTTGAATGTGGGGAGGACTTTTGAGGCCTTGGATTTCTGAAATCTATATACAGCTTTACACAGGTTCATATGCAATACTAGCACTGTTAGCTACGTATGGTGCGAATAGTAATCAATACTATTGATAATTGTATCATTACAGCCATATAATCACTATGTGCATTTCTCGCATTTAGGTGCCTGTGAGGAGAGGGCCTACTCACTGCTTTTGTAGATCTGGCACGCGTGCATGTCGGGCTCAGGTCCCGGCTCGGGCTTGTGCGCGCGTCCCTTGAGGCAGCAGTCCTCGTGTGCGCACACGCAGCACGCGGCGAACGCCACGGTGCACAGCAGCAGCAGCAGCTTCATTGCGAACTGCAGCAGCAGCGCACCCACACACGAGTTAATGTAAGTGTATACAGTACAGGGTAGTAATAGGTAAATGCGCAGCCCTGAAATTTCATATAAGACTGCAGGTTGTGAAACTTCTCTTTCTGCTTCTTCCCTCCCACTTTGGAATTCCCACCCATCGTCTCTTTCCCCCCTCCCCCAAGGACTTAATAATAACCTTGCTCAATAGAGAAACGTGTTAACGCTTTCTTATTACAACTCTGAAAGTGCAGTTTGTTGCTGGCCGCTCAACGTGTTGGGTCTTTGGGCCTGTGCTCAGAAAATTTGTAAAAAAAAAATATGAAAAGCTTGCTAACACCACTGCTGGCAGAAGAGCCTCCACGAAGGTAGTCTACTCTTCCACGCTGGCCAGATATCTTGTATGAGATGTGTGGTATACACCCACACTTTACCCCACCACAGTCGATCTGCCGATCTGCTGATATACAGCTGTATAAATAGGGGCAGGGGGATTTTTTTAAACGTCTTCATCATCATGGGAGATCGAACAAGAAACCTGTCGATTTCAAGTAAGCATTCCGTGAAATCTTCATCCGGGACGGAGACACGCCAAACTGCTCTCTGAAAAATGATCCCAAGCTTTGTAAAACGGTGTAATAGAAGTAAGTTTTAAACACTGACAAATTTCAATGCTATTGTAGTGACATTGGATGAGTCACTGTAGCGCGTGGCGCTCGGAGATTGGTAGACATTGGGATTTGGGGGTAGCAGCCCGTTCTACCAGTAGGACCTGTGGGCGAGGCACGGAGCCTTCTGGGGGATCCAGAGGGGTGCAGGGCCGAGGGTGGAGCCTGGCCACGCTGGGTAGGATAAAAGTCGGGGCTGCTGCCATCTGGAGAGGAACTCATCGTGCTGCCGTTGTTGTGGTCTTCACCTCTTCAAGCTGTGGGTCTGGAAGCATGTTGGTTGTCCTGACCCGGTATGTAGTTATCTCTATGGCTGTGAAGGCTGGAATAAACAAGAGAGAGTGCCTCCTACTAGTCTCTCGGAATTAGTACACTCCACTTTGGCCAAAACATACACATGTACACATTCAAAGACAATGCATACTGTTGGAATAAACCAATTCTGTTTTGCAAGTACAGTAGCGATTATATATGCTTGTACTTTTAAAAAAGAATTGTGGCAATTTTGCCAATTTTTTTACGAAAAAATCGTTTTAGAAATCTCGCTGAGCAGTGATACCGTGTGTCAAGAGAATGACTTGAAGAAGAGTGTTCACGGTACTTGTGACAATTTAAATTCATACTTTACACAGATTCGTGGTCACAGTTGCATACACGCACACTCTGCTAGGAGATTGTTACGCATCAAGCGGATATTTTTTATTCTCTGAGCCGGAATTTAGCCGAATCGAGTGCACCAAATTTCACAAAACAACAACACGCAATGTGATGGTTAGTTTTTGCACAGTTATTGGTGAGCACACTGATGTCCTCAACTCCACTACACGAGAGAATCTGGTTTAACCCTGGGCAGTCCCGTGAGGTCAGTGGTACCGGCTCAGCGCTGTGACCCAGCTACCCGAGCCACCTACCTGTTCGTTCGAACTTTCGGGACCACACCCGACGTACACACAATGATATTTTGTACGCACACATACGTGTACGATGTACTCATTCGTGACGTACGTACGCACGCAATACACACGAAGATACACTTCATGACATATAAAGACAAAGATCCCCGTATTACCTTAACAGACGTTTTTGGACAAGTACTGTTAGCGAGCACCTATGAAGGCCGGCACGGCACAATGAAGAGCGGGAGGTCAGGACCACACCCGGCGGCCTTTGTCTTCCTAGTGGCTAAGTTTACACACCTCATCAGGTACGCACTTGAGGCTGAGTCGACCTAGGGGAGGCCCAGAGCCGGTTCAGATATTCGACAGATATAACTGGGCTAAATTTCTCGACAGTGGTGTTTGCCTCAGCGGGAATCAAACTCGAGTCGCGGGGTTCGTAGCGCAGCGCCCTAACCACTGCGCCACCGCTCCCATAAAAATATATGCATACCACAATGACATACAGTCTATGTACACACGTCCACCATATGAAACTCATTTATGGCATATACACAATGGCATAGACCATGTTCATCACTCATACACATACTGTATGCATACATAATTAATACATACATGTCCATATACATACACACTGACATTCATAATGTATTGCATATGAAGTATGCGTCGGGGTACATCGTGGTATACTGCACATATATACACGTACATGCATATACGTATTGACAAACTCACGCACTGTATAACAATTATACATACACTGTAACATGATACAGCTTTTGAAAAACAAGAACCCTCCCGTTTCGCCTTTAACAGACTGTTGGGGCAAGGGCTGTTAGCGAGCAGCACCTTAGACGGCCGCAGGGCACACGAGGGGGTGGGTGGCCAGCACCACACCCAGTCGCCTTTGTCTCCCCAGTGCAAATATTGACACCCCGAACCAGCTACTAAGTCGAGCTGGGGGAGGTCCAGGAACGGTTCATATTTTCGTTACTTGTCCTTCCCCCGCACCGTCAGTTACCACGGCTGAGCACGTACGGTGCGAAAGAAGTTCCACATACATGCATACACCATTGGTCGTGAGCGGGTTCGTAGCGCGGTGCGCCTAAACCACTGCACTGCCTCACCCCATTTCATCCTTGAACATACATACACACAAAAGGCATGCACACTAACGACACGCAAGCATATACAGCAACGCAGTGCAAGTTACACATGTACAAACACACACACGAATGCGCATTACTGGATTACGCATGCACAAACACATAACACGCGTGACCAACATGATATACATCAACGGTGAGGCGCTGTCAAGTGGGCGCGTGAATGACGGAACGTCACTTACCGGCTCTTGTTCTTTTGCACAAGAGTGTGGTGGACGACTCGTGTGTGTCGTGGGTTATATAGAGGCGCATTCGGGCCAGTGGGCGGAGGGGTGTGGGAGGCGTGGCGAAAGCCTGAAATGCAGGCAGGTGACTGCCATCATCAACCACAAACAATCCACTGCTGGATGAAGGCCTCTCCAAGGGGCTGCCACCTCACACGACCATTCGATATCATCACCCACCTAGCATGTGCACACAAACAAAATTTCACCGTTCCATCTCCCCGGTCGTCGCCCTCTCGAACGCGTTCTATTCATTGGCTGCTACTCCGTCATTATTCTTGACCATCGGGACATCCGTCCATTTTAGTTGTGATGTGTCCTGCCCAAGCCCGCTTCCCTTTCTAAATAATTTGGATGACGTAATTAACATGCATTTGTTCTCTGATCCACGTGTTCCTCATCCTGTCTCTATAAATGTAATTCCCAGCAATGCGTCTTTCCTCACGCTGTTTTGCATGGAGCTGCTGCGTCACCGCGGGCGCGGCCCACCAAAGATTTGAGCCATCGGCCACCATTGCTTGGTTTGTTTCCAACCACACGGCTCCTATTCGCGTACCCTTGCTATGGCAAACAATATTTAGTTTGCTGCCCAGCTAGGCATTGGTCAGCCTGGATGCTGGTTGGCAGGATAAAAGCGGCCTTTGTGCCTTTCTCTGTCTCTCTTGTAATGTTCTCTCTTTTGTCTCTTTGTTACTCTGTTTATCTCTCTCTACCAAGGCTGAGGTTTGGGAAGCTATCCAGATATAATGAAGCGTGGCTACGATCCAGTACATTTGTTGTCATTCGCTGACTCACCCCTACTGGACATCTGTGAAAAAATTGCTTCATAGCTCATCAAATTCCTCCAAGATGAATACAGATTCCGATTCTGATTTAGCGGCAAGAGAAGTTTGGATCACACCGAATTATAAAACTACAACATGAACATGCTGGTTTGCAAGGTGGCGACGAGAATATGGGTTATGGATCTTTGTGTGCTATCCCCTAATATGCGTGGGTTTTCTCAAGGAGCGCCTGTTTCCTCCAACACCCAAAACATTCCTTTAAGTTCCCAGTTAAGGACTTTCTTGGGGAAAAAAGGTCTTGAAATTTAACGAAACTTTCATGGATATATGAATTACACCATTTTTGTTGTTATATTCTATATAAACAGTATTGGAAATAATATTCTGGTTACATAAGAAATACTACGACTATAAGGGGCTATTTGAAATATAGTCATATTTGTATTGTTATTGATGCTGTTAATTGAGGATGACTGGGGTGCAGTTGATGGGTTTGACAAGTGAGTCAGGGTGGCAGTTAGCAAGACATTTCAAGGCTGCACCTTTACCTTTTGCAGAACAGACAATAATTACACTGGTCTACAATTTTTTAGACGTCATCTGCTTTAGAGTTGAAATGTGCTCTTTATTATGAATTTTGATGTGCTGAATTCAAATATGACAATTAAAACATTGCCATTATGCAGCAAAATAGCTTTAAGACTAATCTTCAATGAATCAAGGAACAGTCTCCACTCATCTGGAGCATGAACGATACTGAGGGCTGCCAACACACCATCGATGTTGTTGCAGGCTACAAGATCACCTTCCACGAAGAAGAATGGGACAATATCCTTTTGACAGTGATGGAACATGGAAACCCTAACATCGCCTGCCAGGAGATTCCACTGCTGCAGTCTGGAGCCCAACAGCTCTGCCTTACTCTTGGGTAGTTCCAAATCCCTGGCAGGGTCTTTCAGTTCACCTTGTGTAATGAGGTGTGGTTCAGAGGAGGAGGATGGCAGAAAATCTGGGTCATGTGACCTTGATGGTTCAGGACCAGAAGTTTCATCCTCTTCCTCGTCTGACTCAAGTGAGAATGATTCTGGTGCATCAGGAACCGGCAGTCCTCCATTGGGTTCTGGGCATATAGCTGATGGAATGTTTGGATAATGCACAGTATACTTTGTCTTCTTTGACACACCTTTCCCAACTGGAGGCGCAATGCAGAAGTAACAATTGCTGATATGATCCGTTGGCTCTCTACAAATCATTGGCACTGCAAAAGGCATAGATTTCCTTTTCCTGTTCAATCACTGGCGAATATTTGTTGCACAAGTGTTGCTGCAGAAGTTATCTGCTTTGTTCACACAAGTACGAGGCATCTCTGCTCACTTTGGCTAAACAGAAATGTGTCCCTTTGCAAAATCAAACACTGACAAATAAGAGAGCACGGCACTGTATGATTTCTAGAGCTGATATAGTGCAAATTGTTCAGCAGAGGGATGTAAGCCTAGTTATGATTGCATCATCCATGACTTCTAGGAATAACATGATGCCATAATGTATGATGCAATACCAAGTTCAGATTTAATAATTCGTTGTTCTGCTCAAAAAGCAAGTACTGTCCAAACCCAGTCATAGATTTATTCATAGATCCAGTCAAACATGTATTTTAGTCATTTCTGGTTTAAATTGAGATCCCTTCCCTTTATAACTCACTTATCCTCCGCAATTCCCAAGTCAAGGGTCATATTTACTGACCCAGTAGCATATCTTGAAAACTAGAGCTAATCAACAATTTTAAGCATCATTTTCATTCTCAGTGACCCAGAATTAGTAACGTTGGACTACATTTATTTCGGAAACATTTTAGCTATAGACCAGTGTTATTGGCAGACAGTATGTGCAACAATATACTTTAATATTTTAACATTGCCCAGTTACGTCCCATCCTCTCAGCTACTGATACGGAGAAATTGGTTCATGCTTTTACTTTTCTCACACATCGACCACTGCAACGGTATCTGGAACATCCAGCAAGGTGTTCTGTGGACTCCAGTCTGTTCAGAACGCAGCTGCTATGCTCTGACCCGAACTCCTCGTTGAGAACAAATCACCCCTATGCTTGCATCACTTCACTGGTTGCCGGTTCAATTCTGTACTGAATTAAATGTCCTCCACCTCACATTCAATGCCCCGAGTGATCTCCCACACCTACGTGCATTTGGGAGTCGTTACGTTCCAGTAACGACTTTGAGGTCGGCGGACCTCAGATCTCCTCTGCATCCCCAGAACGAAGTTCAAGTCCATGGGCGATATCTGGCCATTCGCTTCTGTGGCAACCCAGACTGTAGAACTCTCTGCAGAAGGGCTGTCAGGGAGTCCGGTTCGGTTGGGATCTTCAAGTTCCGCCGAAATATGTTTTTACCTTTCAGAAGGCTTTTTCTATTTTAATTCCGCTGTAAAGCGCGTTGAGGTGCGCTATATAAGCTATACTTAGTATTGTTGTCTGATTCTGTATTATTTTTTTCACAGTGTTCATCTTCTGAGGAGACTGGTACCTGCCATTGGAATGTGGAACTTCCACCAGCTCAGGATCGCCAATAAAGAGGAGCACCACAGTGCGTGTGAGCACAGAGATGCTGACTTAATTTGACGTCAATAGTTATTGTGAGGTAACTGTAGACTGTGTCTCCACTCTTTGAGCATCATAGAATGTCCGCCATTGGTTCAGGATCGACAATCTTGATAGACATCACCCAGAACTCCAAAAAGCACAGGGACACTTTGACCCTGTACACAGCAGATGAGCAGAAGTTAAAAGGGTCACAGTGATCTATGATGCTTGTTTTTGGAGTTAGTTTTCTCATTTATCCTTTAGAATCAGCTCACACAGCAAAGATGTGCATTCCATATTCTGCACCAGAAAGAAAGCATTTCAATATTTTCTGATCGTGGCATATATAGTGCCTATCTCATCTGTATACCAGACAGAATGCCATTAAAGGCAATTTTTTGTTGCAACAGTGTTTTTTGTACAGTCAATAAATAGAAAATTAACAAGGGGAGAAAACTAATAAAAGTTTTAAAGCAGAATCTTGGATGATACAGGGCGATCCTTTCGAGATCACCGCCGATGGCAATAGGGATGTAAATTGATACACTTCTCACATTCCTCTTCCGCTGTATGATCTGGAAGCCGTCGCTTTCAAAATATTAATCACATGATGAGACGAAAGTAAAGGTTTGTTGTAAATTAGTGGGTTATCTCTAAATAGATCATCTTGTATATTTCATTCCCTTGAAGTGTTCACATCGGAAAAATCTGTTATGACATTCATTATGCAAACTGACTGGCCACTGGTTAGTGACTTTAAATTGACCTCCAAAGTAGCCTAATTCAAACTCCAATAAGTATTTACATGTTTATCATGGCCGCTTGAAAAACGATAACTGACATTCTAAGATGTATTTTTCACTGTGAAAAAAACCTCAGAAAATAACTATTCCTTCTGCACAGGAATGAATACTGATAAAATGGCCATGACTGATATTCTCAGAAGTGCAGTCCGAATTCCACCCTGAGCACTACTTGTATAACTGAATACGCAATAGTTTAGGGTCATTGATAGCAAAAAATGTGAGCGTACATCAACAGAACTCTGTTATGTGTATCTAGATTAGCACGGTTGGCTTTGTACGATGCAAAAGAAGCTCAACATACATACACATAAAATGTTTGAGTCCATCGGCCTCTTGGCAGCATTTGTTTGATAAATGTTATTTTAAACAATTGCTACTGGGTTTAACAAATGCTACTTGGTTATCCCATCTCAACTATGGGGCCATGGAAAGCCAATTTGCCAATGGTCTAAAACATGTTATAGTTAGTGCTCCACAACCCAGGAGTTTAAAGAACAAAACATGTACTACTTTTGAAAGCTGACCTAAACTACAGGGTGAAATAGAGATTGACCCAGAATATTAAATCTTAATTTTCTAATAAAATAAATATTGGAATTAGTTTTTTTATGTTTAGGGTTGCTTGAGTTGATCAGTTTAACATTTTAAATAATACTCTTTGGTTTTTTGGTTAAAGTCACATAGGTATAAAATAAAAAAAAATCACGACGTTTCGATCGCAACACAAGCGGTCGTCCTCAGGCGGAAAAAAATAGAATCCTCAGAAGGTTGTCTCCCATGGGTGGACAAAAACTCGGTTTTTCCAGCGGCAGGCATCGGGTTTTAATACAATTAAACCCGATTTTGGGGAATTAAAACCTGGTTTAATGAATACGAAACTCTGATAGGTTTAGGCTGCTTCCTCGCCGGTGCTGCTATCGTACTCGGGGCCGTCGGGCACGGGGTAGTCGTAGAATGCGGGCAGGTTGGTCTTGATGAACACGAGCTTCTCCACAATCGTGAGCGCCAGTGAGTTCCTTAGCTTGGAATGGATGAAGCCCATCGTTGAGTGTATCACGGCATCTCTTCAGAAAGGTGAGCGACTCAATCAGGTGAGCCTTCTTGTCTCGCAGTCTGTTAAAAGATCTAATAGTTGTGTGGAAGCCCTCCCCGTAGACGCGGTTCAATCTTGATTTGAAGCTTTCGTCACTGCAGGAATCCATATTCTTTGGTTCTTTCGGTAAAGTCACGTAGGTAGAAAAGATAATAAAAAGATCTGACTATAAGTACCAATCCAGGCCCATTAGATTTCTGCTTACATGTTTACACATTTAGAATTGGGTCTCACAGCATACTTTTTTTTCGATGGTAAGGTCAAAAATAAATGTATATATTGCGATTTTATTTTATTGAAAATTTTATCTTTCAGGTCACTTTACAGAAGATGATGTCAAATGTAATACGTGATGTAATTTTTGTTGTAATGAACACGGAAAGCCCTGTTGTCAAACTACTGCTGAATGAGGGCCTCCTCCCGGCTTACAGGGGTTATTTGACTATACTTCAGCGTGCTCGTCAGTGCAGGTTGGTGAAGGTGAGGAAATAAAGAGGTAGAGTAGCAGTGGAAATGTCTGCACTCGCCCACAGCGATGTTAACACGTGCTTGTGCATAATTGCCACAAGTTCAAGCACTGTCCAGGCTCAGCTTCCAAAATCTGACAAGATCAGGTGCATTCTGGCTGATTTTATCATTGAAAATGTTTGATATTCAGCGCAACTTAATTTACTTTGTAATGTGTATGTCGCGGTTACTAAGCAATGTAATAACTGTTGTGGAAGTTGTGGTGGATGCGATATATGACTTGCAACATAAAGCGTAACTTAAAACATAATACTGTCCTTTTTTACAAATACAAATAGCATTAATTTAATGGGCGCTATTGTTGCACCAAGTCATAGCAGAAATAGCATTCGGTGACGTATAAGCGTAGCACACTGTGCAAGGTCACGGCAGCAGTCTTGAGCAATGGCACGTCGGCTGTCGTGATAAATTTACTCTCCTGCTCTTGAATGGATTTGGGTGTTGCTCTAAACGACGTGTTATGAATTCACGGGGGACAATTGTCACAGTGTCGTGCTAAAACACATTTAACACAATCACACGTGAAGGTGGCTATTGGTAGCCATCTGAGATCATAAACTCACCACTACACTTGAGAACCTGGTTCCATCTCAAGCGACTGTCCAGGATTTGAACCCATCACCTAAACTGTTCTGCCTTTCTGCTCCGATTCTGGAAAAACCTCATACCTTGCTTATTTTGAAGCTTTAAGGTAATGCCATACCACATTGGTGGTGTAATGGTTAGCACATTGGACTGGCAATACAAAGGTTTGCTGGATAGATTCCATCATCCGCCACGGCAGTTGAAACAATAATTGCGTATATTTTAATCCCTTCCCCCACCTCCTGCCCAGCCAGCAGTATAATTGAGTCCGGCACATTTGATCGATTGGCAGGTTGTGTGTGGTGAGGTAAAATGTGCTTTTGCCCACCAAACTGTCTCTCGAGTTGGCGGCAGTAGGAGAGGTAATTTCACCAGCAGTGGCATGAGCAAGCAATTTCAGGGCTGTACCTTAACCACCTTTTCACATGTAAAAATTTGTACTGCAGATTTTCCATGAGTGGAGCAGTGGTTAGTGCACTACGCTATTAACTAGACAACCTGAGTTTGAATTCTTGGCAATGGCTAACATCAGTGGAAAGTGATATTTAAACAAGTCCTCGGCCTTCATGGTGAGGTTTGGTCAAACAATCCCTTCGGTAGGACATGTTACTGGAAGGGATAATGGCCAGTGGTAGATACTTTTACGACAGTGCCAAAACTATTACAGAAATCACCCACTGAGATGGAGAAATGCAATAATTTCACGTGCAGATGCTAGATTATTGCATCACATGACTGTGATAAATGGTGACATCTTGGTGAGACCTTCATCCAGCAGTGGATTGACAAAGGGCTGAATATGCTCGATGGAGTAGATAAATACGTCCAACTGTCCTATCTGTACCGAAAATAAATATGTTCAGTGGTCAACAACTCAATAAATGTTGAAATAGTTGTGTTGACATCAGACAATGGTAATGATTTACGAAGACGCGTCAATCATTGCAAACAGAGCTCGCTATCAAGTGAAGCCCAGGTTAAATGCCACGTCAAATGTTTCCACCACACGTTGCAACAAAACCGTGCACAATGTAAAGCATTACCTGGCCCGTTAGGTCAGGTTATTGCCAAGAGGCCATATCTGACTGCTGACTCACAATCCTCAACTGATGTCGGTCCTTTGCCATCTCCTCAAGAACGATCTGGTTTCTTGCACATATCCCATATGCCAGTGGTTCACAACCAGTGTCAGAAAAATGTCAAAAGTGCGGCAACAGAACACGCAAATAACTCTTTTCCACTGCAAAACCGGGAGGCACCAGGTTGTTATATCCATTGTAGAAGTCATGTCCCGTGTACAGTATAGCGGAACTTTCAGATTGCCATAGTGAGGATGACCCTCGCCAACAAACTGTCAAGGGTAAGCACACTGCACGATGAATCTGTCAGACATTTGTTTGCCAGTATCAAAATGATGTGTGGTTAATGCAGACGTGATGCCTTGTAATAGGTGTCTAGTTGGTGTTTAAACATTTTAACACATGTGTTATTGCCAAAAAAGCTATAGCATATTCTTCTTACTATTGTAATGAGAGAGCGCCATCTATTGGTTGCTAAAGGGTAACTCGGTACATTATGTAACGCCATCCGATCCTAAGAGGGAACAGTATCTGGGCCAAAGGTGATGGGCGGAGTCGGTAGAGATGCTTCGGGAACCATCGAGAAGATTTCATGAGAGGGCATGGCCAGAGGCGGAGTTTAGCTGCACCCGGGGGAATATAAGAAGGGGCAGAGGAAGACTCGTGGTCGGTGTGGGGAACCTTGGCTCCGAGCTACGTCGCTGCTCGTCGTCTTCTTGCTTCGCCGCCCGACCACGTGGCGGATCCCTAGCAGAGCTCGCCTCTCCCCTCCAGCATGCCGCCAGCCAGCGGCGAGGCCGAGAGAGCAGGGCGGACTCTGCCAGCGGATCGGAGATACGCGTCGTCTAAGGGCGTTGTCATCCGGGAGAATATTCGGAGAGGGAAGGAGCGGGGTCGGTGCTCTACTGCAGTGGGGAATTAAAGAAAAAAAGCACCCTCTACACGAATGGTCTTGGAAGGTGTTTATTACACTATTTACTTGATCTGAGTTTGATTTCCAGTTATGGCTAACATCAGTCACAAGTTATATATGAATCGGTCTTGGCGTCCCCCACTTATTTCACCAACCCGCAATTTACAACGTGGTAAATTATAGTCAAATAAAAACATTAATTTACAAATGGTATCTGTGGTGACAAGGCAACACGAGCCGGAGGCACTCCACCCTGAATACAGACAAAGATTGCCCATAAAGCCTTAACATACTTATTTGGACAAGCGCTGTTAGCGAGCACATATGAACGCTGGCACAGCACCACGTCCTCCCCCAACCTCACGTCCTCTTTCCCTAGCGCTCACGCGCCCTAACCCACACCGCCCCCCTCTCTCCCCCCTTGCCTCCTCCTCCCTCTCTGACCTATATAACCTCTTGCCACGGCAGCTCTCCACGGCAACATTTTCTTGCTGTGGTTGTCCCACCTGATGAAGTTCGCTTGTGTTGCGATCAAAACGTCGTGATTTGTTTTATTTCTACCTATGTGACTTTACCGAAATAACCAAAGAGTATGGATTCCTGCAGTCACGAAAGCTTCAAATCAAGCATTAGATATATATTATGGAAGGAAACTGCTATGACTGTTATACAACCAATTGTCTTCCTGTTGTAGGGCAGGTCGGATAGTGCGGCCCCCCTGGTGTGGATATGAAGTAACTTGATGATGTTACGTGAATCAGTTCTGTGATATATTTTTCCGTACACCATTGTCTCACACAGGGCATAGACCAGCGCTGCACGAAGTCCAAATGTACGCTTCATACCATGCATGTCACCAGCAGAATAATTTCGATTCAATTTGACGATAAGATTCAGCAATACCCTCAATTAAACATGAGTAAGAATCACTGGATTTCCTTGATCAAATGCATCTTGGTTATGAATATTCTTCACGGATATTTCTGAGTAAATATTGGAATTCCCTCCTAGGATCATGCATCCGTCTAAATGACAACTAGGTTGTCCAAAAATGGTGGGTATTGTTTCGCTTGAATCACTTGTGATGAGGAAGTGTTCTTGCTTAGATAAATAATTGGAATGTTTATTTCACATGAACCACGTGGATCGATTGCTGAGAATGGATTAAAATTAGCCTCTAGTGACACCATGCCACAGTCAGGATGGCCGAGCGGTCTAAGGTGCTGTGTTCAGGTCGCAGTCTCCCCTGGAGGCGTGGGTTCGAATCCCACTTCTGACTGCATGATGCTCTTTTGTGAATTAACAAAAAATTTCTGTTTTGTGATTTCAATGAAGCTTAGCTATCGCAATAGAATTGAGAAATATTCGATAATGGAACAAGGCAGGAAAGTTTGGTGAATATAAATATGAGAAAATCAAAAGTCACACACAAAGAGTGATTGAGAGCATTACATATTTTGTATGGAGGGAAACAATGCAAAAAATCACGTTGGTATGCAAGGGGTCGGCATAAAAACATGTAAAATGAAAATTAATAATACTGCTATGACTGTTATACAGCCAATTGTCTTCCTGTTGTAGGGCAAGTCGGATAGTGCGGCCCCCCTGGTGTGGATATGAAGTAACTTGATGATATTACGTGAATCAGTTCTGTGATATCTTTTTCCGTGAACCATTGTCTCACAAAGGGCATAGACCAGTGCTGCACGACGTCCAAATGTACGCTTCATACCATGCATGAAACCAGCAGTATAATTTCCATTCAATTTGGCGATAAGATTCAGCAATATCCTCAATTAAACATGAGTAAGAATCACTGGATTTCCTTGACCAAATGCATCTTGGTTATGAATATTCTTCACGGATGTTTCTGAGTAAATATTGGAATTCCCTCCTTCTAGGATCATGCATCCGTCTAAATGACAACTAGGTTGTCCAAAAATGGTGGGTATTGTTTCGCTTGAATCACTTGTGATGAGGAAGTGTTCTTGCTTAGATAAATAATTGGAATGTTTATTTCACATGAACCACGTGGATCGATTGCTGAGAATGGATTAAAATTAGCCTCTAGTGACACCATGCCACAGTCAGGATGGCCGAGCGGTCTAAGGTGCTGCGTTCAGGTCGCAGTCTCCCCTGGAGGCGTGGGTTCGAATCCTACTTCTGACGGCATGATGCTCTTTTGTGAATTAACTACAATTTTCTGTTTTGTGATTTCAATGAAGCTTAGCTATCGCAATAGAATTGAGAAATATTCGATAATGGAACAAGGCAGGAAAGTTTGGTGATTATAAATATGAGAAAAACAAAAGTCACACACAAAGAGTGATTGAGAGCATTACATATTTTGCATGGAGGGAAACACAATGCAAAAAATCACGTTGGTATGCAAGGGGTCGGCATAAAAACATGTAAAATGAAAATTAATAATACTGCTATGACTGTTATACAACAAATTGTCTTCCTGTTGTAGGGCAGGTCAGATAGTGCGGCCCCCCTGGTGTGGATATGAATAACTTGATGATATTACGTGAATCAGTTCTGTGATATCTTTTTCCGTGAACCATTGTCTCACAAAGGGCATAGACCAGCGCTGCACGACGTCCAAATGTACGCTTCATACCATGCATGAAACCAGCAGTATAATTTCCATTCAATTTGGCGATAAGATTCAGCAATATCCTCAATTAAACATGAGTAAGAATCACTGGATTTCCTTGACCAAATGCATCTTGGTTATGAATATTCTTCACGGATGTTTCTGAGTAAATATTGGAATTCCCTCCTTCTAGGATCATGCATCCGTCTAAATGACAACTAGGTTGTCCAAAAATGGTGGGTATTGTTTCGCTTGAATCACTTGTGATGAGGAAGTGTTCTTGCTTAGATAAATAATTGGAATGTTTATTTCAGATGAACCACGTGGATCGATTGCTGAGAATGGATTAAAATTTGCCTCTAGTGACTCCATGCCACAGTCAGGATGGCCGAGCGGTCTAAGGCGCTGCGTTCAGGTCGCAGTCTCCCCTGGAGGCGTGGGTTCGAATCCCACTTCTGACAGCATGATGCTCTTTTGTGAATTAACAACAATTTTCTGTTTTGTGATTTCAATGAAGCTTAGCTATCGCAATAGAATTGAGAAATATTCGATAATGGAACAAGGCAGGAAAGTTTGGTGAATATAAATATGAGAAAATCAAAAGTCACACACAAAGAGTGATTGAGAGCATTACATATTTTGTATGGAGGGAAACAATGCAAAAAATCACGTTGGTATGCAAGGGGTCGGCATAAAAACATGTAAAATGAAAATTAATAATACTGCTATGACTGTTATACAGCCAATTGTCTTCCTGTTGTAGGGCAAGTCGGATAGTGCGGCCCCCCTGGTGTGGATATGAAGTAACTTGATGATATTACGTGAATCAGTTCTGTGATATCTTTTTCCGTGAACCATTGTCTCACAAAGGGCATAGACCAGTGCTGCACGACGTCCAAATGTACGCTTCATACCATGCATGAAACCAGCAGTATAATTTCCATTCAATTTGGCGATAAGATTCAGCAATATCCTCAATTAAACATGAGTAAGAATCACTGGATTTCCTTGACCAAATGCATCTTGGTTATGAATATTCTTCACGGATGTTTCTGAGTAAATATTGGAATTCCCTCCTTCTAGGATCATGCATCCGTCTAAATGACAACTAGGTTGTCCAAAAATGGTGGGTATTGTTTCGCTTGAATCACTTGTGATGAGGAAGTGTTCTTGCTTAGATAAATAATTGGAATGTTTATTTCACATGAACCACGTGGATCGATTGCTGAGAATGGATTAAAATTAGCCTCTAGTGACACCATGCCACAGTCAGGATGGCCGAGCGGTCTAAGGTGCTGCGTTCAGGTCGCAGTCTCCCCTGGAGGCGTGGGTTCGAATCCTACTTCTGACGGCATGATGCTCTTTTGTGAATTAACTACAATTTTCTGTTTTGTGATTTCAATGAAGCTTAGCTATCGCAATAGAATTGAGAAATATTCGATAATGGAACAAGGCAGGAAAGTTTGGTGATTATAAATATGAGAAAAACAAAAGTCACACAAAGAGTGATTGAGAGCATTACATATTTTGCATGGAGGGAAACACAATGCAAAAAATCACGTTGGTATGCAAGGGGTCGGCATAAAAACATGTAAAATGAAAATTAATAATACTGCTATGACTGTTATACAACAAATTGTCTTCCTGTTGTAGGGCAGGTCAGATAGTGCGGCCCCCCTGGTGTGGATATGAATAACTTGATGATGTTACGTGAATCAGTTCTGTGATATCTTTTTCCGTCAACCATTGTCTCACAAAGGGCATAGACCAGCGCTGCACGAAGTCCAAATGTACGCTTCATATCATGCATGACACCAGCAGTATAATTTCTATTCAATTTGGCGATACGATTCAGCAATACCCTCAATTAAACATGAGTAAGAATCACTGGATTTCCTTGATCAAATGCATCTTGGTTATGAATATTCTTCACGGATGTTTCTGAGTAAATATTGGAATTCCCTCCTTCTAGGATCATGCATCCGTCTAAATGACAACTAGGTTGTCCAAAAATGGTGGGTATTGTTTCGCTTGAATCACTTGTGATGAGGAAGTGTTCTTGCTTAGATAAATAATTGGAATGTTTATTTCACATGAACCACGTGGATCGATTGCTGAGAATGGATTAAAATTAGCCTCTAGTGACACCATGCCACAGTCAGGATGGCCGAGCGGTCTAAGGCGCTGCGTTCAGGTCGCAGTCTCCCCTGGAGGCGTGGGTTCGAATCCCACTTCTGACAGCATGATGCTCTTTTGTGAATTAACAACAATTTTCTGTTTTGTGATTTCAATGAAGCTTAGCTATCGCAATAGAATTGAGAAATATTCGATAATGGAACAAGGCAGGAAAGTTTGGTGAATATAAATATGAGAAAATCCAAAGTCACACACAAAGAGTGATTGAGAGCATTACATATTTTGTATGGAGGGAAACACAATGCAAAAAATCACGTTGGTATGCAAGGGGTCGGCATAAAAACATGTAAAATGAAAATTAATAATACTGCTATGACTGTTATACAACAAATTGTCTTCCTGTTGTAGGGCAGGTCAGATAGTGCGGCCCCCCTGGTGTGGATATGAATAACTTGATGATATTACGTGAATCAGTTCTGTGATATCTTTTTCCGTGAACCATTGTCTCACAAAGGGCATAGACCAGCGCTGCACGACGTCCAAATGTACGCTTCATACCATGCATGAAACCAGCAGTATAATTTCCATTCAATTTGGCGATAAGATTCAGCAATATCGTCAATTAAACATGAGTAAGAATCACTGGATTTCCTTGACCAAATGCATCTTGGTTATGAATATTCTTCACGGATGTTTCTGAGTAAATATTGGAATTCCCTCCTTCTAGGATCATGCATCCGTCTAAATGACAACTAGGTTGTCCAAAAATGGTGGGTATTGTTTCGCTTGAATCACTTGTGATGAGGAAGTGTTCTTGCTTAGATAAATAATTGGAATGTTTATTTCAGATGAACCACGTGGATCGATTGCTGAGAATGGATTAAAATTTGCCTCTAGTGACTCCATGCCACAGTCAGGATGGCCGAGCGGTCTAAGGCGCTGCGTTCAGGTCGCAGTCTCCCCTGGAGGCGTGGGTTCGAATCCCACTTCTGACAGCATGATGCTCTTTTGTGAATTAACAACAATTTTCTGTTTTGTGATTTCAATGAAGCTTAGCTATCGCAATAGAATTGAGAAATATTCGATAATGGAACAAGGCAGGAAAGTTTGGTGAATATAAATATGAGAAAATCCAAAGTCACACACAAAGAGTGATTGAGAGCATTACATATTTTGTATGGAGGGAAACACAATGCAAAAAATCACGTTGGTATGCAAGGGGTCGGCATAAAAACATGTAAAATGAAAATTAATAATACTGCTATGACTGTTATACAGCCAATTGTCTTCCTGTTGTAGGGCAAGTCGGATAGTGCGGCCCCCCTGGTGTGGATATGAAGTAACTTGATGATATTACGTGAATCGGTTCTGTGATATCTTTTTCCGTGAACCATTGTCTCACAAAGGGCATAGACCAGCGCTGCACGACGTCCAAATGTACGCTTCATACCATGCATGAAACCAGCAGTATAATTTCCATTCAATTTGGCGATAAGATTCAGCAATATCCTCAATTAAACATGAGTAAGAATCACTGGATTTCCTTGACCAAATGCATCTTGGTTATGAATATTCTTCACGGATGTTTCTGAGTAAATATTGGAATTCCCTCCTTCTAGGATCATGCATCCGTCTAAATGACAACTAGGTTGTCCAAAAATGGTGGGTATTGTTTCGCTTGAATCACTTGTGATGAGGAAGTGTTCTTGCTTAGATAAATAATTGGAATGTTTATTTCACATGAACCACGTGGATCGATTGCTGAGAATGGATTAAAATTAGCCTCTAGTGACACCATGCCACAGTCAGGATGGCCGAGCGATCTAAGGCGCTGCGTTCAGGTCGCAGTCTCCCCTGGAGGCGTGGGTTCGAATCCCACTTCTGACAGCATGATGCTCTTTTGTGAATTAACAACAATTTTCTGTTTTGTGATTTCAATGAAGCTTAGCTATCGCAATAGAATTGAGAAATATTCGATAATGGAACAAGGCAGGAAAGTTTGGTGAATATAAATATGAGAAAAACAAAAGTCACACACAAAGAGTGATTGAGAGCATTACATATTTTGTATGGAGGGAAACACAATGCAAAATATCAAGTTGGTATGCAAGGGGTCGGCATAATAACATGTAAAATGAAAATTAATAATACTGCTATGACTGTTATACAACAAATTGTCTTCCTGTTGTAGGGCAGGTCAGATAGTGCGGCCCCCCCTGGTGTGGATATGAATAACTTGATGATGTTACGTGAATCAGTTCTGTGATATCTTTTTCCGTCAACCATTGTCTCACAAAGGGCATAGACCAGCGCTGCATGAAGTCCAAATGTACGCTTCATATCATGCATGACACCAGCAGTATAATTTCTATTCAATTTGGCGATACGATTCAGCAATACCCTCAATTAAACATGAGTAAGAATCACTGGATTTCCTTGATCAAATGCATCTTGGTTATGAATATTCTTCACGGATGTTTCTGAGTAAATATTGGAATTCCCTCCTTCTAGGATCATGCATCCGTCTAAATGACAACTAGGTTGTCTAACAATGGTGGGTATTGTTTCGCTTGAATCACTTGTGATGAGGAAGTGTTCTTGCTTAGATAAATAATTGGAATGTTTATTTCACATGAACCACGTGGATCGATTGCTGAGAATGGATTAAAATTTGCCTCTAGTGACACCATGCCACAGTCAGGATGGCCGAGCGGTCTAAGGCGCTGCGTTCAGGTCGCAGTCTCCCCTGGAGGCGTTGGTTCGAATCCCACTTCTGACAGCATGATGCGCTTTTGTGAATTAACAACAATTTTCTGTTTTGTGATTTCAATGAAGCTTAGCTATCGCAATAGAATTGAGAAATATTCGATAATGGAACAAGGCAGGAAAGTTTGGTGATTATAAATATGAGAAAAACAAAAGTCACACACAAAGAGTGATTGAGAGCATTACATATTTTGTATGGAGGGAAACACAATGCAAAAAATCACGTTGGTATGCAAGGGGTCGGCATAAAAACATGTAAAATGAAAATTAATAATACTGCTATGACTGTTATACAACAAATTGTCTTCCTGTTGTAGGGCAGGTCAGATAGTGCGGCCCCCCTGGTGTGGATATGAATAACTTGATGATGTTACGTGAATCAGTTCTGTGATATCTTTTTCCGTCAACCATTGTCTCACAAAGGGCATAGACCAGCGCTGCACGAAGTCCAAATGTACGCTTCATATCATGCATGACACCAGCAGTATAATTTCTATTCAATTTGGCGATACGATTCAGCAATACCCTCAATTAAACATGAGTAAGAATCACTGGATTTCCTTGATCAAATGCATCTTGGTTATGAATATTCTTCACGGATGTTTCTGAGTAAATATTGGAATTCCCTCCTTCTAGGATCATGCATCCGTCTAAATGACAACTAGGTTGTCCAAAAATGGTGGGTATTGTTTCGCTTGAATCACTTGTGATGAGGAAGTGTTCTTGCTTAGATAAATAATTGGAATGTTTATTTCACATGAACCACGTGGATCGATTGCTGAGAATGGATTAAAATGTGCCTCTAGTGACATCATGCCACAGTCAGGATGGCCGAGCGGTCTAAGGCGCTGCGTTCAGGTCGCAGTCTCCCCTGGAGGCGTGGGTTCGAATCCCACTTCTGACAGCATGATGCTCTTTTGTGAATTAACAACAATTTTCTGTTTTGTGATTTCAATGAAACTTAGCTATCGCAATAGAATTGAGAAATATTCGATAATGGAACAAGGCAGGAAAGTTTGGTGGATCTAAATATGAGAAAATCAAAAGTCACACACAAAGAGTGATTGAGAGCATTACATATTTTGTATGGAGGGAAACACAATGCAAAAAATCACGTTGGTATGCAAGGGGTCGGCATAAAAACACGTAAAATGAAAATTAATAATACTGCTATGACTGTTATACAACCAATTGTCTTCCTGTTGTAGGGCAGGTCGGATAGTGCGGCCCCCCTGGTGTGGATATGAAGTAACTTGATGATGTTACGTGAATCAGTTCTGTGATATATTTTTCCGTGAACCATTGTCTCACACAGGGCATAGACCAGCGCTGCACGAAGTCCAAATGTACGCTTCATACCATGCATGACACCAGCAGCATAATTTCGTTTAAATTTGGCGATAAGATTCAGCAATACCCTCAATTAAACATGAGTAAGAATCACTGGATTTCCTTGATCAAATGCATCTTGGTTATGAATATTCTTCACGGATGTTTCTGAGTAAATATTGGAATTCCCTCCTTCTAGGATCATGCATCCGTCTAAATGACAACTAGGTTGTCCAAAAATGGTGGGTATTGTTTCGCTTGAATCACTTGTGATGAGGAAGTGTTCTTGCTTAGATAAATAATTGGAATGTTTATTTCACATGAACCACGTGGATCGATTGCTGAGAATGGATTAAAATTAGCCTCTAGTGACACCATGCCACAGTCAGGATGGCCGAGCGGTCTAAGGCGCTGCGTTCAGGTCGCAGTCTCCCCTGGAGGCGTGGGTTCGAATCCCACTTCTGACAGCATGATGCGCTTTTGTGAATTAACAACAATTTTCTGTTTTGTGATTTCAATGAAGCTTAGCTATCGCAATAGAATTGAGAAATATTCGATAATGGAACAAGGCAGGAAAGTTTGGTGATTATAAATATGAGAAAAACAAAAGTCACACACAAAGAGTGATTGAGAGCATTACATATTTTGTATGGAGGGAAACACAATGCAAAAAATCACGTTGGTATGCAAGGGGTCGGCATAAAAACATGTAAAATGAAAATTAATAATACTGCTATGACTGTTATACAACAAATTGTCTTCCTGTTGTAGGGCAGGTCAGATAGTGCGGCCCCCCTGGTGTGGATATGAATAACTTGATGATGTTACGTGAATCAGTTCTGTGATATCTTTTTCCGTCAACCATTGTCTCACAAAGGGCATAGACCAGCGCTGCACGAAGTCCAAATGTACGCTTCATATCATGCATGACACCAGCAGTATAATTTCTATTCAATTTGGCGATACGATTCAGCAATACCCTCAATTAAACATGAGTAAGAATCACTGGATTTCCTTGATCAAATGCATCTTGGTTATGAATATTCTTCACGGATGTTTCTGAGTAAATATTGGAATTCCCTCCTTCTAGGATCATGCATCCGTCTAAATGACAACTAGGTTGTCCAAAAATGGTGGGTATTGTTTCGCTTGAATCACTTGTGATGAGGAAGTGTTCTTGCTTAGATAAATAATTGGAATGTTTATTTCACATGAACCACGTGGATCGATTGCTGAGAATGGATTAAAATTTGCCTCTAGTGACACCATGCCACAGTCAGGATGGCCGAGCGATCTAAGGCGCTGCGTTCAGGTCGCAGTCTCCCCTGGAGGCGTGGGTTCGAATCCCACTTCTGACAGCATGATGCTCTTTTGTGAATTAACAACAATTTTCTGTTTTGTGATTTCAATGAAACTTAGCTATCGCAATACAATTGAGAAATATTCGATAATGGAACAAGGCAGGAAAGTTTGGTGGATATAAATATGAGAAAAACAAAAGTCACACACAAAGAGTGATTGAGAGCATTACATATTTTGTATGGAGGGAAACACAATGCAAAAAATCACGTTGGTATGCAAGGGGTCGGCATAAAAACACGTAAAATGAAAATTAATAATACTGCTATGACTGTTATACAACCAATTGTCTTCCTGTTGTAGGGCAGGTCGGATAGTGCGGCCCCCCTGGTGTGGATATGAAGTAAATTGATGATGTTACGTGAATCAGTTCTGTGATATATTTTTCCGTGAACCATTGTCTCACACAGGGCATAGACCAGCGCTGCACGAAGTCCAAATGTACGCTTCATACCATGCATGACACCAGCAGTATAATTTCGATTAAATTTGGCGATAAGATTCAGCAATACCCTCAATTAAACATGAGTAAGAATCACTGGATTTCCTTGATCAAATGCATCTTGGTTATGAATATTCTTCACGGATGTTTCTGAGTAAATATTGGAATTCCCTCCTTCTGGGATCATGCATCCGTCTAAATGACAACTAGGTTGTCCAAAAATGGTGGATATTGTTTCGCTTGAATCACTTGTGATGAGGAAGTGTTCTTGCTTAGATAAATAATTGGAATGTTTATTTCACATGAACCACGTGGATCGATTGCTGAGAATGGATTAAAACTAGCCTCTAGTGACACCATGCCACAGTCAGGATGGCCGAGCGGTCTAAGGCGCTGCGTTCAGGTCGCAGTCTCCCCTGGAGGCGTGGGTTCGAATCCCACTTCTGACAGCATGATGCTCTTTTGTGAATAAACAACAATTTTCTGTTTTGTGATTTCTATGAAGCTTAGCTATCGCAATAGAATTGAGAAATATTCGATAATGGAACAAGGCAGGAAAGTTTGGTGAATATAAATATGAGAAAAACAAAAGTCACACACAAAGAGTGATTGAGAGCATTACATATTTTGTATGGAGGGAAACACAATGCAAAATATCATGTTGGTATGCAAGGGGTCGGCATAAAAACATGTAAAATGAAAATTAATAATACTGCTATGACTGTTATACAACCAATTGTCTTCCTGTTGTAGGGCAGGTCGGATAGTGCGGCCCCCCTGGTGTGGATATGAAGTAACTTGATGATGTTACGTGAATCAGTTCTGTGATATCTTTTTCGTCAACCATTGTCTCACAAAGGGCATAGACCAGCGCTGCACGAAGTCCAAATGTACGCTTCATACCATGCATGACACCAGCAGTATAATTTCGATTCAATTTGGCGATACGATTCAACAATACCCTCAATTAAACATGAGTAAGAATCACTGGATTTCCTTGATCAAATGCATCTTGGTTATGAATATTCTTCACGGATGTTTCTGAGTAAATATTGGAATTCCCTCCTTCTAGGATCATGCATCCGTCTAAATGACAACTAGGTTGTCCAAAAATGGTGGGTATTGTTTCGCTTGAATCACTTGTGATGAGGAAGTGTTCTTGCTTAGATAAATAATTGGAATGTTTATTTTACATGAACCACGTGGATCGATTGCTGAGAATGGATTAAAATTTGCCTCTAGTGACACCATGCCACAGGCAGGATGGCCGAGCGATCTAAGGCGATGTGTTCAGGTCGCAGTCTCCCATCGATGCGTGGGTTCGAATCACACTTCTGACAGCATGATGCTCTTTTGTGAATTAACAACAATTTTCTGTTTTGTGATTTCAATTAAACTTAGCTATCGCAATAGAATTGAGAAATATTCGATAATGGAACAAGGCAGGAAACTTTGGTGGATATAAATATGAGAAAAACAAAAGTCACACACAAAGAGTGATTGAGAGAATTACATATTTTGTATGGAGGGAAACACAATGCAAAAAATCACGTTGGTATGCAAGGGGTCGGCATAAAAACATGTAAAATGAAAATTAATAATACTGCTATGACTGTTATACAACCAATTGTCTTCCTGTTGTAGGGCAGGTCGGATAGTGCGCCCCCCCTGGTGTGGATATGAAGTAACTTGATGATGTTACGTGAATCAGTTCTGTGATATATTTTTCCGTGAACCATTGTCTCACACAGGGCATAGACCAGCGCTGCACGAAGTCCAAATGTACGCTTCATACCATGCATTACACCAGCAGTATAATTTCGATTAAATTTGGCGATAAGATTCAGCAATACCCTCAATTAAACATGAGTAAGAATCACTGGATTTCCTTGATCAAATGCATCTTGGTTATGAATATTCTTCACGGATGTTTCTGAGTAAATATTGGAATTCCCTCCTTCTAGGATCATGCATCCGTCTAAATGACAACTAGGTTGTCCAAAAATGGTGGGTATTGTTTCGCTTGAATCACTTGTGATGAGGAAGTGTTCTTGCTTAGATAAATAATTGGAATGTTTATTTCACATGAACCACGTGGATCGATTGCTGAGAATGGATTAAAATTAGCCTCTAGTGACACCATTACACAGTCAGGATGGCCGAGCGGTCTAAGGCGCTGCGTTCAGGTCGCAGTCTCCCCTGGAGGCGTGGGTTCGAATCCCACTTCTGACAGCATGATGCTCTTTTGTGAATTAACAACAATTTTCTGTTTTGTGATTTCAATGAAACTTAGCTATCGCAATAGAATTGAGAAATATTCGATAATGGAACAAGGCAGGAAAGTTTGGTGGATATAAATATGAGAAAAACAAAAGTCACACACAAAGAGTGATTGAGAGCATTACATATTTTGTATGGAGGGAAACACAATGCAAAAAATCACGTTGGTATGCAAGGGGTCGGCATAAAAACATGTAAAATGAAAATTAATAATACTGCTATGACTGTTATACAACCAATTGTCTTCCTGTTGTAGGGCAGGTCAGATTGTGCGGCCCCCCTGGTGTGGATATGAATAACTTGATGATGTTACGTGATTCAGTTCTGTGATATCTTTTTCCGTCAACCATTGTCTCACAAAGGGCATAGACCAGCGCTGCACGAAGTCCAAATGTACGCTTCATACCATGCATGACACCAGCAGTATAATTTCGATTCAATTTGGCGATATGATTCAGCAATACCCTCAATTAAACATGAGTAAGAATCACTGGATTTCCTTGATCAAATGCATCTTGGTTATGAATATTCTTCACGGATGTTTCTGAGTAAATATTGGAATTCCCTCCTTCTAGGATCATGCATCCGTCTAAATGACAACTAGGTTGTCCAAAAATGGTGGGTATTGTTTCGCTTGAATCACTTGTGATGAGGAAGTGTTCTTGCTTAGATAAATAATTGGAATGTTTATTTCACATGAACCACGTGGATCGATTGCTGAGAATGGATTAAAACTAGCCTCTAGTGACACCATGCCACAGTCAGGATGGCCGAGCGGTCTAAGGCGCTGCGTTCAGGTCGCAGTCTCCCCTGGAGGCGTGGGTTCGAATCCCACTTCTGACAGCATGATGCTCTTTTGTGAATAAACAACAATTTTCTGTTTTGTGATTTCTATGAAGCTTAGCTATCGCAATAGAATTGAGAAATATTCGATAATGGAACAAGGCAGGAAAGTTTGGTGAATATAAATATGAGAAAAACAAAAGTCACACACAAAGAGTGATTGAGAGCATTACATATTTTGTATGGAGGGAAACACAATGCAAAATATCATGTTGGTATGCAAGGGGTCGGCATAAAAACATGTAAAATGAAAATTAATAATACTGCTATGACTGTTATACAACCAATTGTCTTCCTGTTGTAGGGCAGGTCGGATAGTGCGGCCCCCCTGGTGTGGATATGAAGTAACTTGATGATGTTACGTGAATCAGTTCTGTGATATCTTTTTCGTCAACCATTGTCTCACAAAGGGCATAGACCAGCGCTGCACGAAGTCCAAATGTACGCTTCATACCATGCATGACACCAGCAGTATAATTTCGATTCAATTTGGCGATACGATTCAACAATACCCTCAATTAAACATGAGTAAGAATCACTGGATTTCCTTGATCAAATGCATCTTGGTTATGAATATTCTTCACGGATGTTTCTGAGTAAATATTGGAATTCCCTCCTTCTAGGATCATGCATCCGTCTAAATGACAACTAGGTTGTCCAAAAATGGTGGGTATTGTTTCGCTTGAATCACTTGTGATGAGGAAGTGTTCTTGCTTAGATAAATAATTGGAATGTTTATTTTACATGAACCACGTGGATCGATTGCTGAGAATGGATTAAAATTTGCCTCTAGTGACACCATGCCACAGGCAGGATGGCCGAGCGATCTAAGGCGATGTGTTCAGGTCGCAGTCTCCCATCGATGCGTGGGTTCGAATCACACTTCTGACAGCATGATGCTCTTTTGTGAATTAACAACAATTTTCTGTTTTGTGATTTCAATTAAACTTAGCTATCGCAATAGAATTGAGAAATATTCGATAATGGAACAAGGCAGGAAACTTTGGTGGATATAAATATGAGAAAAACAAAAGTCACACACAAAGAGTGATTGAGAGAATTACATATTTTGTATGGAGGGAAACACAATGCAAAAAATCACGTTGGTATGCAAGGGGTCGGCATAAAAACATGTAAAATGAAAATTAATAATACTGCTATGACTGTTATACAACCAATTGTCTTCCTGTTGTAGGGCAGGTCGGATAGTGCGCCCCCCCTGGTGTGGATATGAAGTAACTTGATGATGTTACGTGAATCAGTTCTGTGATATATTTTTCCGTGAACCATTGTCTCACACAGGGCATAGACCAGCGCTGCACGAAGTCCAAATGTACGCTTCATACCATGCATTACACCAGCAGTATAATTTCGATTAAATTTGGCGATAAGATTCAGCAATACCCTCAATTAAACATGAGTAAGAATCACTGGATTTCCTTGATCAAATGCATCTTGGTTATGAATATTCTTCACGGATGTTTCTGAGTAAATATTGGAATTCCCTCCTTCTAGGATCATGCATCCGTCTAAATGACAACTAGGTTGTCCAAAAATGGTGGGTATTGTTTCGCTTGAATCACTTGTGATGAGGAAGTGTTCTTGCTTAGATAAATAATTGGAATGTTTATTTCACATGAACCACGTGGATCGATTGCTGAGAATGGATTAAAATTAGCCTCTAGTGACACCATTACACAGTCAGGATGGCCGAGCGGTCTAAGGCGCTGCGTTCAGGTCGCAGTCTCCCCTGGAGGCGTGGGTTCGAATCCCACTTCTGACAGCATGATGCTCTTTTGTGAATTAACAACAATTTTCTGTTTTGTGATTTCAATGAAACTTAGCTATCGCAATAGAATTGAGAAATATTCGATAATGGAACAAGGCAGGAAAGTTTGGTGGATATAAATATGAGAAAAACAAAAGTCACACACAAAGAGTGATTGAGAGCATTACATATTTTGTATGGAGGGAAACACAATGCAAAAAATCACGTTGGTATGCAAGGGGTCGGCATAAAAACATGTAAAATGAAAATTAATAATACTGCTATGACTGTTATACAACCAATTGTCTTCCTGTTGTAGGGCAGGTCAGATTGTGCGGCCCCCCTGGTGTGGATATGAATAACTTGATGATGTTACGTGATTCAGTTCTGTGATATCTTTTTCCGTCAACCATTGTCTCACAAAGGGCATAGACCAGCGCTGCACGAAGTCCAAATGTACGCTTCATACCATGCATGACACCAGCAGTATAATTTCGATTCAATTTGGCGATATGATTCAGCAATACCCTCAATTAAACATGAGTAAGAATCACTGGATTTCCTTGATCAAATGCATCTTGGTTATGAATATTCTTCACGGATGTTTCTGAGTAAATATTGGAATTCCCTCCTTCTAGGATCATGCATCCGTCTAAATGACAACTAGGTTGTCCAAAAATGGTGGGTATTGTTTCGCTTGAATCACTTGTGATGAGGAAGTGTTCTTGCTTAGATAAATAATTGGAATGTTTATTTCACATGAACCACGTGGATCGATTGCTGAGAATGGATTAAAATTAGCCTTTAGTGACACCATGCCACAGTCAGGATGGCCGAGCGGTCTAAGGCGCTGCGTTCAGGTCGCAGTCTACCCTGGAGGCGTGGGTTCGAATCCCACTTCTGACAGCATGATGCTCTTTTGTGAATTAACAACAATTTTCTGTTTTGTGATTTCAATGAAACTTAGCTATCGCAATAGAATTGAGAAATATTCGATAATGGAACAAGGCAGGAAAGTTTCGTAGATATTAATATGAGAAAAACAAAAGTCACACACAAAGATTGATTGAGAGCATTACATATTTTGTATGGAGGGAAACACAATGCAAAAAATCACGTTGGTATGCAAGGGGTCGTCATAAAACATGTAAAATGAAAATTAATAATACTGCTATGACTGTTATACAACCAATTGTGTTCCTGTTGTAGGGCAGGTCGGATAGTACGGCCACCCTGGTGTGGATATGAAGTAACTTGATCATGTTACGTGAATCAGTTCTGTGATATCTTTTTCCGTGAACCATTGTCTCACAAAGGGCATAGACCAGCGCTGCACGACGTCCAAATCTACGCTTCATACTATGCATGACACCAGCAGTATAATTTCGATTAAATTTGGCGATAAGATTCAGCAATATCCTCAATTAAACATGAGTAAGAATCACTGGATTTCCTTGATCAAATGCATCTTGGTGATGAATATTCTTCACGGATGTTTCTGAGTAAAGATTGGAATTCCCTCCTTCTAGGATCATGCATCCGTCTAAATGACAACTTGGTTGTCCAAAAATGGTGGGTATTGTTTCGCTTGAATCACTTGTGATGAGGAAGTGTTCTTGCTTAGATAAATAATTGGAATGTTTATTTCACATGAACCACGTGGATCGATTGCTGAGAATGGATTAAAATTAGCCTCTAGTGACACCATGCCACAGTCAGGATGGCCGAGCGGTCTAAGGCGCTGCGTTCAGGTCGCAGTCTCACCTGGAGGCGTGGGTTCGAATCCCACTTCTGACAGCATGATGCTCTTTTGTGAATTAACAACAATTTTCTGTTTTGTGATTTCAATGAAGCTTAGCTATCGCAATAGAATTGAGAAATATTCCTTAATGGAACAAGGCAGGAAAGTTTGGTGGATATAAATATGAGAAAAACAAAAGTCTCACACAAAGAGTGATTGAGAGCATTACATATTTTGTATGGAGGGAAATACAATGCAAAAAATCACGTTGGTATGCAAGGGGTCGGCATAAAAACATGTAAAATGAAAAGTAATAATACTGCTATGACTGTTATACAACCAATTGTCTTCCTGTTGTCGGGCAGGTCAGATAGTGCGGCCCCCCTGGTGTGGATATGAATAACTTGATGATGTTACGTGAATCAGTTCTGTGATATCTTTTTCCGTCAACCATTGTCTCACAAAGGGCATAGACCAGCGCTGCACGAAGTCCAAATGTACGCTTCATACCATGCATGACACCAGCAGTATAATTTCGATTCAATTTGGCGATAAGATTCAGCAATACCCTCAATTAAACATGAGTAAGAATCACTGGATTTCCTTGATCAAATGCATCTTGGTTATGAATATTCTTCACGGATGTTTCTGAGTAAAGATTTGAATTCCCTCCTTCTAGGATCATGCATCCGTCTAAATGACAACTAGGTTGTCCAAAAATGGTGGGTATTGTTTCGCTTGAATCACTTGTGATGAGGAAGTGTTCTTGCTTAGATAAATAATTGGAATGTTTATTTCACATGAACCACGTGGATCGATTGCTGAGAATGGATTAAAATTAGCCTCTAGTGACACCATGCCACAATCAGGATGGCCGAGTGGTCTAAGGCGCTGCGTTCAGGTCGCAGTCTCCCATCGAGGCGTGGGTTCGAATCCCACTTCTGACAGCATGATGCTCTTTTGTGAATTTACAACAATTTTCTGTTTTGTGATTTCAATGAAGCTTAGCTATCGCATAAGAATTGAGAAATTTTCTATAATGGAACAAGGCAGGAAAGTTTGGTGGATATAAATATGAGAAAAACAAAAGTCTCACACAAAGAGTGATTGAGAGCATTACATATTTTGTATGGAGGGAAATACAATGCAAAAATCACGTTGGTATGCAAGGGGTCGGCATAAAAACATGTAAAATGAAAAGTAATAATACTGCTATGACTGTTATACAACCAATTGTCTTCCTGTTGTCGGGCAGGTCAGATAGTGCGGCCCCCCTGGTGTGGATATGAATAACTTGATGATGTTACGTGAATCAGTTCTGTGATATCTTTTTCCGTCAACCATTGTCTCACAAAGGGCATAGACCAGCGCTGCACGAAGTCCAAATGTACGCATCATACCATGCATGACACCAGCAGTATAATTTCGATTCAATTTGGCGATACGATTCAGCAATACCCTCAATTAAACATGAGTAAGAATCACTGGATTTCCTTGACCAAATGCATCTTGGTTATGAATATTCTTCATGGATGTTTCTGAGTAAATATTTGAATTCCCTCCTTCTAGGATCATGCATCCGTCTAAATGACAACTAGGTTGTCCAAAAATGGTGGGTATTGTTTCGCTTGAATCACTTGTGATGAGGAAGTGTTCTTGCTTAGATAAATAATTGGAATGTTTATTTCACATGAACCACGTGGATCGATTGCTGAGAATGGATTAAAATTAGCCTCTAGTGACACCATGCCACAATCAGGATGGCCGAGTGGTCTAAGGCGCTGCGTTCAGGTCGCAGTCTCCCATCGAGGCGTGGGTTCGAATCACACTTCTGACAGCATGATGCTCTTTTGTGAATTAACAACAATTTTATGTTTTGTGATTTCAATTAAACTTAGCTATCGCAATAGAATTGAGAAATATTCGATAATGGAACAAGGAAAGAAAGTTTGGTGGATATAAATATGAGAAAAACAAAAGTCACACACAAAGAGTGATTGAGAGCATTACATATTTTGTATGGAGGGAAACAATGCAAAAAATCACGTTGGTATGCAAGGGGTCGGCATAAAAACATGTAAAATGAAAATTAATAATACTGCTATGACTGTTATACAACCAATTGTCTTCCTGTTGTAGGGCAGGTCAGATTGTGCGGCCCCCCTGGTGTGGATATGAATAACTTGATGATGTTACGTGATTCAGTTCTGTGATATCTTTTTCCGTCAACCATTGTCTCACAAAGGGCATAGACCAGCGCTGCACGAAGTCCAAATGTACGCTTCATACCATGCATGACACCAGCAGTATAATTTCGATTCAATTTGGCGATAAGATTCAGCAATATCCTCAATTAAACATGAGTAAGAATCACTGGATTTCCTTGATCAAATGCATCTTGGTTATGAATATTCTTCACGGATGTTTCTGAGTAAATATTGGAATTCCCTCCTTCTAGGATCATGCATCCGTCTAAATGACAACTTGGTTGTCCAAAAATGGTGGGTATTGTTTCGCTTGAATCACTTGTGATGAGGAAGTGTTCTTGCTTAGATAAATAATTGGAATGTTTATTTCACATGAACCACGTGGATCGATTGCTGAGAATGGATTAAAATTAGCCTCTAGAGACACCATGCCACAGTCAGGATGACCGAGAGGTCTACGGCGCTGCGTTCAGGTCGCAGTCTCCCCTGGAGGCGTGGGTTCGAATCCCACTTCTGACAGCATGATGCTCTTTTGTGAATTAACAACATTTTCTGTTTTGTGATTTCAATGAAACTTAGCTATCGCAATAGAATTGAGAAATATTCGATAATGGAACAAGGCAGGAAAGTTTGGTGGATATAAATATGAGAAAAACAAAAGTCACACACAAAGAGTGATTGAGAGCATTACATATTTTGTATGGAGGGAAACACAATGCAAAAAATCACGTTGGTATGCAAGGGGTCGGCATAAAAACATGTAAAATGAAAAGTAATAATACTGCTATGACTGTTATACAACCAATTGTCTTCCTGTTGTCGGGCAGGTCAGATAGTGCGGCCCCCCTGGTGTGGATATGAATAACTTGATGATGTTACGTGAATCAGTTCTGTGATATCTTTTTCCGTGAACCATTGTCTCACCAAGGGCATAGACCAGCGCTGCACGAAGTCCAAATGTACGCTTCATACCATGCATGACACCAGCAGTATAATTTCGATTCAATTTGGCGATACGATTCAGCAATACCCTCAATTAAACATGAGTAAGAATCACTGGATTTCCTTGATCAAATGCATCTTGGTTATGAATATTCTTCACGGATGTTTCTGAGTAAATATTGGAATTCCCTCCTTCTAGGATCATGCATCCGTCTAAATGACAACTAGGTTGTCCAAAAATGGTGGGTATTGTTTCGCTTGAATCACTTGTGATGAGGAAGTGTTCTTGCTTAGATAAATAATTGGAATGTTTATTTCACATGAACCACGTGGATCGATTGCTGAGAATGGATTAAATTTAGCCTCTAGTGACACCATGCCACAGTCAGGATGGCCGAGCGATCTAAAGCGCTGCGTTCAGGTCGCAGTCTCCCCTGGAGGTGTGGGTTCGAATCCCACTTCTGACAGCATGATGCTCTTTTGTGAATTAACAACAATTTTCTTTTTTGTGATTTCAATGAAGCTTAGCAATCGCAATAGAATTGAGAAATATTCGATAATGGAACAAGGCAGGAAAGTTTGGTGAATATAAATATGAGAAAATCAAAAGTCACAAACAAAGAGTCATTGAGAGCATTACATATTTTGTATGGAGGGAAACACAATGCAAAAATCACGTTGGTATGCAAGGGGTCGGCATAAAAACATGTAAAATGGAAATTAATAATACTGCTATGACTGTTATACAACCAATTGTCTTCCTGTTGTAGGGCAAGTCGGATAGTGCGGCCCCCCTGGTGTGGATATGAAGTAACTTGATGATATTACGTGAATCAGTTCTGTGATATCTTTTTCCGTGAACCATTGTCTCACAAAGGGCATAGACCAGCGCTGCACGTCGTCCAAATCTACGCTTCATACCATGCATGACACCAGCAGTATAATTTCGATTAAATTTGGCGATAAGATTCAGCAATATCCTCAATTAAACATGAGTAAGAATCACTGGATTTCCTTGATCAAATGCATCTTGGTGATGAATATTCTTCACGGATGTTTCTGAGTAAATATTGGAATTCCCTCCTTCTAGGATCATGCATCCGTCTAAATGACAACTTGGTTGTCCAAAAATGGTGGGTATTGTTTCGCTTGAATCACTTGTGATGAGGAAGTGTTCTTGCTTAGATAAATAATTGGAATGTTTATTTCACATGAACCACGTGGATCGATTGCTGAGAATGGATTAAAATTAGCCTCTAGAGACACCATGCCACAGTCAGGATGACCGAGAGGTCTACGGCGCTGCGTTCAGGTAGCAGTCACCCCTGGAGGCGTGGGTTCGAATCCCACTTCTGACAGCATGATGCTCTTTTGTGAATTAACAACATTTTCTGTTTTGTGATTTCAATGAAACTTAGCTATCGCAATAAAATTGAGAAATATTCGATAATGGAACAAGGCAGGAAAGTTTGGTGGATATAAATATGAGAAAAACAAAAGTCACACACAAAGAGTGATTGAGAGCATTACATATTTTGTATGGAGGGAAACACAATGCAAAAAATCACGTTGGTATGCAAGGGGTCGGCATAAAAACATGTAAAATGAAAAGTAATAATACTGCTATGACTGTTATACAACCAATTGTCTTCCTGTTGTCGGGCAGGTCAGATAGTGCGGCCCCCCTGGTGTGGATATGAATAACTTGATGATGTTACGTGAATCAGTTCTGTGATATCTTTTTCCGTGAACCATTGTCTCACCAAGGGCATAGACCAGCGCTGCACGAAGTCCAAATGTACGCTTCATACCATGCATGACACCAGCAGTATAATTTCGATTCAATTTGGCGATACGATTCAGCAATACCCTCAATTAAACATGAGTAAGAATCACTGGATTTCCTTGATCAAATGCATCTTGGTTATGAATATTCTTCACGGATGTTTCTGAGTAAATATTGGAATTCCCTCCTTCTAGGATCATGCATCCGTCTAAATGACAACTAGGTTGTCCAAAAATGGTGGGTATTGTTTCGCTTGAATCACTTGTGATGAGGAAGTGTTCTTGCTTAGATAAATAATTGGAATGTTTATTTCACATGAACCACGTGGATCGATTGCTGAGAATGGATTAAAATTAGCCTCTAGTGGCACCATGCCACAGTCAGGATGGCCGAGCGATCTAAAGCGCTGCGTTCAGGTCGCAGTCTCCCCTGGAGGTGTGGGTTCGAATCCCACTTCTGACAGCATGATGCTCTTTTGTGAATTAACAACAATTTTCTTTTTTGTGATTTCAATGAAGCTTAGCAATCGCAATAGAATTGAGAAATATTCGATAATGGAACAAGGCAGGAAAGTTTGGTGAATATAAATATGAGAAAATCAAAAGTCACAAACAAAGAGTCATTGAGAGCATTACATATTTTGTATGGAGGGAAACACAATGCAAAAATCACGTTGGTATGCAAGGGGTCGGCATAAAAACATGTAAAATGAAAATTAATAATACTGCTATGACTGTTATACAACCAATTGTCTTCCTGTTGTAGGGCAAGTCGGATAGTGCGGCCCCCCTGGTGTGGATATGAAGTAACTTGATGATATTACGTGAATCAGTTCTGTGATATCTTTTTCCGTGAACCATTGTCTCACAAAGGGCATAGACCAGCGCTGCACGTCGTCCAAATCTACGCTTCATACCATGCATGACACCAGCAGTATAATTTCGATTAAATTTGGCGATAAGATTCAGCAATATCCTCAATTAAACATGAGTAAGAATCACTGGATTTCCTTGATCAAATGCATCTTGGTGATGAATATTCTTCACGGATGTTTCTGAGTAAATATTGGAATTCCCTCCTTCTAGGATCATGCATCCGTCTAAATGACAACTTGGTTGTCCAAAAATGGTGGGTATTGTTTCGCTTGAATCACTTGTGATGAGGAAGTGTTCTTGCTTAGATAAATAATTGGAATGTTTATTTCACATGAACCACGTGGATCGATTGCTGAGAATGGATTAAAATTAGCCTCTAGTGACACCATGCCACAGTCAGGATGGCCGAGTGGTCTAAGGCGCTGCGTTCAGGTCGCAGTCTCCCCTGTAGGCGTGGGTTCGAATCCCACTTCTGACAGCATGATGCTCTTTTGTGAATTAACAACAATTTTCTGTTTTGTGATTTCAATGAAGCTTAGCTATCGCAATAGAATTGAGAAATATTCGATAATGGAACAAGGCAGGAAAGTTTGGTGATTATAAATATGAGAAAAACAAAAGTCACACACAAAGAGTGATTGAGAGCATTACATATTTTGTATGGAGGGAAACACAATGCAAAAAATCACGTTGGTATGCAAGGGGTCGGCATAAAAACATGTAAAAATGAAAATTAATAATACTGCTATGACTGTTATACAACAAATTGTCTTCCTGTTGTAGGGCAGGTCAGATAGTGCGGCCCCCCTGGTGTGGATATGAATAACTTGATGATGTTACGTGAATCAGTTCTGTGATATCTTTTTCCGTCAACCATTGTCTCACAAAGGGCATAGACCAGCGCTGCACGAAGTCCAAATGTACGCTTCATATCATGCATGACACCAGCAGTATAATTTCTATTCAATTTGGCGATACGATTCAGCAATACCCTCAATTAAACATGAGTAAGAATCACTGGATTTCCTTGATCAAATGCATCTTGGTTATGAATATTCTTCACGGATGTTTCTGAGTAAATATTGGAATTCCCTCCTTCTAGGATCATGCATCCGTCTAAATGACAACTAGGTTGTCCAAAAATGGTGGGTATTGTTTCGCTTGAATCACTTGTGATGAGGAAGTGTTCTTGCTTAGATAAATAATTGGAATGTTTATTTCACATGAACCACGTGGATCGATTGCTGAGAATGGATTAAAATTTGCCTCTAGTGACACCATGCCACAGTCAGGATGGCCGAGCGGTCTAAGGCGCTGCGTTCAGGTCGCAGTCTCCCCTGGAGGCGTGGGTTCGAATCCCACTTCTGACAGCATGATGCTCTTTTGTGAATTAACAACAATTTTCTGTTTTGTGATTTCAATGAAACTTAGCTATCGCAATAGAATTGAGAAATATTCGATAATGGAACAAGGCAGGAAAGTTTTGTGGATATAAATATGAGAAAAACAAAAGTCACACACAAAGAGTGATTGAGAGCATTACATATTTTGTATGGAGGGAAACACAATGCAAAAAATCACGTTGGTATGCAAGGGGTCGGCATAAAAACACGTAAAATGAAAATTAATAATACTGCTATGACTGTTATACAACCAATTGTCTTCCTGTTGTAGGGCAGGTCGGATAGTGCGGCCCCCCTGGTGTGGATATGAAGTAACTTGATGATGTTACGTGAATCAGTTCTGTGATATATTTTTCCGTGAACCATTGTCTCACACAGGGCATAGACCAGCGCTGCACGAAGTCCAAATGTACGCTTCATACCATGCATGACACCAGCAGTATAATTTCGATTAAATTTGGCGATAAGATTCAGCAATACCCTCAATTAAACATGAGTAAGAATCACTGGATTTCCTTGATCAAATGCATCTTGGTTATGAATATTCTTCACGGATGTTTCTGAGTAAATATTGGAATTCCCTCCTTCTGGGATCATGCATCCGTCTAAATGACAACTAGGTTGTCCAAAAATGGTGGATATTGTTTCGCTTGAATCACTTGTGATGAGGAAGTGTTCTTGCTTAGATAAATAATTGGAATGTTTATTTCACATGAACCACGTGGATCGATTGCTGAGAATGGATTAAAACTAGCCTCTAGTGACACCATGCCACAGTCAGGATGGCCGAGCGGTCTAAGGCGCTGCGTTCAGGTCGCAGTCTCCCCTGGAGGCGTGGGTTCGAATCCCACTTCTGACAGCATGATGCTCTTTTGTGAATAAACAACAATTTTCTGTTTTGTGATTTCTATGAAGCTTAGCTATCGCAATAGAATTGAGAAATATTCGATAATGGAACAAGGCAGGAAAGTTTGGTGAATATAAATATGAGAAAAACAAAAGTCACACACAAAGAGTGATTGAGAGCATTACATATTTTGTATGGAGGGAAACACAATGCAAAAAATCACGTTGGTATGCAAGGGGTCGGCATAAAAACATGTAAAATGAAAATTAATAATACTGCTATGACTGTTATACAGCCAATTGTCTTCCTGTTGTAGGGCAAGTCGGATAGTGCGGCCCCCCTGGTGTGGATATGAAGTAACTTGATGATATTACGTGAATCAGTTCTGTGATATCTTTTTCCGTGAACCATTGTCTCACAAAGGGCATAGACCAGCGCTGCACGACGTCCAAATGTACGCTTCATACCATGCATGAAACCAGCAGTATAATTTCCATTCAATTTGGCGATAAGATTCAGCAATATCCTCAATTAAACATGAGTAAGAATCACTGGATTTCCTTGACCAAATGCATCTTGGTTATGAATATTCTTCACGGATGTTTCTGAGTAAATATTGGAATTCCCTCCTTCTAGGATCATGCATCCGTCTAAATGACAACTAGGTTGTCCAAAAATGGTGGGTATTGTTTCGCTTGAATCACTTGTGATGAGGAAGTGTTCTTGCTTAGAAAAATAATTGGAATGTTTATTTCACATGAACCACGTGGATCGATTGCTGAGAATGGATTAAAATTAGCCTCTAGTGACACCATGCAACAGTCAGGATGGCCGAGCGGTCTAAGGCGCTGCGTTCAGGTCGCAGTCTCCCCTGGAGGCGTGGGTTCGAATCCCACTTCTGACAGCATGATGCTCTTTTGTGAATTAACAACAATTTTCTGTTTTGTGATTTCAATGAAGCTTAGCTATCGCAATAGAATTGAGAAATATTCGATAATGGAACAAGGCAGGAAAGTTTGGTGATTATAAATATGAGAAAAACAAAAGTCACACACAAAGAGTGATTGAGAGCATTACATATTTTGCATGGAGGGAAACACAATGCAAAAAATCACGTTGGTATGCAAGGGGTCGGCATAAAAACATGTAAAATGAAAATTAATAATACTGCTATGACTGTTATACAACAAATTGTCTTCCTGTTGTAGGGCAGGTCAGATAGTGCGGCCCCCCTGGTGTGGATATGAATAACTTGATGATGTTACGTGAATCAGTTCTGTGATATCTTTTTCCGTCAACCATTGTCTCACAAAGGGCATAGACCAGCGCTGCACGAAGTCCAAATGTACGCTTCATATCATGCATGACACCAGCAGTATAATTTCTATTCAATTTGGCGATACGATTCAGCAATACCCTCAATTAAACATGAGTAAGAATCACTGGATTTCCTTGATCAAATGCATCTTGGTTATGAATATTCTTCACGGATGTTTCTGAGTAAATATTGGAATTCCCTCCTTCTAGGATCATGCATCCGTCTAAATGACAACTAGGTTGTCCAAAAATGGTGGGTATTGTTTCGCTTGAATCACTTGTGATGAGGAAGTGTTCTTGCTTAGATAAATAATTGGAATGTTTATTTCACATGAACCACGTGGATCGATTGCTGAGAATGGATTAAAATTAGCCTCTAGTGACACCATGCCACAGTCAGGATGGCCGAGCGGTCTAAGGCGCTGCGTTCAGGTCGCAGTCTCCCCTGGAGGCGTGGGTTCGAATCCCACTTCTGACAGCATGATGCTCTTTTGTGAATTAACAACAATTTTCTGTTTTGTGATTTCAATGAAGCTTAGCTATCGCAATAGAATTGAGAAATATTCGATAATGGAACAAGGCAGGAAAGTTTGGTGATTATAAATATGAGAAAAACAAAAGTCACACACAAAGAGTGATTGAGAGCATTACATATTTTGCATGGAGGGAAACACAATGCAAAAAATCACGTTGGTATGCAAGGGGTCGGCATAAAAACATGTAAAATGAAAATTAATAATACTGCTATGACTGTTATACAACAAATTGTCTTCCTGTTGTAGGGCAGGTCAGATAGTGCGGCCCCCCTGGTGTGGATATGAATAACTTGATGATGTTACGTGAATCAGTTCTGTGATATCTTTTTCCGTCAACCATTGTCTCACAAAGGGCATAGACCAGCGCTGCACGAAGTCCAAATGTACGCTTCATATCATGCATGACACCAGCAGTATAATTTCTATTCAATTTGGCGATACGATTCAGCAATACCCTCAATTAAACATGAGTAAGAATCACTGGATTTCCTTGATCAAATGCATCTTGGTTATGAATATTCTTCACGGATGTTTCTGAGTAAATATTGGAATTCCCTCCTTCTAGGATCATGCATCCGTCTAAATGACAACTAGGTTGTCCAAAAATGGTGGGTATTGTTTCGCTTGAATCACTTGTGATGAGGAAGTGTTCTTGCTTAGATAAATAATTGGAATGTTTATTTCACATGAACCACGTGGATCGATTGCTGAGAATGGATTAAAATTAGCCTCTAGTGACACCATGCCACAGTCAGGATGGCCGAGCGGTCTAAGGCGCTGCGTTCAGGTCGCAGTCTCCCCTGGAGGCGTGGGTTCGAATCCCACTTCTGACAGCATGATGCTCATTTGTGAATTAACAACAATTTTCTGTTTTGTGATTTCAATGAAGCTTAGCTATCGCAATAGAATTGAGAAATATTCGATAATGGAACAAGGCAGGAAAGTTTGGTGAATATAAATATGAGAAAATCAAAAGTCACACACAAAGAGTGATTGAGAGCATTACATATTTTGTATGGAGGGAAACACAATGCAAAAAATCACGTTGGTATGCAAGGGGTCGGCATAAAAACATGTAAAATGAAAATTAATAATACTGCTATGACTGTTATACAGCCAATTGTCTTCCTGTTGTAGGGCAAGTCGGATAGTGCGGCCCCCCTGGTGTGGATATGAAGTAACTTGATGATATTACGTGAATCAGTTCTGTGATATCTTTTTCCGTGAACCATTGTCTCACAAAGGGCATAGACCAGCGCTGCACGACGTCCAAATGTACGCTTCATACCATGCATGAAACCAGCAGTATAATTTCCATTCAATTTGGCGATAAGATTCAGCAATATCCTCAATTAAACATGAGTAAGAATCACTGGATTTCCTTGACCAAATGCATCTTGGTTATGAATATTCTTCACGGATGTTTCTGAGTAAATATTGGAATTCCCTCCTTCTAGGATCATGCATCCGTCTAAATGACAACTAGGTTGTCCAAAAATGGTGGGTATTGTTTCGCTTGAATCACTTGTGATGAGGAAGTGTTCTTGCTTAGATAAATAATTGGAATGTTTATTTCACATGAACCACGTGGATCGATTGCTGAGAATGGATTAAAATTAGCCTCTAGTGACACCATGCCACAGTCAGGATGGCCGAGCGGTCTAAGGCGCTGCGTTCAGGTCGCAGTCTCCCCTGGAGGCGTGGGTTCGAATCCCACTTCCGACAGCATGATGCTCTTTTGTGAATTAACAACAATTTTCTGTTTTGTGATTTCAATGAAGCTTAGCTATCGCAATAGAATTGAGAAATATTCGATAATGGAACAAGGCAGGAAAGTTTGGTGATTATAAATATGAGAAAAACAAAAGTCACACACAAAGAGTGATTGAGAGCATTACATATTTTGTATGGAGGGAAACACAATGCAAAAAATCACGTTGGTATGCAAGGGGTCGGCATAAAAACATGTAAAATGAAAATTAATAATACTGCTATGACTGTTATACAACAAATTGTCTTCCTGTTGTAGGGCAGGTCAGATAGTGCGGCCCCCCTGGTGTGGATATGAATAACTTGATGATGTTACGTGAATCAGTTCTGTGATATCTTTTTCCGTCAACCATTGTCTCACAAAGGGCATAGACCAGCGCTGCACGAAGTCCAAATGTACGCTTCATATCATGCATGACACCAGCAGTATAATTTCTATTCAATTTGGCGATACGATTCAGCAATACCCTCAATTAAACATGAGTAAGAATCACTGGATTTCCTTGATCAAATGCATCTTGGTTATGAATATTCTTCACGGATGTTTCTGAGTAAATATTGGAATTCCCTCCTTCTAGGATCATGCATCCGTCTAAATGACAACTAGGTTGTCCAAAAATGGTGGGTATTGTTTCGCTTGAATCACTTGTGATGAGGAAGTGTTCTTGCTTAGATAAATAATTGGAATGTTTATTTCACATGAACCACGTGGATCGATTGCTGAGAATGGATTAAAATTTGCCTCTAGTGACACCATGCCACAGTCAGGATGGCCGAGCGGTCTAAGGCGCTGCGTTCAGGTCGCAGTCTCCCCTGGAGGCGTGGGTTCGAATCCCACTTCTGACAGCATGATGCTCTTTTGTGAATTAACAACAATTTTCTGTTTTGTGATTTCAATGAAGCTTAGCTATCGCAATAGAATTGAGAAATATTCGATAATGGAACAAAGCAGGAAAGTTTGGTGAATATAAATATGAGAAAATCAAAAGTCACACACAAAGAGTGATTGAGAGCATTACATATTTTGTATGGAGGGAAACACAATGCAAAAAATCACGTTGGTATGCAAGGGGTCGGCATAAAAACATGTAAAATGAAAATTAATAATACTGCTATGACTGTTATACAGCCAATTGTCTTCCTGTTGTAGGGCAAGTCGGATAGTGCGGCCCCCCTGGTGTGGATATGAAGTAACTTGATGATATTACGTGAATCAGTTCTGTGATATATTTTTCCGTGAACCATTGTCTCACAAAGGGCATAGACCAGCGCTGCACGACGTCCAAATGTACGCTTCATACCATGCATGAAACCAGCAGTATAATTTCCATTCAATTTGGCGATAAGATTCAGCAATATCCTCAATTAAACATGAGTAAGAATCACTGGATTTCCTTGACCAAATGCATCTTGGTTATGAATATTCTTCACGGATGTTTCTGAGTAAATATTGGAATTCCCTCCTTCTAGGATCATGCATCCGTCTAAATGACAACTAGGTTGTCCAAAAATGGTGGGTATTGTTTCGCTTGAATCACTTGTGATGAGGAAGTGTTCTTGCTTAGATAAATAATTGGAATGTTTATTTCACATGAACCACGTGGATCGATTGCTGAGAATGGATTAAAATTAGCCTCTAGTGACACCATGCCACAGTCAGGATGGCCGAGCGCTCTAAGGCGCTGCGTTCAGGTCGCAGTCTCCCCTGGAGGCGTGGGTTCGAATCCCACTTCTGACAGCATGATGCTCTTTTGTGAATTAACAACAATTTTCTGTTTTGTGATTTCAATGAAGCTTAGCTATCGCAATAGAATTGAGAAATATTCGATAATGGAACAAGGCAGGAAAGTTTGGTGAATATAAATATGAGAAAATCAAAAGTCACACACAAAGAGTGATTGAGAGCATTGCATATTTTGTATGGAGGGAAACACAATGCAAAAAATCACGTTGGTATGCAAGGGGTCGGCATAAAAACATGTAAAATGAAAATTAATAATACTGCTATGACTGTTATACAACCAATTGTCTTCCTATTGTAGGGCAGGTCGGATAGTGCGGCCCCCCTGGTGTGGATATGAAGTAACTTGATGATGTTACGTGAATCAGTTCTGTGATATATTTTTCCGTGAACCATTGTCTCACACAGGGCATAGACCAGCGCTGCACGAAGTCCAAATGTACGCTTCATACCATGCATGACACCAGCAGTATAATTTCGATTAAATTTGGCGATAAGATTTAGCAATACCCTCAATTAAACATGAGTAAGAATCACTGGATTTCCTTGATCAAATGCATCTTGGTTATGAATATTCTTCACGGATGTTTCTGAGTAAATATTGGAATTCCCTCCTTCTAGGATCATGCATCCGTCTAAATGACAACTATGTTGTCCAAAAATGGTGGGTATTGTTTCGCTTGAATCACTTGTGATGAGGAAGTGTTCTTGCTTAGATAAATAATTGGAATGTTTATTTCACATGAACCACGTGGATCGATTGCTGAGAATGGATTAAAATTTGCCTCTAGTGACACCATGCCACAGTCAGGATGGCCGTGCGGTCTAAGGCGCTGCGTTCAGGTCGCAGTCTCCCCTGGAGGCGTGGGTTCGAATCCCACTTCTGACAGCATGATGCTCTTTTGTGAATTAACAACAATTTTCTGTTTTGTGATTTCAATGAAACTTAGCTATCGCAATAGAATTGAGAAATATTCGATAATGGAACAAGGCAGGAAAGTTTGGTGGATATAAATATGAGAAAAACAAAAGTCACACACAAAGAGTGATTGAGAGCATTACATATTTTGTATGGAGGGAAACACAATGCAAAAATCACGTTGGTATGCAAGGGGTCGGCATAAAAACATGTAAAATGAAAATTAATAATACTGCTATGACTGTTATACAACCAATTGTCTTCCTGTTGTAGGGCAGGTCAGATTGTGCGGCCCCCCTGGTGTGGATATGAATAACTTGATGATATTACGTGAATCAGTTCTGTGATATATTTTTCCGTGAACCATTGTCTCACAAAGGGCATAGACCAGCGCTGCACGACGTCCAAATGTACGCTTCATACCATGCATGAAACCAGCAGTATAATTTCCATTCAATTTGGCGATAAGATTCAGCAATATCCTCAATTAAACATGAGTAAGAATCACTGGATTTCCTTGACCAAATGCATCTTGGTTATGAATATTCTTCACGGATGTTTGTGAGAAAATATTGGAATTCCCTCCTTCTAGGATCATGCATCCGTCTAAATGACAACTAGGTTGTCCAAAAATGGTGGGTATTGTTTCGCTTGAATCACTTGTGATGAGGAAGTGTTCTTGCTTAGATAAATAATTGGAATGTTTATTTCACATGAACCACGTGGATCGATTGCTGAGAATGGATTAAAATTAGCCTCTAGTGACACCATGCCACAGTCAGGATGGCCGAGCGGTCTAAGGCGCTGCGTTCAGGTCACAGTCTCCCCTGGAGGCGTGGGTTCGAATCCCACTTCTGACAGCATGATGCTCTTTTGTGAATTAACAACAATTTTCTGTTTTGTGATTTCAATGAAGCTTAGCTATCGCAATAGAATTGAGAAATATTCGATAATGGAACAAGGCAGGAAAGTTTGGTGAATATAAATATGAGAAAATCAAAAGTCACACACAAAGAGTGATTGAGAGCATTACATATTTTGTATGGAGGGAAACACAATGCAAAAAATCACGTTGGTATGCAAGGGGTCGGCATAAAAACATGTAAAATGAAAATTAATAATACTGCTATGACTGTTATACAACCAATTGTCTTCCTATTGTAGGGCAGGTCGGATAGTGCGGCCCCCCTGGTGTGGATATGAAGTAACTTGATGATGTTACGTGAATCAGTTCTGTGATATATTTTTCCGTGAACCATTGTCTCACACAGGGCATAGACCAGCGCTGCACGAAGTCCAAATGTACGCTTCATACCATGCATGACACCAGCAGTATAATTTCGATTAAATTTGGCGATAAGATTCAGCAATACCCTCAATTAAACATGAGTAAGAATCACTGGATTTCCTTGATCAAATGCATCTTGGTTATGAATATTCTTCACGGATGTTTCTGAGTAAATATTGGAATTCCCTCCTTCTAGGATCATGCATCCGTCTAAATGACAACTATGTTGTCCAAAAATGGTGGGTATTGTTTCGCTTGAATCACTTGTGATGAGGAAGTGTTCTTGCTTAGATAAATAATTGGAATGTTTATTTCACATGAACCACGTGGATCGATTGCTGAGAATGGATTAAAATTTGCCTCTAGTGACACCATGCCACAGTCAGGATGGCCGAGCGGTCTAAGGCGCTGCGTTCAGGTCGCAGTCTCCCCTGGAGGCGTGGGTTCGAATCCCACTTCTGACAGCATGATGCTCTTTTGTGAATTAACAACAATTTTCTGTTTTGTGATTTCAATGAAGCTTAGCTATCGCAATAGAATTGAGAAATATTCGATAATGGAACAAGGCAGGAAAGTTTGGTGAATATAAATATGAGAAAATCAAAAGTCACACACAAAGAGTGATTGAGAGCATTACATATTTTGTATGGAGGGAAACACAATGCAAAAAATCACGTTGGTATGCAAGGGGTCGGCATAAAAACATGTAAAATGAAAATTAATAATACTGCTATGACTGTTATACAGCCAATTGTCTTCCTGTTGTAGGGCAAGTCGGATAGTGCGGCCCCCCTGGTGTGGATATGAAGTAACTTGATGATATTACGTGAATCAGTTCTGTGATATATTTTTCCGTGAACCATTGTCTCACAAAGGGCATAGACCAGCGCTGCACGACGTCCAAATGTACGCTTCATACCATGCATGAAACCAGCAGTATAATTTCCATTCAATTTGGCGATAAGATTCAGCAATATCCTCAATTAAACATGAGTAAGAATCACTGGATTTCCTTGACCAAATGCATCTTGGTTATGAATATTCTTCACGGATGTTTCTGAGTAAATATTGGAATTCCCTCCTTCTAGGATCATGCATCCGTCTAAATGACAACTAGGTTGTCCAAAAATGGTGGGTATTGTTTCGCTTGAATCACTTGTGATGAGGAAGTGTTCTTGCTTAGATAAATAATTGGAATGTTTATTTCACATGAACCACGTGGATCGATTGCTGAGAATGGATTAAAATTAGCCTCTAGTGACACCATGCCACAGTCAGGATGGCCGAGCGGTCTAAGGCGCTGCGTTCAGGTCGCAGTCTCCCCTGGAGGCGTGGGTTCGAATCCCACTTCTGACAGCATGATGCTCTTTTGTGAATTAACAACAATTTTCTGTTTTGTGATTTCAATGAAGCTTAGCTATCGCAATAGAATTGAGAAATATTCGATAATGGAACAAGGCAGGAAAGTTTGGTGAATATAAATATGAGAAAATCAAAAGTCACACACAAAGAGTGATTGAGAGCATTACATATTTTGTATGGAGGGAAACACAATGCAAAAAATCACGTTGGTATGCAAGGGGTCGGCATAAAAACATGTAAAATGAAAATTAATAATACTGCTATGACTGTTATACAACCAATTGTCTTCCTATTGTAGGGCAGGTCGGATAGTGCGGCCCCCCTGGTGTGGATATGAAGTAACTTGATGATGTTACGTGAATCAGTTCTGTGATATATTTTTCCGTGAACCATTGTCTCACACAGGGCATAGACCAGCGCTGCACGAAGTCCAAATGTACGCTTCATACCATGCATGACACCAGCAGTATAATTTCGATTAAATTTGGCGATAAGATTCAGCAATACCCTCAATTAAACATGAGTAAGAATCACTGGATTTCCTTGATCAAATGCATCTTGGTTATGAATATTCTTCACGGATGTTTCTGAGTAAATATTGGAATTCCCTCCTTCTAGGATCATGCATCCGTCTAAATGACAACTATGTTGTCCAAAAATGGTGGGTATTGTTTCGCTTGAATCACTTGTGATGAGGAAGTGTTCTTGCTTAGATAAATAATTGGAATGTTTATTTCACATGAACCACGTGGATCGATTGCTGAGAATGGATTAAAATTTGCATCTAGTGACACCATGCCACAGTCAGGATGGCCGTGCGGTCTAAGGCGCTGCGTTCAGGTCGCAGTCTCCCCTGGAGGCGTGGGTTCGAATCCCACTTCTGACAGCATGATGCTCTTTTGTGAATTAACAACAATTTTCTGTTTTGTGATTTCAATGAAACTTAGCTATCGCAATAGAATTGAGAAATATTCGATAATGGAACAAGGCAGGAAAGTTTGGTGGATATAAATATGAGAAAAACAAAAGTCACACACAAAGAGTGATTGAGAGCATTACATATTTTGTATGGAGGGAAACACAATGCAAAAATTACGTTGGTATGCAAGGGGTCGGCATAAAAACATGTAAAATGAAAATTAATAATACTGCTATGACTGTTATACAACCAATTGTCTTCCTGTTGTAGGGCAGGTCAGATTGTGCGGCCCCCCTGGTGTGGATATGAATAACTTGATGATGTTACGTGATTCAGTTCTGTGATATATTTTTCCGTGAACCATTGTCTCACACAGGGCATAGACCAGCGCTGCACGAAGTCCAAATGTACGCTTCATACCATGCATGACACCAGCAGTATAATTTCGATTAAATTTGGCGATAAGATTCAGCAATACCCTCAATTAAACATGAGTAAGAATCACTGGATTTCCTTGATCAAATGCATCTTGGTTATGAATATTCTTCACGGATGTTTCTGAGTAAATATTGGAATTCCCTCCTTCTAGGATCATGCATCCGTCTAAATGACAACTAGGTTGTCCAAAAATGGTGGGTATTGTTTCGCTTGAATCACTTGTGATGAGGAAGTGTTCTTGCTTAGATAAATAATTGGAATGTTTATTTCACATGAACCACGTGGATCGATTGCTGAGAATGGATTAAAATTAGCCTCTAGTGACACCATGCCACAGTCAGGATGGCCGAGTGGTCTAAGGCGCTGCGTTCAGGTCGCAGTCTCCCATCGAGGCGTGGGTTCGAATCACACTTCTGACAGCATGATGCTCTTTTGTGAATTAACAACAATTTTCTGTTTTGTGATTTCAATGAAGCTTAGCTATCGCAATAGAATTGAGAAATATTCGATAATGGAACAAGGCAGGAAAGTTTGGTGAATATAAATATGAGAAAATCAAAAGTCACACACAAAGAGTGATTGAGAGCATTACATATTTTGTATGGAGGGAAACACAATGCAAAAAATCACGTTGGTATGCAAGGGGTCGGCATAAAAACATGTAAAATGAAAATTAATAATACTGCTATGACTGTTATACAACCAATTGTCTTCCTGTTGTAGGGCAGGTCAGATTGTGCGGCCCCCCTGGTGTGGATATGAATAACTTGATGATGTTACGTGATTCAGTTCTGTGATATATTTTTCCGTGAACCATTGTCTCACACAGGGCATAGACCAGCGCTGCACGAAGTCCAAATGTACGCTTCATACCATGCATGACACCAGCAGTATAATTTCGATTAAATTTGGCGATAAGATTCAGCAATACCCTCAATTAAACATGAGTAAGAATCACTGGATTTCCTTGATCAAATGCATCTTGGTTATGAATATTCTTCACGGATGTTTCTGAGTAAATATTGGAATTCCCTCCTTCTAGGATCATGCATCCGTCTAAATGACAACTAGGTTGTCCAAAAATGGTGGGTATTGTTTCGCTTGAATCACTTGTGATGAGGAAGTGTTCTTGCTTAGATAAATAATTGGAATGTTTATTTCACATGAACCACGTGGATCGATTGCTGAGAATGGATTAAAATTAGCCTCTAGTGACACCATGCCACAGTCAGGATGGCCGAGTGGTCTAAGGCGCTGCGTTCAGGTCGCAGTCTCCCATCGAGGCGTGGGTTCGAATCACACTTCTGACAGCATGATGCTCTTTTGTGAATTAACAACAATTTTCTGTTTTGTGATTTCAATGAAGCTTAGCTATCGCAATAGAATTGAGAAATATTCGATAATGGAACAAGGCAGGAAAGTTTGGTGAATATAAATATGAGAAAATCAAAAGTCACACACAAAGAGTGATTGAGAGCATTACATATTTTGTATGGAGGGAAACACAATGCAAAAAATCACGTTGGTATGCAAGGGGTCGGCATAAAAACATGTAAAATGAAAATTAATAATACTGCTATGACTGTTATACAGCCAATTGTCTTCCTGTTGTAGGGCAAGTCGGATAGTGCGGCCCCCCTGGTGTGGATATGAAGTAACTTGATGATATTACGTGAATCAGTTCTGTGATATATTTTTCCGTGAACCATTGTCTCACAAAGGGCATAGACCAGCGCTGCACGACGTCCAAATGTACGCTTCATACCATGCATGAAACCAGCAGTATAATTTCCATTCAATTTGGCGATAAGATTCAGCAATATCCTCAATTAAACATGAGTAAGAATCACTGGATTTCCTTGACCAAATGCATCTTGGTTATGAATATTCTTCACGGATGTTTCTGAGTAAATATTGGAATTCCCTCCTTCTAGGATCATGCATCCGTCTAAATGACAACTAGGTTGTCCAAAAATGGTGGGTATTGTTTCGCTTGAATCACTTGTGATGAGGAAGTGTTCTTGCTTAGATAAATAATTGGAATGTTTATTTCACATGAACCACGTGGATCGATTGCTGAGAATGGATTAAAATTAGCCTCTAGTGACACCATGCCACAGTCAGGATGGCCGAGCGGTCTAAGGCGCTGCGTTCAGGTCGCAGTCTCCCCTGGAGGCGTGGGTTCGAATCCCACTTCTGACAGCATGATGCTCTTTTGTGAATTAACAACAATTTTCTGTTTTGTGATTTCAATGAAGCTTAGCTATCGCAATAGAATTGAGAAATATTCGATAATGGAACAAGGCAGGAAAGTTTGGTGAATATAAATATGAGAAAATCAAAAGTCACACACAAAGAGTGATTGAGAGCATTACATATTTTGTATGGAGGGAAACACAATGCAAAAAATCACGTTGGTATGCAAGGGGTCGGCATAAAAACATGTAAAATGAAAATTAATAATACTGCTATGACTGTTATACAACCAATTGTCTTCCTATTGTAGGGCAGGTCGGATAGTGCGGCCCCCCTGGTGTGGATATGAAGTAACTTGATGATGTTACGTGAATCAGTTCTGTGATATATTTTTCCGTGAACCATTGTCTCACACAGGGCATAGACCAGCGCTGCACGAAGTCCAAATGTACGCTTCATACCATGCATGACACCAGCAGTATAATTTCGATTAAATTTGGCGATAAGATTCAGCAATACCCTCAATTAAACATGAGTAAGAATCACTGGATTTCCTTGATCAAATGCATCTTGGTTATGAATATTCTTCACGGATGTTTCTGAGTAAATATTGGAATTCCCTCCTTCTAGGATCATGCATCCGTCTAAATGACAACTATGTTGTCCAAAAATGGTGGGTATTGTTTCGCTTGAATCACTTGTGATGAGGAAGTGTTCTTGCTTAGATAAATAATTGGAATGTTTATTTCACATGAACCACGTGGATCGATTGCTGAGAATGGATTAAAATTTGCCTCTAGTGACACCATGCCACAGTCAGGATGGCCGTGCGGTCTAAGGCGCTGCGTTCAGGTCGCAGTCTCCCCTGGAGGCGTGGGTTCGAATCCCACTTCTGACAGCATGATGCTCTTTTGTGAATTAACAACAATTTTCTGTTTTGTGATTTCAATGAAACTTAGCTATCGCAATAGAATTGAGAAATATTCGATAATGGAACAAGGCAGGAAAGTTTGGTGGATATAAATATGAGAAAAACAAAAGTCACACACAAAGAGTGATTGAGAGCATTACATATTTTGTATGGAGGGAAACACAATGCAAAAATCACGTTGGTATGCAAGGGGTCGGCATAAAAACATGTAAAATGAAAATTAATAATACTGCTATGACTGTTATACAACCAATTGTCTTCCTGTTGTAGGGCAGGTCAGATTGTGCGGCCCCCCTGGTGTGGATATGAATAACTTGATGATGTTACGTGATTCAGTTCTGTGATATATTTTTCCGTGAACCATTGTCTCACACAGGGCATAGACCAGCGCTGCACGAAGTCCAAATGTACGCTTCATACCATGCATGACACCAGCAGTATAATTTCGATTAAATTTGGCGATAAGATTCAGCAATACCCTCAATTAAACATGAGTAAGAATCACTGGATTTCCTTGATCAAATGCATCTTGGTTATGAATATTCTTCACGGATGTTTCTGAGTAAATATTGGAATTCCCTCCTTCTAGGATCATGCATCCGTCTAAATGACAACTTGGTTGTCCAAAAATGGTGGGTATTGTTTCGCTTGAATCACTTGTGATGAGGAAGTGTTCTTGCTTAGATAAATAATTGGAATGTTTATTTCACATGAACCACGGTGATCGATTGCTGAGAATGGATTAAAATTTGCCTCTAGTGACACCATGCCACAGTCAGGATGGCCGAGCGGTCTAAGGCGCTGCCTTCAGGTCTCAGTCTCCCCTGGACGCGTGGGTTCGAATCCCACTTCTGACAGCATGATGCTCTTTTGTGAATTAACAACAATTTTCTGTTTTGTGATTACAATGAAACTTAGCTATCGCAATAGAATTGAGAAATATTCGATAATGGAACAAGGCAGGAAAGTTTGGTGGATATAAATATGAGAAAAACAAAAGTCACACACAAAGAGTGATTGAGAGCATTACATATTTTGTATGGAGGGAAACACAATGCAAAAAATCACGTTGGTATGCAAGGGGTCGGCATAAAAACATGTAAAATGAAAATTAATAATAATGCTATGACTGTTATACAACCAATTGTCTTCCTGTTGTAGGGCAGGTCAGATTGTGCGGCCCCCCTGGTGTGGATATGAATAACTTGATGATGTTACGTGATTCAGTTCTGTGATATCTTTTTCCGTCAACCATTGTCTCACAAAGGGCATAGACCAGCGCTGCACGAAGTCCAAATGTACGCTTCATACCATGCATGACACCAGCAGTATAATTTCGATTCAATTTGGCGATACGATTCAGCAATACCCTCAATTAAACATGAGTAAGAATCACTGGATTTCCTTGATCAAATGCATCTTGGTTATGAATATTCTTCACGGATGTTTCTGAGTAAATATTGGAATTCCCTCCTTCTAGGATCATGCATCCGTCTAAATGACAACTAGGTTGTCCAAAAATGGTGGGTATTGTTTCGCTTGAATCACTTGTGATGAGGAAGTGTTCTTGCTTAGATAAATAATTGGAATGTTTATTTCACATGAACCACGTGGATCGATTGCTGAGAATGGATTAAAATTAGCCTCTAGTGACACCATGCCACAGTCAGGATGGCCGAGCGGTCTAAGGCGCTGCGTTCAGGTCGCAGTCTCCCCTGGAGGCCTGGGTTCGAATCCCACTTCTGACAGCATGATGCTCTTTTGTGAATTAACAACAATTTTCTGTTTTGTGATTTCAATGAAACTTAGCTTTCGCAATAGAATTGAGAAATATTCGATAATGGAACAAGGCAGGAAAGTTTGGTGGATATAAATATGAGAAAAACAAAAGTCACACACAAAGAGTGATTGAGAGCATTACATATTTTGTATGGAGGGAAATACAATGCAAAAAATCACGTTGGTATGCAAGGGGTCGGCATAAAAACATGTAAAATGAAAAGTAATAATACTGCTATGACTGTTATACAACCAATTGTCTTCCTGTTGTCGGGCAGGTCAGATAGTGCGGCCCCCCTGGTGTGGATATGAATAACTTGATGATGTTACGTGAATCAGTTCTGTGATATCTTTTTCCGTCAACCATTGTCTCACAAAGGGCATAGACCAGCGCTGCACGAAGTCCAAATGTACGCTTCATACCATGCATGACACCAGCAGTATAATTTCGATTCAATTTGGCGATACGATTCAGCAATACCCTCAATTAAACATGAGTAAGAATCACTGGATTTCCTTGACCAAATGCATCTTGGTTATGAATATTCTTCACGGATGTTTCTGAGTAAATATTTGAATTCCCTCCTTCTAGGATCATGCATCCGTCTAAATGACAACTAGGTTGTCCAAAAATGGTGGGTATTGTTTCGCTTGAATAACTTGTGATGAGGAAGTGTTCTTGCTTAGATAAATAATTGGAATGTTTATTTCACATGAACCACGTGGATCGATTGCTGAGAATGGATTAAAATTAGCCTCTAGTGACACCATGCCACAATCAGGATGGCCGAGTGGTCTAAGGCGCTGCGTTCAGGTCGCAGTCTCCCATCGAGGCGTGGGTTCGAATCACACTTCTGACAGCATGATGCTCTTTTGTGAATTAACAACAATTTTATGTTTTGTGATTTCAATTAAACTTAGCTATCGCAATAGAATTGAGAAATATTCGATAATGGAACAAGGAAAGAAAGTTTGGTGGATATAAATATGAGAAAAACAAAAGTCACACACAAAGAGTGATTGAGAGCATTACATATTTTGTATGGAGGGAAATACAATGCAAAAAATCACGTTGGTATGCAAGGGGTCGGCATAAAAACATGTAAAATGAAAAGTAATAATACTGCTATGACTGTTATACAACCAATTGTCTTCCTGTTGTCGGGCAGGTCAGATAGTGCGGCCCCCCTGGTGTGGATATGAATAACTTGATGATGTTACGTGAATCAGTTCTGTGATATCTTTTTCCGTGAACCATTGTCTCACCAAGGGCATAGACCAGCGCTGCACGAAGTCCAAATGTACGCTTCATACCATGCATGACACCAGCAGTATAATTTCGATTCAATTTGGCGATACGATTCAGCAATACCCTCAATTAAACATGAGTAAGAATCACTGGATTTCCTTGATCAAATGCATCTTGGTTATGAATATTCTTCACGGATGTTTCTGAGTAAATATTGGAATTCCCTCCTTCTAGGATCATGCATCCGTCTAAATGACAACTAGGTTGTCCAAAAATGGTGGGTATTTCGCTTGAATCACTTGTGATGAGGAAGTGTTCTTGCTTAGATAAATGATTGGAATGTTTATTTCACATGAACCACGTGGATCGATTGCTGAGAATGGATTAAATTTAGCCTCTAGTGACACCATGCCACAGTCAGGATGGCCGAGCGGTCTAAAGCACTGCGTTCAGGTCGCAGTCTCCCCTGGAGGTGTGGGTTCGAATCCCACTTCTGACAGCATGATGCTCTTTTGTGAATTAACAACAATTTTCTGTTTTGTGATTTCAATGAAGCTTAGCTATCGCAATAGAATTGAGAAATATTCGATAATGGAACAAGGCAGGAAAGTTTGGTGGATATAAATATGAGAAAAACAAAAGTCACACACAAAGAGTGATTGAGAGCATTACATATTTTGTATGGAGGGAAATACAATGCAAAAAATCACGTTGGTATGCAAGGGGTCGGCATAAAAACATGTAAAATGAAAAGTAATAATACTGCTATGACTGTTATACAACCAATTGTCTTCCTGTTGTCGGGCAGGTCAGATAGTGCGGCCCCCCTGGTGTGGATATGAATAACTTGATGATGTTACGTGAATCAGTTCTGTGATATCATTTTCCGTCAACCATTGTCTCACAAAGGGCATAGACCAGCGCTGCACGAAGTCCAAATGTACGCTTCATACCATGCATGACACCAGCAGTATAATTTCGATTCAATTTGGCGATACGATTCAGCAATACCCTCAATTAAACATGAGTAAGAATCACTGGATTTCCTTGACCAAATGCATCTTGGTTATGAATATTCTTCACGGATGTTTCTGAGTAAATATTGGAATTCCCTCCTTCTAGGATCATGCATCCGTCTAAATGACAACTAGGTTGTCCAAAAATGGTGGGTATTGTTTCGCTTGAATCACTTGTGATGAGGAAGTGTTCTTGCTTAGATAAATAATTGGAATGTTTATTTCACATGAACCACGTGGATCGATTGCTGAGAATGGATTAAATTTAGCCTCTAGTGACACCATGCCACAGTCAGGATGGCCGAGTGGTCTAAGGCGCTGCGTTCAGGTCGCAGTCTCCCATCGAGGCGTGGGTTCGAATCACACTTCTGACAGCATGATGCTCTTTTGTGAATTAACAACAATTTTATGTTTTGTGATTTCAATTAAACTTAGCTATCGCAATAGAATTGAGAAATATTCGATAATGGAACAAGGAAAGAAAGTTTGGTGGATATAAATATGAGAAAAACAAAAGTCACACACAAAGAGTGATTGAGAGCATTACATATTTTGTATGGAGGGAAACAATGCAAAAAATCACGTTGGTATGCAAGGGGTCGGCATAAAAACATGTAAAATGAAAATTAATAATACTGCTATGACTGTTATACAACCAATTGTCTTCCTGTTGTAGGGCAGGTCAGATTGTGCGGCCCCCCTGGTGTGGATATGAATAACTTGATGATGTTACGTGATTCAGTTCTGTGATATCTTTTTCCGTCAACCATTGTCTCACAAAGGGCATAGACCAGCGCTGCACGAAGTCCAAATGTACGCTTCATACCATGCATGACACCAGCAGTATAATTTCGATTCAATTTGGCGATAAGATTCAGCAATATCCTCAATTAAACATGCGTAAGAATCACTGGATTTCCTTGATCAAATGCATCTTGGTTATGAATATTCTTCACGGATGTTTCTGAGTAAATATTGGAATTCCCTCCTTCTAGGATCATGCATCCGTCTAAATGACAACTTGGTTGTCCAAAAATGGTGGGTATTGTTTCGCTTGAATCACTTGTGATGAGGAAGTGTTCTTGCTTAGATAAATAATTGGAATGTTTATTTCACATGAACCACGTGGATCGATTGCTGAGAATGGATTAAAATTAGCCTCTAGAGACACCATGCCACAATCAGGATGGCCGAGTGGTCTAAGGCGCTGCGTTCAGGTCGCAGTCTCCCATCGAGGCGTGGGTTCGAATCACACTTCTGAGAGCATGATGCTCTTTTGTGAATTAACAACAATTTTATGTTTTGTGATTTCAATGAAGCTTAGCTATCGCAATAGAATTGAGAAATATTCGATAATGGAACAAGGCAGGAAAGTTTGGTGGATATAAATATGAGAAAAACAAAAGTCACACACAAAGAGTGATTGAGAGCATTACATATTTTGTATGGAGGGAAACACAATGCAAAAAATCACGTTGGTATGCAAGGGGTCGGCATAAAAACATGTAAAATGAAAAGTAATAATACTGCTATGACTGTTATACAACCAATTGTCTTCCTGTTGTCGGGCAGGTCAGATAGTGCGGCCCCCCTGGTGTGGATATGAATAACTTGATGTTGTTACGTGAATCAGTTCTGTGATATCTTTTTCCGTGAACCATTGTCTCACCAAGGGCATAGACCAGCGCTGCACGAAGTCCAAATGTACGCTTCATACCATGCATGACACCAGCAGTATAATTTCGATTCAATTTGGCGATACGATTCAGCAATACCCTCAATTAAACATGAGTAAGAATCACTGGATTTCCTTGATCAAATGCATCTTGGTTATGAATATTCTTCACGGATGTTTCTGAGTAAATATTGGAATTCCCTCCTTCTAGGATCATGCATCCGTCTAAATGACAACTTGGTTGTCCAAAAATGGTGGGTATTGTTTCGCTTGAATCACTTGTGATGAGGAAGTGTTCTTGCTTAGATAAATAATTGGAATGTTTATTTCACATGAACCACGTGGATCGATTGCTGAGAATGGATTAAAATTAGCCTCTAGAGACACCATGCCACAGTCAGGATGACCGAGAGGTCTACGGCGCTGCGTTCAGGTCGCAGTCTCCCCTGGAGGCGTGGGTTCGAATCCCACTTCTGACAGCATGATGCTCTTTTGTGAATTAACAACATTTTCTGTTTTGTGATTTCAATGAAACTTAGCTATCGCAATAGAATTGAGAAATATTCGATAATGGAACAAGGCAGGAAAGTTTGGTGGATATAAATATGAGAAAAACAAAAGTCACACACAAAGAGTGATTGAGAGCATTACATATTTTGTATGGAGGGAAACACAATGCAAAAAATCACGTTGGTATGCAAGGGGTCGGCATAAAAACATGTAAAATGAAAAGTAATAATACTGCTATGACTGTTATACAACCAATTGTCTTCCTGTTGTCGGGCAGGTCAGATAGTGCGGCCCCCCTGGTGTGGATATGAATAACTTGATGATGTTACGTGAATCAGTTCTGTGATATCTTTTTCCGTGAACCATTGTCTCACCAAGGGCATAGACCAGCGCTGCACGAAGTCCAAATGTACGCTTCATACCATGCATGACACCAGCAGTATAATTTCGATTCAATTTGGCGATACGATTCAGCAATACCCTCAATTAAACATGAGTAAGAATCACTGGATTTCCTTGATCAAATGCATCTTGGTTATGAATATTCTTCACGGATGTTTCTGAGTAAATATTGGAATTCCCTCCTTCTAGGATCATGCATCCGTCTAAATGACAACTAGGTTGTCCAAAAATGGTGGGTATTGTTTCGCTTGAATCACTTGTGATGAGGAAGTGTTCTTGCTTAGATAAATAATTGGAATGTTTATTTCACATGAACCACGTGGATCGATTGCTGAGAATGGATTAAATTTAGCCTCTAGTGACACCATGCCACAGTCAGGATGGCCGAGCGGTCTAAAGCGCTGCGTTCAGGTCGCAGTCTCCCCTGGAGGTGTGGGTTCGAATCCCACTTCTGACAGCATGATGCTCTTTTGTGAATTAACAACAATTTTCTGTTTTGTGATTTCAATGAAGCTTAGCTATCGCAATAGAATTGAGAAATATTCGATAATGGAACAAGGCAGGAAAGTTTGGTGGATATAAATATGAGAAAAACAAAAGTCACACACAAAGAGTGATTGAGAGCATTACATATTTTGTATGGAGGGAAATACAATGCAAAAAATCACGTTGGTATGCAAGGGGTCGGCATAAAAACATGTAAAATGAAAAGTAATAATACTGCTATGACTGTTATACAACCAATTGTCTTCCTGTTGTCGGGCAGGTCAGATAGTGCGGCCCCCCTGGTGTGGATATGAATAACTTGATGATGTTACGTGAATCAGTTCTGTGATATCTTTTTCCGTCAACCATTGTCTCACAAAGGGCATAGACCAGCGCTGCACGAAGTCCAAATGTACGCTTCATACCATGCATGACACCAGCAGTATAATTTCGATTCAATTTGGCGATACGATTCAGCAATACCCTCAATTAAACATGAGTAAGAATCACTGGATTTCCTTGACCAAATGCATCTTGGTTATGAATATTCTTCACGGATGTTTCTGAGTAAATATTGGAATTCCCTCCTTCTAGGATCATGCATCCGTCTAAATGACAACTAGGTTGTCCAAAAATGGTGGGTATTGTTTCGCTTGAATCACTTGTGATGAGGAAGTGTTCTTGCTTAGATAAATAATTGGAATGTTTATTTCACATGAACCACGTGGATCGATTGCTGAGAATGGATTAAATTTAGCCTCTAGTGACACCATGCCACAGTCAGGATGGCCGAGCGGTCTAAAGCGCTGCGTTCAGGTCGCAGTCTCCCCTGGAGGTGTGGGTTCGAATCCCACTTCTGACAGCATGATGCTCTTTTGTGAATTAACAACAATTTTCTGTTTTGTGATTTCAATGAAGCTTAGCTATCGCAATAGAATTGAGAAATATTCGATAATGGAACAAGGCAGGAAAGTTTGGTGGATATAAATATGAGAAAAACAAAAGTCACACACAAAGAGTGATTGAGAGCATTACATATTTTGTATGGAGGGAAATACAATGCAAAAAATCACGTTGGTATGCAAGGGGTCGGCATAAAAACATGTAAAATGAAAAGTAATAATACTGCTATGACTGTTATACAACCAATTGTCTTCCTGTTGTCGGGCAGGTCAGATAGTGCGGCCCCCCTGGTGTGGATATTAATAACTTGATGATGTTACGTGAATCAGTTCTGTGATATCATTTTCCGTCAACCATTGTCTCACAAAGGGCATAGACCAGCGCTGCACGAAGTCCAAATGTACGCTTCATACCATGCATGACACCAGCAGTATAATTTCGATTCAATTTGGCGATACGATTCAGCAATACCCTCAATTAAACATGAGTAAGAATCACTGGATTTCCTTGACCAAATGCATCTTGGTTATGAATATTCTTCACGGATGTTTCTGAGTAAATATTTGAATTCCCTCCTTCTAGGATCATGCATCCGTCTAAATGACAACTAGGTTGTCCAAAAATGGTGGGTATTGTTTCGCTTGAATAACTTGTGATGAGGAAGTGTTCTTGCTTAGATAAATAATTGGAATGTTTATTTCACATGAACCACGTGGATCGATTGCTGAGAATGGATTAAAATTAGCCTCTAGTGACACCATGCCACAATCAGGATGGCCGAGTGGTCTAAGGCGCTGCGTTCAGGTCGCAGTCTCCCATCGAGGCGTGGGTTCGAATCACACTTCTGACAGCATGATGCTCTTTTGTGAATTAACAACAATTTTATGTTTTGTGATTTCAATTAAACTTAGCTATCGCAATAGAATTGAGAAATATTCGATAATGGAACAAGGAAAGAAAGTTTGGTGGATATAAATATGAGAAAAACAAAAGTCACACACAAAGAGTGATTGAGAGCATTACATATTTTGTATGGAGGGAAACAATGCAAAAAATCACGTTGGTATGCAAGGGGTCGGCATAAAAACATGTAAAATGAAAATTAATAATACTGCTATGACTGTTATACAACCAATTGTCTTCCTGTTGTAGGGCAGGTCAGATTGTGCGGCCCCCCTGGTGTGGATATGAATAACTTGATGATGTTACGTGATTCAGTTCTGTGATATCTTTTTCCGTCAACCATTGTCTCACAAAGGGCATAGACCAGCGCTGCACGAAGTCCAAATGTACGCTTCATACCATGCATGACACCAGCAGTATAATTTCGATTCAATTTGGCGATAAGATTCAGCAATATCCTCAATTAAACATGAGTAAGAATCACTGGATTTCCTTGATCAAATGCATCTTGGTTATGAATATTCTTCACGGATGTTTCTGAGTAAATATTGGAATTCCCTCCTTCTAGGATCATGCATCCGTCTAAATGACAACTTGGTTGTCCAAAAATGGTGGGTATTGTTTCGCTTGAATCACTTGTGATGAGGAAGTGTTCTTGCTTAGATAAATAATTGGAATGTTTATTTCACATGAACCACGTGGATCGATTGCTGAGAATGGATTAAAATTAGCCTCTAGAGACACCATGCCACAATCAGGATGGCCGAGTGGTCTAAGGCGCTGCGTTCAGGTCGCAGTCTCCCATCGAGGCGTGGGTTCGAATCACACTTCTGACAGCATGATGCTCTTTTGTGAATTAACAACATTTTCTGTTTTGTGATTTCAATGAAACTTAGCTATCGCAATAGAATTGAGAAATATTCGATAATGGAACAAGGCAGGAAAGTTTGGTGGATATAAATATGAGAAAAACAAAAGTCACACACAAAGAGTAATTGAGAGCATTACATATTTTGTATGGAGGGAAACACAATGCAAAAAATCACGTTGGTATGCAAGGGGTCGGCATAAAAACATGTAAAATGAAAAGTAATAATACTGCTATGACTGTTATACAACCAATTGTCTTCCTGTTGTCGGGCAGGTCAGATAGTGCGGCCCCCCTGGTGTGGATATGAATAACTTGATGATGTTACGTGAATCAGTTCTGTGATATCTTTTTCCGTGAACCATTGTCTCACCAAGGGCATAGACCAGCGCTGCACGAAGTCCAAATGTACGCTTCATACCATGCATGACACCAGCAGTATAATTTCGATTCAATTTGGCGATACGATTCAGCAATACCCTCAATTAAACATGAGTAAGAATCACTGGATTTCCTTGATCAAATGCATCTTGGTTATGAATATTCTTCACGGATGTTTCTGAGTAAATATTGGAATTCCCTCCTTCTAGGATCATGCATCCGTCTAAATGACAACTTGGTTGTCCAAAAATGGTGGGTATTGTTTCGCTTGAATCACTTGTGATGAGGAAGTGTTCTTGCTTAGATAAATAATTGGAATGTTTATTTCACATGAACCACGTGGATCGATTGCTGAGAATGGATTAAAATTAGCCTCTAGTGACGCCATGCCACAGTCAGGATGGCCGAGTGGTCTAAGGCGCTGCGTTCAGGTCGCAGTCTCCCCTGTAGGCGTGGGTTCGAATCCCACTTCTGACAGCATGATGCTCTTTTTTGAATTAACAACAATTTTCTGTTTTGTGATTTCAATGAAGCTTAGCTATCGCAATAGAATTGAGAAATATTCGATAATGGAACAAGGCAGGACAGTTTGGTGGATATAAATATGAGAAAAACAAAAGTCACACACAAAGAGTGATTGAGAGCATTACATATTTTGTATGGAGGGAAACACAATGCAAAAAATCACGTAGGTATGCAAGGGGTCGGCATAAAAACATGTAAAATGAAAAGTAATAATACTGCTATGACTGTTATACAACCAATTGTCTTCCTGTTGTCGGGCAGGTCAGATAGTGCGCCCCCCCTGGTGTGGATATGAAGTAACTTGATGATATTACGTGAATCAGTTCTGTGATATCTTTTTCCGTGAACCATTGTCTCACAAAGGGCATAGACTAGCGCTGCACGTCGTCCAAATCTACGCTTCATACCATGCATGACACCAGCAGTATAATTTCGATTAAATTTGGCGATAAGATTCAGCAATATCCTCAATTAAACATGAGTAAGAATCACTGGATTTCCTTGATCAAATGCATCTTGGTGATGAATATTCTTCACGGATGTTTCTGAGTAAATATTGGAATTCCCTCCTTCTAGGATCATGCATCCGTCTAAATGACAACTTGGTTGTCCAAAAATGGTGGGTATTGTTTCGCTTGAATCACTTGTGATGAGGAAGTGTTCTTGCTTATGTAGTGGTGGTGTTGACGTGCGCCGACTGTGACAGTGATGGATCACGGGGCGGCGCGGGGTGCGGGGTTGGGCACGCGTTGTGGGCGTGGTGTGGACGCGCGCGCCGGGAGTGACAGATGACGGGGCGGCGCGGCGTGGGTGCTGAGGCACGCTGAGATGTGGGAAAACAGGATCGTAGCCAGCGCCCAGTGATTGGTCGAATAGTATGGGTGCTTGCAGCGACGTCCGCAGGTGGGGTATAAAGTGGGACGCGCGAGAGCACTCGGGGAGAGTTACCCAGTTGAAGACCAGAAGACGGAGCTGAAGACCTAGTGCCCCGAGACCCCTAGTCCCGCCGTCCTTGTGGGGACCGGGGCCCTGTGTGGCTCGGAGGCGAGACTGTGGGACCCGGGGTCCGACGCCCACGTGGGTCGGGCTGGGGACCCACAGTCAAGACGGACACCCCGGGCAGGGAGTGTCCCGAGTAGCTCAGTGGGCGTTAGTCGCCAGGGTAGCTAAGTGGGTGTTGGTCACCCGAGTAGCTCAGTGGGCGTTAGTCGCCGAGTAGCTAAGTGGGTGTTGGTCACCCGAGTAGCTCAGTGGGCGTTAGTCGCCAGGGTAGCTAAGTGGGTGTTTGTCACCCGAGATACTAAGTGGGTGTTTGTCACCCGAGATACTAAGTGGGTGTTTGTCACCCGAGTAGCTCAGTGGGCGTTAGTCGCCAGAATAGCTCAGTGGGCGTTAGTCGCCAGGGTAGCTAAGAGGGCGTTATTCGCCAGGGTAGCTAAGAGGGTGTTAGTCACCCGAGTAGCTCAGTGGGCGTTAGTCGCCAGAATAGCTCAGTGGGCGTTAGTCGCCAGGGTAGCTAAGAGGGCGTTAGTCGCCAGGGTAGCTAAGAGGGTGTTAGTCACCCGAGTAGCTCAGTGGGCGTTAGTCGCCAGAATAGCTCAGTGGGCGTTAGTCGCCAGGGTAGCTAAGAGGGCGTTAGTCGCCAGGGTAGCTAAGAGGGTGTTAGTCACCGAGTAGCTAAGTGGGTGTTAGTCACCCGAGTAACCAAGTGGGTGTTAGTCACCGAGTAGCTAAGTGGGTGTTAGTCACCCGAGTAGCTGAGTGGGTGTTAGTCACCTGTGAACGAGTTTGGTAAAATAAAGAGTGTGTTACCCGTGAAGTCGTCTCCCGCCGAGTTACTACATTACAACTGGCGTCAGAAGTAAACCTGTCTTCAAGAAGAATGGACACGAGGAAGACTACCCGTACCCACGAGCGAGGTCGGGAAGACGACGGCGTACCGGGGACACCAACCTCGGGAGGAGAGGACGAGGAGTTGCCGCCGATGCAGCACTTCGCGGTGATGGCCGACGCTCCGCTCGCCTCCGACACCAGCCTCCAAGACGCACACTCCAGGTTGGCGGAGTTGCTACTCGCCGCCGCCGCTGTCTTGGCGGACATCTCCGTTCCGGCGAGCGAAAAAACGGCTGCGGGGTTGGTGGAGAAAGCGAGGTTGGAGGGATCCCGCCAAAAGGCGCTTCGCGCCAAAAGTCTGGAAGTTGCCGCCGTTTTTGAGGGGCCGCCATCGATTGGCGGGAAGCACGGACACCACGTGGCCGGAGACCTCCGCTCAGCGCAGCCCACGTCATCAGCGCGCGCCGGAGCTCTCCATTTTGCGCCTGACGACCGAGCCGACATTTTACACAACTACAGCGGAGCGCGGGAAAATCTCTCCGACGTCGACGACGATCGGGTCCTCCAGCAAAGATTGCCCGCGCTGTCGGCGTTCAAGGCGGATGGGGGCGACTGGGGAGCCTTCCAACGAAGGTTCCTCGCTCATCAGGAGATGTCGGGGTGGTCCGACACCACTGCCCTGCGTGCGTTGCCAGCGATGCTCGACGACGACGCGCTTGCAGCCTTCACATCTGCTGCAAGGTCGTCCCGCTCTACGCTCCAGGCCGCACTACACCTGATGGCGAAGGTGTTCGGACCGCCCTCCACCTGTCGCCACCAGTTCTACGATCGGCGAAAGGTGGCTGGAGAAACGACGCTCGCCTATCGCACGGCGCTGCTCGCCTTGGCGGACGCAGCTTTTCCCCGCATGGACAAGGAGGGGAAGGACGCCATGGTGACGGAGCAGCTGCTGGCGTTGGCCCACGAGTTGGGGGTCCCCATCAATGTGGCGGACGAAATGGATATCTGCTCCCTGGCGATCGCCACGAGCATTCACGCGTACGAGGTCCTCAAACGCAAGCCGGGGGTCGTCTGCAAATGGGCGGGGAACGCGGCACTGGCCGCCACGATCGCCGAACCTCAGCCAGCTGCGGATCAGGAGCAGGCCTTCGCTGCATCGCGTCCGGGGGAGTGGAGAACGGGAGGTCGTTCGCCCACACGTTCATCCCGCAAGCTGGAGCAACCGAAACCTACGACGTCCCTCGTCGTCTGCTACAACTGCGGCCTTCGGGGTCACGTCGCAGCCGGGTGCCGGGCCCCGCGTCAGCGCGCCACAGGACCACGTCGGGACGACGACCAGGCCCACAAGTCATCCCAACAAAACCCGGCAAGTCGCGGCACCTCACACGCTCGGTCCACAAACACGGCACATTCGGGTCGCCGCTTGGCGGTGGGGGGTTCGCGGCTGGGTGCCGGGGGTTCATTTCGGCGAGGGGGGTCCGTACACGGCCCGCAAGCAGTCGAATGGTCCGAATTGGCCCACAGGATAGTGGCTGCGTCGGCCGGGTCGTCCGTGGTAACGGGGTTTAATGACGGGGTTGAGGTCCGGGTGCTTGTGGACACGGGTGCGTCGGCCACTATCATTTCGGACCTTATTTATAACATTCTTCCCGTCCAAAGTAGACCCCTTCTGCCAGTGGACGTGCCATTTTATGCGGCGAATGGGGGATCCCTGGGGATCATCGGCCAGATTCGGGCGACTATTTGCATTGGTGACATCAAATTGGCAGGCCCTATTTTTGTATCATCATCGCTGGCCGTTCCCTGTTTGCTAGGTACGGACTTTTTGTCCAAAATGCCCATCAAAATTCTCATAGATCAGGCCTGCATTGAGCTTCCGTCAGGTCGGCGGGTTGCGTTCTTGACGAGCCCTACCAAAATACGCACGGTTTGTGCGACGGTGCAGGCGCTGGCAACTCAGACTGTACGGGTGCCCCCGGGATCGCAAATGTTGGTACCCCTTCGGTTGAGGAAACCACTCGAGGTGGGTGCGGAGGCACAGGGGGTGCTGTTGGGGCCGTCTAACAGGGCCAGAAGGGGCCTCGACTTAGCGGTTGCTCAAACCATGGTGAGAGGGGACAGTGAGCCGTTCGTAATGGTCCTGAATACGGGCTCGCGGCCGGCCGTAATTGCGCAGGGAACGGTGCTGGCTCACGCCGCGCCGCTACCCGTTGAGGAACGGCTCGTGGCTCAAGCAGATTTCACTGTCGAGTCGCATCCTCCAAGTGACGAGGGGACAGAGTGGTTGGACTCGTTGTGTGCCGGTTCTGCTAACTTGTCCAAAGTGCAATTGGGAGTCGACGCTCCCACGGGGAGGGATTCGCTGTTGTCGTTGCCCCTCATTGAGTGGGGCCGTCTCCAAATGTCCGACAGCTCCCTACTTACGCTACGTCGAAAAGTTGGCGCTCCCGAGGTAGGGGATGCGCGGGTCGGTTCCTGGGTGTGCAGACAGGGCCTTTTGATGAAGTGGGACAACATGTCCCGGCGTCACGTGCTCGTTGTGCCTGTTGCTATGCGGGGTAGGGTCGTTCTGGCAGCTCATGAACGGCTCATGCATCTGGGTTTTCACAAAACGCTCGCCCTAATCCAGCGAGACTATTATTGGCCGGGGATGGGTAACGACGTGGCGAACATTCTTAAGGGATGCGTAGGGTGCGCCAAAAGAAAACCGCCACCATTGGCAGCTAATCCACCGCTGCAATCCATTCAAGTTTCGCGCACAAACGAATTGGTTGCATTGGACATCTTGGGGCCCTTTCCTGCTACACCGAGGGGAAATAGGTTCCTGCTGGTTGGCGTAGAATACTTCACCCGATGGCCCATGGCATGGCCACTCGCCAACCAGTCGGCTGCAGCGGTGGCGGACGCCTTCGTCCAGGGTTATGTTTTGGACAAGGGCGCCCCCGAACGCTTGCTGACGGATCAAGGAAAGAATTTTTCGAGCGTTTTGTTGCGCGAGGTGTGCGACCTGTTGGGTACAAAGAAAGTGCGTACTTCCCCCTACCACCCGCAGACTGACGGGATGGTTGAGCGTCTGAACAGGACGATTACGTCTATGCTGTGCCAACAGGTCTGCGACGATCAGGTTGATTGGGACTTACAGGTGCCGGGGGTACTCGCGGCCTATCGAATGGCCCCTCATGCGGCGATGGGGTTTTCCCCATTTTTTCTTATGTATGGGCGGGAGGCCGATCCGGCCATGGACGTCCAACTGGGGATTTCCCAGCCACGTGCAAAATCAAAATTGGCAGACCACATCAAATTTAATATCGCCAAATTGACTGAAGCGCGGGAGGCGGCGAGGTTGAATTCGCGGTCTCGGCAAATCGCGAACGAGAGATTGCATGGGCGGAGGGTGCATACGCATGATTGGAAACCAGGCGATAAGGCCTGGCTGCATTGTCCACATGCACCGTTGGCTACGTCCCCCAAATTGTTGAGACCTTGGAGGGGACCGGTGGAAATTGTGCGGGTTGCACGACCCCAGAGTATACAGATTAAATGGGAAAAACGCCGTTGGTACGTGCACCCCTCCCGACTGAAGCCCTATGCGGCACCGTGTGACCCCGTTCTGTGCCGTAACGACCGGGCGTGTGATGTGACCGTCGACTTGGGGAGGGAGGTGTCGCAGGCTGCTCCTCACGTGTCTCCACCTGACCCACCCCCAGGTGCCTCGGGCTTGACGGCTGCTGACCGTCGGGAACCTGAACCCCGCGGCACGCACGGGTCCTCGATGCCTGGCAAATGTCTTCCTGAACTGCCGGCACCACCGGACGTTCAACCGCGTCTGGTGCCGTACGACGGACCGGCAAGGCGGACTCGGGCTAGGGCACAACAATTTTCATGAAGACATTTTTTTTCGACACCGAGCTCGCCCGGTGTTCCCCTCTGCCGGGGTAATGTCCCGTTGTAGGGACGCTCGGAAAGAATGGGACGCTGCACGAGTCGAGAGAGAAAAAAAATAAAATAAATAATTCCATTTATTTTTCTTTCTGCATACACATTGCTATTGTCACTCGCCGGATTGTATATATTGTTCTGTTGTCGCGGTGGCATTGGTTGATGGTTGCGGATGGTAGTGTTCGCGTTGTGTTGTGTTGTTACGTTAGTTGTTGTTCTTGTTGTTGTGTTGTGTTACGGGGCACACAGGGGGGTTTGTATATTTTTATAGCAGCCGGGTCGGCTGCGAGCTATGTGGTAGGGGGTGATGTAGTGGTGGTGTTGACGTGCGCCGACTGTGACAGTGATGGATCACGGGGCGGCGCGGGGTGCGGGGTTGGGCACGCGTTGTGGGCGTGGTGTGGACGCGCGCGCCGGGAGTGACAGATGACGGGGCGGCGCGGCGTGGGTGCTGAGGCACGCTGAGATGTGGGAAAACAGGATCGTAGCCAGCGCCCAGTGATTGGTCGAATAGGATGGGTGCTTGCAGCGACGTCCGCAGGTGGGGTATAAAGAAGGACGCGCGAGAGCACTCGGGGAGAGTTACCCAGTTGAAGACCAGAAGACGGAGCTGAAGACCTAGTGCCCCGAGACCCCTAGTCCCGCCGTCCTTGTGGGGACCGGGGCCCTGTGTGGCTCGGAGGCGAGACTGTGGGACCCGGGGTCCGACGCCCACGTGGGTCGGGCTGGGGACCCACAGTCAAGACGGACACCCCGGGCAGGGAGTGTCCCGAGTAGCTCAGTGGGCGTTAGTCGCCAGGGTAGCTAAGTGGGTGTTGGTCACCCGAGTAGCTCAGTGGGCGTTAGTCGCCGAGTAGCTAAGTGGGTGTTGGTCACCCGAGTAGCTCAGTGGGCGTTAGTCGCCAGGGTAGCTAAGTGGGTGTTTGTCACCCGAGATACTAAGTGGGTGTTTGTCACCCGAGATACTAAGTGGGTGTTTGTCACCCGAGTAGCTCAGTGGGCGTTAGTCGCCAGAATAGCTCAGTGGGCGTTAGTCGCCAGGGTAGCTAAGAGGGCGTTAGTCGCCAGGGTAGCTAAGAGGGTGTTAGTCACCCGAGTAGCTCAGTGGGCGTTAGTCGCCAGAATAGCTCAGTGGGCGTTAGTCGCCAGGGTAGCTAAGAGGGCGTTAGTAGCCAGGGTAGCTCAGAGGGTGTTAGTCACCCGAGTAGCTCAGTGGGCGTTAGTCGCCAGAATAGCTCAGTGGGCGTTAGTCGCCAGGGTAGCTAAGAGGGCGTTAGTCGCCAGGGTAGCTAAGAGGGTGTTAGTCACCGAGTAGCTAAGTGGGTGTTAGTCATCCGAGTAACCAAGTGGGTGTTAGTCACCGAGTAGCTAAGTGGGTGTTAGTCACCCGAGTAGCTGAGTGGGTGTTAGTCACCTGTGAACGAGTTTGGTAAAATAAAGAGTGTGTTACCCGTGAAGTCGTCTCCCGCCGAGTTACTACATTACACTTAGATAAATAATTGGAATGTTTATTTCACATGAACCACGTGGATCGATTGCTGAGAATGGATTAAAATTAGCCTCTATTGGCACCATGCCACAGTCAGGATGGCCGAGCGGTCTAAGGCGCTGCGTTCAGGTCGCAGTCTCCCCTGGAGGTGTGGGTTCGAATCCCACTTCTGACAGCATGATGCTCTTTTGTGAATTAACAACAATTTTCTGTTTTGTGATTTCAATGAAGCTTAGCTATCGCAATAGAAATCAGAAATATTCGATAATGGAACAAGGCAGGAAAGTTTGGTGAATATAAATATGAGAAAAACAAAAGTCACACACAAAGAGTGATTGAGAGCATTACATATTTTGTATGGAGGGAAACACAATGCAAAAAATCACGTTGGTATGCAAGGGGTCGGCATAAAACATGTAAAATGAAAATGAATAACACTGCTATGACTGTTATACAACCAATTGTCTTCCTGTTGTAGGGCAGGTCGGATAGTGCGGCCCGCCTGGTGTGGATATGAAGTAACTTGATGATGTTACGTGAATCAGTTCTGTGATATATTTTTCCGTGAACCATTGTCTCACAAAGGGCATAGACCAGCGCTACACGAAGTCCAAATGTACGCTTCATACCATGCATGACACCAGCAGTATAATTTCGATTCAATTTGGCGATAAGATTCAGCAATACCCTCAATTAAACATGAGTAAGAATCACTGGATTTCCTTGATCAAATGCATCTTGGTTTTGAATATTCTTCACGGATGTTTCTGAGTAAATATTGGAATTCCCTCCTTCTAATATCATGCATCCGTCTAAATGACAACTAGGTTGTCCAAAAATGGTGGGTATTGTTTCGCTTGAATCACTTGTGATGAGGAAGTGTTCTTTCTTAGATAAATAATTGGAATGTTTATTTCACATGAACCACGTGGATCGATTGCTGAGAATGGATTAAAATTAGCCTCTAGTGACACCATGCCACAGTCAGGATGGCCGAGCGGTCTAAGGCGCTGCGTTCAGGTCGCAGTCTCCCCTGGAGGCGTGGGTTCGAATCCCACTTCTGACAGCATGATGCTCTTTTGTGAATTAACAACATTTTCTGTTTTGTGATTTCAATGAAACTTAGCTATCGCAATTGAATTGAGAAATATTCGATAATGGAACAAGGCAGGAATGTTTGGTGAAATATAAATATGAGAAAAAAAAAGTCACACACAAAGAGTGATTGAGAGCATTACATATTTTGTATGGAGGGAAACACAATGCAAAAAATCACGTTGGTATGCAAGGGGTCGGCATAAAACATGTAAAATGAAAATTAATAATACTGCGATGACTGTTATACAACCAATTGTCTTCCTGTTGTAGGGCAGGTCAGATAGTGCGGCCCCCCTGGTGTGGATATGAAGTAACTTGATCATGTTACGTGAATCAGTTCTGTGATATCTTTTTCCGTGAACCATTGTCTGACACAGGGCATAGACCAGCGCTGCACGAAGTCCAAATGTACGCTTCATACCATGCATGACACCAGCAGTATAATTTCTATTCAATTTGGCGATACGATTCAGCAATACCCTCAATTAAACATGAGTAAGAATCACTGGATTTCCTTGATCAAATGCATCTTGGTTATGAATATTCTTCACGGATGTTTCTGAGTAAATATTGGAATTCCCTCCTTCTAGGATCATGCATCCGTCTAAATGACAACTAGGTTGTCCAAAAATGGTGGGTATTGTTTCGCTTGAATCACTTGTGATGAGGAAGTGTTCTTGCTTATGTAGTATAGTAAACTACGGCGGGAGACCACTTGACGGGTAGCACACTTTATTCACACTTGGGTTGTCACAATAACACGCGTTGTCACTACAACTCACGCTACACGTTCCACCTGACACGTGTGGTATCTACAGCTCACACTACACGTTCCACCTGACACATGTGGTATCTACAGCTCACGCTACCCGTTCCACCCGGCTACACACACACGGGCATTCCAGCCCCGTAGCATCCGGGGGAACCTCTAGACCCACCCCAGCTTGGGTACGGATCACGACCACTGGGTCCCGCGGCCCGGTCCTCACACGGACGTCCGGCCCCCGGGTCCCAAGGTCCCGCCTCTGAGCCACACAGGGCCCCGGTCCTTACAAGGACAGCGGGACTAGGTGTCTCAGGGCCCAATCTCTTCCTCCTCCGTCTTCCGTCTTCACTGGTCACCAACTTCTCCCCGAGCGCCCGCGCGCACCGCCTTATATAGCCCTCCGCTCCAAGGAGACGGAGCCTATGCGGACCGCGATGTGAGCACCCACCCTAGCCGACCAATCATCACGCGCTGCCACTCGATCCCTTCTTGTGTCAGCGCACATAACCAATCACCACGCGCTGCCACACGATCCATCACTGTCAGCGCGCGTCACCAACACACAGCCAATCACCATCACATAACCCATGACCCCGCGCTGACCTACGATCCCTCACCGTCAGCGCGCGTCACCAACACACAGCCAATCACCACGCGCTACCCCACGATCCCTACCACCAGCGCGCATCACCACTACACTTAGATAAATAATTGGAATGTTTATTTCACATGAACCACGTGGATCGATTGCTGAGAATGGATTAAAATTAGCCTCTAGTGACACCATGCCACAGTCAGGATGGCCGAGCGGTCTAAGGCGCTGCGTTCATGTCGCAGTCTCCCCTGGAGGCGTGGGTTTGAATCCCACTTCTGACAGCATGATGCTCTTTTGTGAATTAACAACAATTTTCTGTTTTGTGATTTCAATGAAGCTTAGCTATCGCAATAGAATTGAGAAATATTCAATAATGGAACAAGGCACGAAAGTTTGGTGAATATAAATATGAGAAAAACAAAAGTCACACACAAAGAGTGATTGACAGCATTACATATTTTGTATGGAGGGAAACACAATGCAAAAAATCACGTTGGCATGCAAGGGGTCGGCATAAAAGCATGTAAAATGAAAATTAATAATACTGCTATGACTGTTATACAACCAATTGTCTTCCTGTTGTAGGGCAAGTCGGATAGTGCGGCCCCCCTGGTGTGGATATGAAGTAACTTGATGATATTACGTGAATCAGTTCTGTGATATCTTTTTCCGTGAACCATTGTCTCACAAAGGGCATAGACCAGTGCTGCACGACGTCCAAATGTACGCTTCATACCATGCATGACACCAGCAGTATAATTTTGATTAAATTTGGCGATAAGATTCAGCAATATCCTCAATTAAACATGAGTAAGAATCACTGGATTTCCTTGATCAAATGCATTTTGGTTATGAATATTCTTCACGGATGTTTCTGAGTAAATATTGGAATTCCCTCCTTCTAGGATCATGCATCCGTCTAAATGACAACTAGGTTGTCCAAAAATGGTGGGTATTGTTTCGCTTGAATTACTTGTGATGAGGAAGTGTTCTTGCTTATGAAGTATTGGAAATGACGGCAGGAAACTCCTTTGACGGGAACACACTTCTTTTATTAAATCTTGACTTGCAACGATACAACGCGTGGCCTCTCTTCTTCACAGTACGGTCACCATACAACGGTACAACTCGTGACCTCTTCTCTCCGCTCCACACTTCTCTCGACTCCCGTAGATTCTGTGCTGCTGGCTCTCTGTGCCTCGTGTAGACTCCGCGCCTCGGCTACACTCTTCTCTCGTCTCGTGTAGACTCTGCGCCTCGGCTACACTCTTTACTCGTCTCGTGTAGACTTTACACATCTGGCTACACACTCTTCAGTACCCGTCTCGTGTAGACCTTACATCTCCGGCTACACACTCTTCAGTACCTATCTCGTGTAGACCTTATACTCTCTCTGGCTACACCGTATGCATTACTCGGCTCGTGTAGACCTTATACTCTCTCTGGCTACACCGTATGCATTACTCGGCTCGTGTAGACCTTTCTCTCTCTCTGGCTACACCTTGTACATTACTCTCCATTACTCTACATTACTCTCCTCTCCGGGCTCTATCTCTGCACCTTCGTCTTCATTCCTAGATGGTTCCACTTCCTCCCCCTACTCCTCTGTGCATCACCTTATATATCCCTTCCTCCCGGGAGACGGAGCGGATGCGGACCTCAACGTCGGCACCGCTCCTCAGTTACCCAATCACCACGCGCTATCTCTACGATCCGTTTCCGCCCAGCGCGTGTTTCCACTCCTCGACCAATCACACCGTGCTGCCACCCGATCACTCCCTCTCAGCGCGTCGCCGGCACCCAGCCAATCAGCAGCACTACCCCCACCCGCGCGCTGACGCCTGCTCCTCCCCGTCAGCGCGCGTCACCACACACACCCACGTACATACGCGCTGGCACACGACGTACACCCCCAGCGCGTATCACCACTACATCACCCCCTCCCACATAGCTCGCAGCCGGCCCGGCTGCTAACAACAACCAACCGCAACGATAAGACGACAACCAAAACAACACAAAAAAAAAACCCGTAACCCCCCAGTGTGCCCCGTAACATAACAACAACAACAACAAGAACTATGTACAAATTGACAACGAACACAAGAAAAGTCAACAACAACACAATACAAGCGAATTCCAGAAAACGAACGCGCCCAGCGTCCCTGCGACTACACGCAGTGACGAGGCGCTCCAACTGCCCCGACTCCTCACGAGGCGGATCACGCAAAGTAGCGCGACCTGGCGCGAGTCCGTCTGGCTGGTCCGTCGTATGGGGCGGGACACTGACGACCGTCCGGCGGTTCCGGCTGCTCCAGACGGCGCGGAACGGGCCTGAAAGGGCCGGCCCCGCCGCGGAGATCCGGCCGCCGGTGGTCGGCAGCTGTCAGTTCCGAGACACCTGGGAGCAGATCAGGCGAAAATACGTGTGGATCAGGCAGAGACATTTCCCCCTGTGGGTCGCCGGTCACGTCACACGCTCGGCCCTCACGACACAAGGGGAGGCCATATGGAGGCGAGAACAGTTTCAGTCGGGAGGGGTGAACGTACCAACGGCGCTTTCCCCACTTTATCTGAACGCACTGGGGCCGTGCAACGCGCACGACCTCCACGGGTCCCCTCCACGGTCTCAACAATTTAGGCGACGTAGCCAAGGGTGCCTGAGGGCAATGCAGCCAGGCCCTGTCACCTGGTTTCCATTCGTGCATGGACACCTTCCGTGCCCGCAACCGTTCATTAGCAATTTGGCGAGCCCGCGAATTAAGCCGTGCGGCCTCCCTCGCCTCTGTCAGCTTGTGAATATTAAACTTAATATGTTCTGCCAATTTAGAATTATTTCGTGGAGCGGACAGGCCAAGTTGCGTTTCCATTGGCGGGTCAGCTTCCCGACCGTACATCAAATAGAATGGGGAAAACCCCGTAGCTGCATGGGGGGCCATTCTATACGCGGCAAGGACCCCCGGGACCTGCAGGTCCCAATCTACATGTGCCTCACACACCTGCTGGCACAGCATGGAAGTCAAAGTTTTATGAAGTCTCTCCACCATCCCGTCTGTCTGCGGGTGGTACGGGGAGGTACGCACCTTCTTGGTACCCAACAGATCGCACACCTCTTGCAACAATTTACTCGAATTTTTTTTACCTTGGTCGGTGAGCAGGCGTTCGGGAGCCCCCTTGTCCAGGACATAGCCCTGGACGAAGGCGTCCGTCACAGCCGCTGCCGACTGGTTAGCGAGAGGCCACGCCATAGGCCATCGAGTAAAGTATTCGACCCCCACTAACAAGTATTTATTCCCTCTCGGCGTGACTGGAAAGGGCCCCAAAATATCGAGTGCAACGAGCTCGTTAGTGCGCGAGACCTGAATAGATTGCAGTGGTGGATTAGCTGCCACGGGCGGTGGTTTACGTCTGGCGCACTCAACGCAACCCTTCAGAATATTTACCACATCACTTCCCATTCCCGGCCAGTAATAGTCACGCTGAAGCAGGGCAAGCGTCTTGTTAACTCCCAAATGCAAGAGGCGTTCGTGGGCCGCCAAAACAACCCTCCCCCTTACAGCGGAAGGCACCACGAGTGCGTTCCGCCGGGACAAACTGTCCCATCTTAATAACATGCCCTGCTTAAGTACATAGGAGCCGGTGCGCTCCTGGTCCCCCTCGGGACCCCCCACCTTGCGGCGCAATGCTTGCAGCGAGCTGTCCGCCATCTGGAGACGGCCCCATTCGCTGAGCGACAACGAGAGCAGCGAGTCCCGACCCTGAGAGGCAGTGGAATCATCCACGATCGGTGCGCCCGCTGTCGCAACCAGTGCCTTCATCTCCCCCTCAAGCGTCGGTTTACAGCGCGCCGATCCCGACAAACACGCGCATTCATTACAAGGCAACAACCGCGACAGGCAATCGGCATTTGTGTGTCGCAACCCCTTACGGTACGTAGTCGTAAACTGATAGTCCTGGAGGACTTCCAACCACCGCGACAACTGGCCCGAGGGTTGGGCGACCCTCAATGAATACTGTAGCGCCGCGTGGTCCGTTCGGACCGTAAAGTGACGACCATAGAGATATGGTCTGAACTGTTGCACAAAAAAGACAATGGCAAGCAGCTCGCGACGGGTGACGCAGTAGCGCTGCTCCGCCGGAGACAACACCCTACTACCGTAGGCGACAACTCTTTCGACACCCCCGACGACTTGGGATAGCACCCCCCCAATGCCCGTGTTGCTAGCATCCGTGTCCAGCAAAAAGGGACTCGTAAAATCGGGATAACAAAAGGGTGGGGCACCCACCAAGGCGTCCCGGAGGGAGCGAAACGCGGCTTCCTCCTCCGGTCCCCATTTGAACTTCACTCCCTTCGCCGTTAGAGCGTGCAAGGGTTTTGCAATAGTGGCGAAGTGCTCAACGAACCGCCGGTAATAAGAAGCAAACCCGATGAAACTACGCACGTCGGAAACGGACGTAGGTGTCGGCCAAGAGCCGACACAATCCGTCTTCGCGGGATCGGTGGAGATCCCCGAAGAATCGACAATGTGACCCAAGTATCTAACCGACTTACGAAGGAGGTGACATTTGGCCGGTTTAAATTTTAGCTTAGCCGATCGCATTCGCAAGAACACCCCTCTCAATCGCTGGAGGTGTTCTTCAAATGTTTTACTGAAAACAATGACATCGTCCATATAAATCAAGCATGTATCCCACTGCAAGCCCGACAAAACCAACTCCATAAGTCGCTGAAACGTCGCTGGAGAGGAGTGAAGTCCCATGGGTAACCGGTTAAACTGGAACAGCCCCCCTGGAGTCCGAAATGCTGTCTTAGGTTTCGACTCTTCGTCGAGTGGCAACTGCCAAAACCCCGATAACAAATCAAGAGTCGAAAAATATCGCGCACCAGACAATGCATCGAGGGACTCATCCATCCTGGGAAGCGGATACGCGTCAGCCACAGAGATCTTATTCAGGCGACGGAAATCAACGCAGAATCGCAGGGACCCGTCTTGCTTTTTAACCAGCACAATAGGCGCTCCCCACGGGCTGGAGGAGGGCGAAATAATGTCGGCTTCTAGCATTTCGTTAACAGCCGACTGAACATGTTCCTTCTCCGCAGGACTCAGTCGGAAGGGATTTAGCCTGACCGGCGCCGCATCGCCCGTTTCAATGTGGTGGTGCAACAAATCCGTGCACCCAATGTCATACTTATGTTTACTGAACACATCAGAAAATTCTATGAGCAACTCGCGCAGCGCACCCAACTGCACCGCCGACAAATCGTCCGAGGCGGCGCATAGCGAATGGATCCACTCAAGGTCCTCCCTTAGCTCAACGTTCTGCGTGGGGCTCGAGCCCACCTGCGCAACCAACCCATCATCCACAGGGACCCGCGCCGCGTAAACCAGCACGGTGCCCTGTTGAATGACAGCTGGCCGCGACCCAGCGTTCAAAACCACTACAAACGGATCCCTGTCAGCCCGCACCAAGGTGTGAGCCACCGATAAATCAAGACCCCCGACAGCCTTGTTAGAAGGACCCAAAGCATACTTTGTTCCGAAGCCTCCCTCACCCAGGGGAATTAACATCTGTGAACCCGGGGGCACATGCACGGTCTGTGTCGCCACCGCTTGTATTGTAGCGCACGCCGTCCGAATGTCAGTAGGGCTCGTTAAAAATGCAATCCGGCGACCCGATGGCAGTTCAATGCATCGTTGATCGATAAGAATTTTAATGGGCATTTTAGCCAAAAAATCAGTGCCCAAAAGACAAGGAACCGCCAAAGAAGACGAAACGAAAACGGGTCCCGACAATTTGATATCTCCAATGCAAATGGACGCCCTAATCTGACCGATAATGCCCAACGATCCCCCGTTAGCGGCGTAAAATGGCACATCCACCGGGAGCAGCGGACGACATTGGACTGGAAGAATATTATAAATGAGGTCCGATATAATAGTTGCCGATGCCCCCGTGTCCACTAACACCCTAATCTCGACCCCATCAATAGATCCCGTAACAACGGACGAACCCGCCGAAGCAGCCACAATTCTATGCCCCAATTCCGCCCATTCAATATCTCCCTGGTCCCGACCGAACCCCCCTGGCCGAACCGAATCCCCGAACCTTAACCGGCCCTTCTCCGCCGCGACGCGGCGTCCCATGTGTGTCGAGCATACAGACCGAGCGTGTGAGGTGCCGCGACTTGCCGGGGATTGTAGAGATGACTTGGGCTCTCGGTCGTCGTCCAGCCGAGCCCCCATGGCGCGCTGACGCGGAGCGCGGCACCCGGACGCCACGTGGCCCCGGAGGCCGCAGTTATAGCACGTGACGAGGGTCGGAGTAGATCTCGGCTGCTCCGACTTTCGGCCTGATCGCAGAGGCGACCGAGCCCCCGGCCTCCAGTCCCCTGGTCGTCCCGCGACGAACGCCTCCTCTCGTGGGCTGACGACTTGGGGTTCGGTGACCACCGAACCCGGAGCTGCAACCAACTCCTTGTTTCCGTTGTAGGGCCTCGTGCGCTTGAATACTCGTGGCGACTCTCAAAGAAGAAATATCAATCTCGTCAGCTGTGTTGATGGGGACCCCTAGGTCCTGCGCCAACTTAAGCAGCTGCAATGAAACTTAGCTATCGCAACAGAATTGAGAAATATTCGATAATGGAACAAGGCAGGAAATTTTGGTGGATATAAATATGAGAAAAACAAAAGTCACACACAAAGAGTGATTGAGAGCTTTACATATTTTGTATGGAGGGAAAGACAATGCAAAAAATCACGTTGGTATGCAAGGGGTCGGCATAAAAACATGTAAAATGAAAAGTAATAATACTGCTATGACTGTTATACAACCAATTGTCTTCCTGTTGTAGGGCAGGTCAGATAGTGCGGCCCCCTGGTGTGGATATGAATAACTTGATGATGTTACGTGAATCAGTTCTGTGATATCTTTTTCCGTCAACCATTGTCTCACAAACGGCATAGACCAGCGCTGCACGAAGTCGAAATGTACGCTTCATATCATGCATGACACCAGCAGTATAATTTCCATTCAATTTGGCGATACGATTCAGCAATACCCTCAATTAAACATGAGTAAGAATCACTGGATTTCCTTGATCAAATGCATCTTGGTTATGAATATTCTTCACGGATGTTTCTGAGTAAATATTGGAATTCCCTCCTTCTAGGATCATGCATCCGTCTAAATGACAACTAGGTTGTCCAAAAATGGTGGGTATTGTTTCGCTTGAATCACTTGTGATGAGGAAGTGTTCTTGCTTAGATAAATAATTGGAATGTTTATTTCACATGAACCACGTGGATCGATTGCTGAGAATGGATTAAAATTAGCCTCTAGTGACACCATGCTACAGTCAGGATGGCCGAGCGGTCTAAGGCGCTGCGTTCAGGTCGCAGTCTCCACTGGAGGCGTGGGTTCGAATCCCACTTCTGACAGCATGATGCTCTTTTGTGAATTAACAACAATTTTCTGTTTTGTGATTTCAATGAAGCTTAGCTATCGTAATTGAATTGAGAAATATTCGATAATAGAACAAGGCAGGAAAGTTTGGTGAATATAAATATGATAAAAACAAAAGTCACACACAAAGAGTGATTGAGAGCATTACATATTTTGTATGGAGGGAAACACAATGCAAAAAATCACGTTGGTATGCAAGGGGTCGGCATAAAAACATGTAAAATGAAAAGTAATAATACTGCTATGACTGTTATACAACCAATTGTCTTCCTGTTGTCGGGCAGGTCAGATAGTGCGGCCCCCCTGGTGTGGATATGAATAACTTGATGATGTTACGTGAATCAGTTCTGTGATATATTTTTCCGTGAACCATTGTCTCAAAAAGGGCATAGACCAGCGCTTAACGAAGTCCAAATGTACGCTTCATACCATGCATGACACCAGCAGTATAATTTCGATTAAATTTGGCGATAAGATTCAGCAATACCCTCAATTAAACATGAGTAAGAATCACTGGATTTCCTTGATCAAATGCATCTTGGTTATGAATATTCTTCACGGATGTTTCTGCGTAAATATTGGAATTCCCTCCATCTAGGATCATGCATCCGTCTAAATGACAACTAGGTTGTCCAAACATGGTGGGTATTGTTTCGCTTGAATCACTTGTGATGAGGAAGTGTTCTTGTTCTCAGGTTTTTTCGGTAAAGTCACGTAGGTAAAACATTAAAAGTAATGAAAGTAAAATAAAACAAAAATAAAAATAAAATTCACGACGTTTCTTTTTGTTTTATTTTACTTTCATTACTTTTAATGTTTTACCTACGTGACTTTACCGAAAAAACCTGAGAATATGAATCATTGCAGTCACGAAAGCTTCAAATCTAGAAGTGTTCTTGCTTAGATAAATAATTGGAATGTTTATTTCACATGAACCACGTGGATCGATTGCTGAGAATGGATTAAAATTAGCCTCTAGTGACACCATGCCACAGTCAGGATGGCCGAGCGGTCTAAGGCGCTGCGTTCAGGTCGCAGTCTCCCCTGGAGGCGTGGGTTCGAATCCCACTTCTGACAGCATGATGCTCTTTTGTGAATTAACAACAATTTTCTGTTTTGTGGTTTCAATGAAACTTAGCTATCGCAATAGACTTGAGAAATATTCGATAATGGAACAAGGCAGGAAAGTTTGGTGGATATAAATATGAGAAAAACAAAAGTCGCACACAAAGAGTGACTGAGAGCATTACATATTTTGTATGGTGGGAAACACAATGCAAAAAATCACGTTGGTATGCAAGGGGTCGGCATAAAAACATGTAAAATGAAAATTAATAATACTGCTATGACTGTTATACAACCAATTGTCTTCCTGTTGTAGGGCAGGTCGGATAGTGCGGCCCCCCTGGTGTGGATATGAAGTAACTTGATGATGTTACGTGAATCAGTTCTGTGATATATTTTTCCGTGAACCATTGTCTCACACAGGGCATAGACCAGCGCTGCACGAAGTCCAAATGTACGCTTCATACCATGCATGACACCAGCAGTATAATTCCGATTCAATTTGGCGATAAGATTCAGCAATACCCTCAATTAAACATGAGTAAGAATCACTGGATTTCCTTGATCAAATGCATCTTGGTTATGAATATTCTTCACGGATGTTTCTGAGTAAATATTGGAATTCCCTCCTTCTAGGATCATGCATCCGTCTAAATGACAACTAGGTTGTCCAAAAATGGTGGGTATTGTTTCGCTTGAATCACTTGTGATGAGGAAGTGTTCTTGCTTAGATAAATAATTGGAATGTTTATTTCACATGAACCACGTGGATCGATTGCTGAGAATGGATTAAAATTAGCCTCTAGTGACACCATGTCACAGTCAGGATGGCCGAGCGGTCTAAGGCGCTGCGTTCAGGTCGCAGTCTCCCCTGGAGGCGTGGGTTCGAATCCCACTTCTGACAGCATGATGCTCTTTTGTGAATTAACAACAATTTTCTGTTTTGTGATTTCAATGAAACTTAGCTATCGCAATAGAATTGAGAAATATTCGATAATGGAACAAGGCTGGAACGTTTGGTGGATATAAATATGAGAAAAACAAAAGTCGCACACAAAGATTGACTGAGAGCATTACATATTTTGTATGGAGGGAAACACAATGCAAAAAATCACGTTGGTATGCAAGGGGTCGGCATAAAAACATGTAAAATGAAAATTAATAATACTGCTATGACTGTTATATAACCAATTGTCTTCCTGTTGTAGGGCAGGTCGGATAGTGCGGCCCCCCTGGTGTGTATATGAAGTAACTTGATGATGTTACGTGAATCAGTTCTGTGATATATTTTTCCGTGAACCATTGTCTCACACAGGGCATAGACCAGCGCTGCACGAAGTACAAAAGTACGCTTCATACCATGCATGACACCAGCAGTATAATTTCTATTCAATTTGGCGATACGATTCAGCAATACCCTCAATTAAACATGAGTAAGAATCACTGGATTTCCTTGATCAAATGCATCTTGGTTATGAATATTCTTCACGGATGTTTCTGAGTAAATATTGGAATTCCCTCCTTCTAGGATCATGCATCCGTCTAAATGACAACTAGGTTGTCCAAAAATGGTGGGTATTGTTTCGCTTGAATCACTTGTGATGAGGAAGTGTTCTTGCTTAGATAAATAATTGGAATGTTTATTTCACATGAACCACGTGGATCGATTGCTGAGAATGGATTAAAATTTGCCTCTAGTGACACCATGCCACAGTCAGGATGGCCGAGCGGTCTAAGGCGCTGCGTTCAGGTCGCAGTCTCCCCTGGAGGCGTGGGTTCGAATCCCACTTCTGACAGCATGATGCTCTTTTGTGAATTAACAACAATTTTCTGTTTTGTGATTTCAATGAAACTTAGCTATCGCAATAGAATTGAGAAATATTCGATAATGGAACAAGGCAGGAAAGTTTTGTGGATATAAATATGAGAAAAACAAAAGTCACACACAAACAGTGATTGAGAGCATTACATATTTTGTATGGAGGGAAACACAATGCAAAAAATCACGTTGGTATGCAAGGGGTCGGCATAAAAACACGTAAAATGAAAATTAATAATACTGCTATGACTGTTATACAACCAATTGTCTTCCTGTTGTAGGGCAGGTCGGATAGTGCGGCCCCCCTGGTGTGGATATGAAGTAACTTGATGATGTTACGTGAATCAGTTCTGTGATATATTTTTCCGTGAACCATTGTCTCACACAGGGCATAGACCAGCGCTGCACGAAGTCCAAATGTACGCTTCATACCATGCATGACACCAGCAGTATAATTTCGATTAAATTTGGCGATAAGATTCAGCAATACCCTCAATTAAACATGAGTAAGAATCACTGGATTTCCTTGATCAAATGCATCTTGGTTATGAATATTCTTCACGGATGTTTCTGAGTAAATATTGGAATTCCCTCCTTCTGGGATCATGCATCCGTCTAAATGACAACTAGGTTGTCCAAAAATGGTGGATATTGTTTCGCTTGAATCACTTGTGATGAGGAAGTGTTCTTGCTTAGATAAATAATTGGAATGTTTATTTCACATGAACCACGTGGATCGATTGCTGAGAATGGATTAAAACTAGCCTCTAGTGACACCATGACACAGTCAGGATGGCCGAGCGGTCTAAGGCGCTGCGTTCAGGTCGCAGTCTCCCCTGGCGGCGTGGGTTCGAATCCCACTTCTGACAGCATGATGCTCTTTTGTGAATAAACAACAATTTTCTGTTTTGTGATTTCTATGAAGCTTAGCTATCGCAATAGAATTGAGAAATATTCGATAATGGAACAAGGCAGGAAAGTTTTGTGGATATAAATATGAGAAAAACAAAAGTCACACACAAACAGTGATTGAGAGCATTACATATTTTGTATGGAGGGAAACACAATGCAAAAAATCACGTTGGTATGCAAGGGGTCGGCATAAAAACACGTAAAATGAAAATTAATAATACTGCTATGACTGTTATACAACCAATTGTCTTCCTGTTGTAGGGCAGGTCGGATAGTGCGGCCCCCCTGGTGTGGATATGAAGTAACTTGATGATGTTACGTGAATCAGTTCTGTGATATATTTTTCCGTGAACCATTGTCTCACACAGGGCATAGACCAGCGCTGCACGAAGTCCAAATGTACGCTTCATACCATGCATGACACCAGCAGTATAATTTCGATTAAATTTGGCGATAAGATTCAGCAATACCCTCAATTAAACATGAGTAAGAATCACTGGATTTCCTTGATCAAATGCATCTTGGTTATGAATATTCTTCACGGATGTTTCTGAGTAAATATTGGAATTCCCTCCTTCTGGGATCATGCATCCGTCTAAATGACAACTAGGTTGTCCAAAAATGGTGGATATTGTTTCGCTTGAATCACTTGTGATGAGGAAGTGTTCTTGCTTAGATAAATAATTGGAATGTTTATTTCACATGAACCACGTGGATCGATTGCTGAGAATGGATTAAAACTAGCCTCTAGTGACACCATGACACAGTCAGGATGGCCGAGCGGTCTAAGGCGCTGCGTTCAGGTCGCAGTCTCCCCTGGCGGCGTGGGTTCGAATCCCACTTCTGACAGCATGATGCTCTTTTGTGAATTAACAACAATTTTCTGTTTTGTGATTTCTATGAAGCTTAGCTATCGCAATAGAATTGAGAAATATTCGATAATGGAACAAGGCAGGAAAGTTTGGTGAATATAAATATGAGAAAAACAAAAGTCACACACAAAGAGTGATTGAGAGCATTACATATTTTGTATGGAGGGAAACACAATGCAAAAAATCACGTTGGTATGCAAGGGGTCGGCATAAAAACATGTAAAATGAAAATTAATAATACTGCTATGACTGTTATACAGCCAATTGTCTTCCTGTTGTAGGGCAAGTCGGATAGTGCGGCCCCCCTGGTGTGGATATGAAGTAACTTGATGATATTACGTGAATCAGTTCTGTGATATCTTTTTCCGTGAACCATTGTCTCACAAAGGGCATAGACCAGCGCTGCACGACGTCCAAATGTACGCTTCATACCATGCATGAAACCAGCAGTATAATTTCCATTCAATTTGGCGATAAGATTCAGCAATATCCTCAATTAAACATGAGTAAGAATCACTGGATTTCCTTGACCAAATGCATCTTGGTTATGAATATTCTTTCCGGATGTTTCTGAGTAAATATTGGAATTCCCTCCTTCTAGGATCATGCATCCGTCTAAATGACAACTAGGTTGTCCAAAAATGGTGGGTATTGTTTCGCTTGAATCACTTGTGATGAGGAAGTGTTCTTGCTTAGAAAAATAATTGGAATGTTTATTTCACATGAACCACGTGGATCGATTGCTGAGAATGGATTAAAATTAGCCTCTAGTGACACCATGCAACAGTCAGGATGGCCGAGCGGTCTAAGGCGCTGCGTTCAGGTCGCAGTCTCCCCTGGAGGCGTGGGTTCGAATCCCACTTCTGACAGCATGATGCTCTTTTGTGAATTAACAACAATTTTCTGTTTTGTGATTTCAATGAAGCTTAGCTATCGCAATAGAATTGAGAAATATTCGATAATGGAACAAGGCAGGAAAGTTTGGTGATTATAAATATGAGAAAAACAAAAGTCACACACAAAGAGTGATTGAGAGCATTACATATTTTGCATGGAGGGAAACACAATGCAAAAAATCACGTTGGTATGCAAGGGGTCGGCATAAAAACATGTAAAATGAAAATTAATAATACTGCTATGACTGTTATACAACAAATTGTCTTCCTGTTGTAGGGCAGGTCAGATAGTGCGGCCCCCCTGGTGTGGATATGAATAACTTGATGATGTTACGTGAATCAGTTCTGTGATATCTTTTTCCGTCAACCATTGTCTCACAAAGGGCATAGACCAGCGCTGCACGAAGTCCAAATGTACGCTTCATATCATGCATGACACCAGCAGTATAATTTCTATTCAATTTGGCGATACGATTCAGCAATACCCTCAATTAAACATGAGTAAGAATCACTGGATTTCCTTGATCAAATGCATCTTGGTTATGAATATTCTTCACGGATGTTTCTGAGTAAATATTGGAATTCCCTCCTTCTAGGATCATGCATCCGTCTAAATGACAACTAGGTTGTCCAAAAATGGTGGGTATTGTTTCGCTTGAATCACTTGTGATGAGGAAGTGTTCTTGCTTAGATAAATAATTGGAATGTTTATTTCACATGAACCACGTGGATCGATTGCTGAGAATGGATTAAAATTAGCCTCTAGTGACACCATGCCACAGTCAGGATGGCCGAGCGGTCTAAGGCGCTGCGTTCAGGTCGCAGTCTCCCCTGGAGGCGTGGGTTCGAATCCCACTTCTGACAGCATGATGCTCTTTTGTGAATTAACAACAATTTTCTGTTTTGTGATTTCAATGAAGCTTAGCTATCGCAATAGAATTGAGAAATATTCGATAATGGAACAAGGCAGGAAAGTTTGGTGAATATAAATATGAGAAAATCAAAAGTCACACACAAAGAGTGATTGAGAGCATTACATATTTTGTATGGAGGGAAACACAATGCAAAAAATCACGTTGGTATGCAAGGGGTCGGCATAAAAACATGTAAAATGAAAATTAATAATACTGCTATGACTGTTATACAACCAATTGTCTTCCTATTGTAGGGCAGGTCGGATAGTGCGGCCCCCCTGGTGTGGATATGAAGTAACTTGATGATGTTACGTGAATCAGTTCTGTGATATATTTTTCCGTGAACCATTGTCTCACACAGGGCATAGACCAGCGCTGCACGAAGTCCAAATGTACGCTTCATACCATGCATGACACCAGCAGTATAATTTCGATTAAATTTGGCGATAAGATTCAGCAATACCCTCAATTAAACATGAGTAAGAATCACTGGATTTCCTTGATCAAATGCATCTTGGTTATGAATATTCTTCACGGATGTTTCTGAGTAAATATTGGAATTCCCTCCTTCTAGGATCATGCATCCGTCTAAATGACAACTATGTTGTCCAAAAATGGTGGGTATTGTTTCGCTTGAATCACTTGTGATGAGGAAGTGTTCTTGCTTAGATAAATAATTGGAATGTTTATTTCACATGAACCACGTGGATCGATTGCTGAGAATGGATTAAAATTTGCCTCTAGTGACACCATGCCACAGTCAGGATGGCCGAGCGGTCTAAGGCGCTGCGTTCAGGTCGCAGTCTCCCCTGGAGGCGTGGGTTCGAATCCCACTTCTGACAGCATGATGCTCTTTTGTGAATTAACAACAATTTTCTGTTTTGTGATTTCAATGAAGCTTAGCTATCGCAATAGAATTGAGAAATATTCGATAATGGAACAAGGCAGGAAAGTTTGGTGAATATAAATATGAGAAAATCAAAAGTCACACACAAAGAGTGATTGAGAGCATTACATATTTTGTATGGAGGGAAACACAATGCAAAAAATCACGTTGGTATGCAAGGGGTCGGCATAAAAACATGTAAAATGAAAATTAATAATACTGCTATGACTGTTATACAGCCAATTGTCTTCCTGTTGTAGGGCAAGTCGGATAGTGCGGCCCCCCTGGTGTGGATATGAAGTAACTTGATGATATTACGTGAATCAGTTCTGTGATATATTTTTCCGTGAACCATTGTCTCACAAAGGGCATAGACCAGCGCTGCACGACGTCCAAATGTACGCTTCATACCATGCATGAAACCAGCAGTATAATTTCCATTCAATTTGGCGATAAGATTCAGCAATATCCTCAATTAAACATGAGTAAGAATCACTGGATTTCCTTGACCAAATGCATCTTGGTTATGAATATTCTTCACGGATGTTTCTGAGTAAATATTGGAATTCCCTCCTTCTAGGATCATGCATCCGTCTAAATGACAACTAGGTTGTCCAAAAATGGTGGGTATTGTTTCGCTTGAATCACTTGTGATGAGGAAGTGTTCTTGCTTAGATAAATAATTGGAATGTTTATTTCACATGAACCACGTGGATCGATTGCTGAGAATGGATTAAAATTAGCCTCTAGTGACACCATGCCACAGTCAGGATGGCCGAGCGGTCTAAGGCGCTGCGTTCAGGTCGCAGTCTCCCCTGGAGGCGTGGGTTCGAATCCCACTTCTGACAGCATGATGCTCTTTTGTGAATTAACAACAATTTTCTGTTTTGTGATTTCAATGAAGCTTAGCTATCGCAATAGAATTGAGAAATATTCGATAATGGAACAAGGCAGGAAAGTTTGGTGAATATAAATATGAGAAAATCAAAAGTCACACACAAAGAGTGATTGAGAGCATTACATATTTTGTATGGAGGGAAACACAATGCAAAAAATCACGTTGGTATGCAAGGGGTCGGCATAAAAACATGTAAAATGAAAATTAATAATACTGCTATGACTGTTATACAACCAATTGTCTTCCTATTGTAGGGCAGGTCGGATAGTGCGGCCCCCCTGGTGTGGATATGAAGTAACTTGATGATGTTACGTGAATCAGTTCTGTGATATATTTTTCCGTGAACCATTGTCTCACACAGGGCATAGACCAGCGCTGCACGAAGTCCAAATGTACGCTTCATACCATGCATGACACCAGCAGTATAATTTCGATTAAATTTGGCGATAAGATTCAGCAATACCCTCAATTAAACATGAGTAAGAATCACTGGATTTCCTTGATCAAATGCATCTTGGTTATGAATATTCTTCACGGATGTTTCTGAGTAAATATTGGAATTCCCTCCTTCTAGGATCATGCATCCGTCTAAATGACAACTATGTTGTCCAAAAATGGTGGGTATTGTTTCGCTTGAATCACTTGTGATGAGGAAGTGTTCTTGCTTAGATAAATAATTGGAATGTTTATTTCACATGAACCACGTGGATCGATTGCTGAGAATGGATTAAAATTTGCCTCTAGTGACACCATGCCACAGTCAGGATGGCCGTGCGGTCTAAGGCGCTGCGTTCAGGTCGCAGTCTCTCCTGGAGGCGTGGGTTCGAATCCCACTTCTGACAGCATGATGCTCTTTTGTGAATTAACAACAATTTTCTGTTTTGTGATTTCAATGAAACTTAGCTATCGCAATAGAATTGAGAAATATTCGATAATGGAACAAGGCAGGAAAGTTTGGTGGATATAAATATGAGAAAAACAAAAGTCACACACAAAGAGTGATTGAGAGCATTACATATTTTGTATGGAGGGAAACACAATGCAAAAAATCACGTTGGTATGCAAGGGGTCGGCATAAAAACATGTAAAATGAAAATTAATAATACTGCTATGACTGTTATACAACCAATTGTCTTCCTATTGTAGGGCAGGTCGGATAGTGCGGCCCCCCTGGTGTGGATATGAAGTAACTTGATGATGTTACGTGAATCAGTTCTGTGATATATTTTTCCGTGAACCATTGTCTCACACAGGGCATAGACCAGCGCTGCACGAAGTCCAAATGTACGCTTCATACCATGCATGACACCAGCAGTATAATTTCGATTAAATTTGGCGATAAGATTCAGCAATACCCTCAATTAAACATGAGTAAGAATCACTGGATTTCCTTGATCAAATGCATCTTGGTTATGAATATTCTTCACGGATGTTTCTGAGTAAATATTGGAATTCCCTCCTTCTAGGATCATGCATCCGTCTAAATGACAACTTGGTTGTCCAAAAATGGTGGGTATTGTTTCGCTTGAATCACTTGTGATGAGGAAGTGTTCTTGCTTAGATAAATAATTGGAATGTTTATTTCACATGAACCACGGTGATCGATTGCTGAGAATGGATTAAAATTTGCCTCTAGTGACACCATGCCACAGTCAGGATGGCCGAGCGGTCTAAGGCGCTGCCTTCAGGTCTCAGTCTCCCCTGGACGCGTGGGTTCGAATCCCACTTCTGACAGCATGATGCTCTTTTGTGAATTAACAACAATTTTCTGTTTTGTGATTACAATGAAACCTAGCTATCGCAATAGAATTGAGAAATATTCGATAATGGAACAAGGCAGGAAAGTTTGGTGGATATAAATATGAGAAAAACAAAAGTCACACACAAAGAGTGATTGAGAGCATTACATATTTTGTATGGAGGGAAACACAATGCAAAAAATCACGTTGGTATGCAAGGGGTCGGCATAAAAACATGTAAAATGAAAATTAATAATACTGCTATGACTGTTATACAACCAATTGTCTTCCTGTTGTAGGGCAGGTCAGATTGTGCGGCCCCCCTGGTGTGGATATGAATAACTTGATGATGTTACGTGATTCAGTTCTGTGATATCTTTTTCCGTCAACCATTGTCTCACAAAGGGCATAGACCAGCGCTGCACGAAGTCCAAATGTACGCTTCATACCATGCATGACACCAGCAGTATAATTTCGATTCAATTTGGCGATACGATTCAGCAATACCCTCAATTAAACATGAGTAAGAATCACTGGATTTCCTTGATCAAATGCATCTTGGTTATGAATATTCTTCACGGATGTTTCTGAGTAAATATTGGAATTCCCTCCTTCTAGGATCATGCATCCGTCTAAATGACAACTAGGTTGTCCAAAAATGGTGGGTATTGTTTCGCTTGAATCACTTGTGATGAGGAAGTGTTCTTGCTTAGATAAATAATTGGAATGTTTATTTCACATGAACCACGTGGATCGATTGCTGAGAATGGATTAAAATTAGCCTCCAGTGACACCATGCCACAGTCAGGATGGCCGAGCGGTCTAAGGCGCTGCGTTCAGGTCGCAGTCTCCCCTGGAGGCCTGGGTTCGAATCCCACTTCTGACAGCATGATGCTCTTTTGTGAATTAACAACAATTTTCTGTTTTGTGATTTCAATGAAACTTAGCTTTCGCAATAGAATTGAGAAATATTCGATAATGGAACAAGGCAGGAAAGTTTGGTGGATATAAATATGAGAAAAACAAAAGTCACACACAAAGAGTGATTGAGAGCATTACATATTTTGTATGGAGGGAAATACAATGCAAAAAATCACGTTGGTATGCAAGGGGTCGGCATAAAAACATGTAAAATGAAAAGTAATAATACTGCTATGACTGTTATACAACCAATTGTCTTCCTGTTGTCGGGCAGGTCAGATAGTGCGGCCCCCCTGGTGTGGATATGAATAACTTGATGATGTTACGTGAATCAGTTCTGTGATATCTTTTTCCGTCAACCATTGTCTCACAAAGGGCATAGACCAGCGCTGCACGAAGTCCAAATGTACGCTTCATACCATGCATGACACCAGCAGTATAATTTCGATTCAATTTGGCGATACGATTCAGCAATACCCTCAATTAAACATGAGTAAGAATCACTGGATTTCCTTGACCAAATGCATCTTGGTTATGAATATTCTTCACGGATGTTTCTGAGTAAATATTTGAATTCCCTCCTTCTAGGATCATGCATCCGTCTAAATGACAACTAGGTTGTCCAAAAATGGTGGGTATTGTTTCGCTTGAATAACTTGTGATGAGGAAGTGTTCTTGCTTAGATAAATAATTGGAATGTTTATTTCACATGAACCACGTGGATCGATTGCTGAGAATGGATTAAAATTAGCCTCTAGTGACACCATGCCACAATCAGGATGGCCGAGTGGTCTAAGGCGCTGCGTTCAGGTCGCAGTCTCCCATCGAGGCGTGGGTTCGAATCCCACTTCTGACAGCATGATGCTCTTTTGTGAATTAACAACAATTTTCTGTTTTGTGATTTCAATGAAGCTTAGCTATCGCAATAGAATTGAGAAATATTCGATAATGGAACAAGGCAGGAAAGTTTGGTGAATATAAATATGAGAAAATCAAAAGTCACACACAAAGAGTGATTGAGAGCATTACATATTTTGTATGGAGGGAAACACAATGCAAAAAATCACGTTGGTATGCAAGGGGTCGGCATAAAAACATGTAAAATGAAAATTAATAATACTGCTATGACTGTTATACAACCAATTGTCTTCCTATTGTAGGGCAGGTCGGATAGTGCGGCCCCCCTGGTGTGGATATGAAGTAACTTGATGATGTTACGTGAATCAGTTCTGTGATATATTTTTCCGTGAACCATTGTCTCACACAGGGCATAGACCAGCGCTGCACGAAGTCCAAATGTACGCTTCATACCATGCATGACACCAGCAGTATAATTTCGATTAAATTTGGCGATAAGATTCAGCAATACCCTCAATTAAACATGAGTAAGAATCACTGGATTTCCTTGATCAAATGCATCTTGGTTATGAATATTCTTCACGGATGTTTCTGAGTAAATATTGGAATTCCCTCCTTCTAGGATCATGCATCCGTCTAAATGACAACTATGTTGTCCAAAAATGGTGGGTATTGTTTCGCTTGAATCACTTGTGATGAGGAAGTGTTCTTGCTTAGATAAATAATTGGAATGTTTATTTCACATGAACCACGTGGATCGATTGCTGAGAATGGATTAAAATTTGCCTCTAGTGACACCATGCCACAGTCAGGATGGCCGAGCGGTCTAAGGCGCTGCGTTCAGGTCGCAGTCTCCCCTGGAGGCGTGGGTTCGAATCCCACTTCTGACAGCATGATGCTCTTTTGTGAATTAACAACAATTTTCTGTTTTGTGATTTCAATGAAGCTTAGCTATCGCAATAGAATTGAGAAATATTCGATAATGGAACAAGGCAGGAAAGTTTGGTGAATATAAATATGAGAAAATCAAAAGTCACACACAAAGAGTGATTGAGAGCATTACATATTTTGTATGGAGGGAAACACAATGCAAAAAATCACGTTGGTATGCAAGGGGTCGGCATAAAAACATGTAAAATGAAAATTAATAATACTGCTATGACTGTTATACAGCCAATTGTCTTCCTGTTGTAGGGCAAGTCGGATAGTGCGGCCCCCCTGGTGTGGATATGAAGTAACTTGATGATATTACGTGAATCAGTTCTGTGATATATTTTTCCGTGAACCATTGTCTCACAAAGGGCATAGACCAGCGCTGCACGACGTCCAAATGTACGCTTCATACCATGCATGAAACCAGCAGTATAATTTCCATTCAATTTGGCGATAAGATTCAGCAATATCCTCAATTAAACATGAGTAAGAATCACTGGATTTCCTTGACCAAATGCATCTTGGTTATGAATATTCTTCACGGATGTTTCTGAGTAAATATTGGAATTCCCTCCTTCTAGGATCATGCATCCGTCTAAATGACAACTAGGTTGTCCAAAAATGGTGGGTATTGTTTCGCTTGAATCACTTGTGATGAGGAAGTGTTCTTGCTTAGATAAATAATTGGAATGTTTATTTCACATGAACCACGTGGATCGATTGCTGAGAATGGATTAAAATTAGCCTCTAGTGACACCATGCCACAGTCAGGATGGCCGAGCGGTCTAAGGCGCTGCGTTCAGGTCGCAGTCTCCCCTGGAGGCGTGGGTTCGAATCCCACTTCTGACAGCATGATGCTCTTTTGTGAATTAACAACAATTTTCTGTTTTGTGATTTCAATGAAGCTTAGCTATCGCAATAGAATTGAGAAATATTCGATAATGGAACAAGGCAGGAAAGTTTGGTGAATATAAATATGAGAAAATCAAAAGTCACACACAAAGAGTGATTGAGAGCATTACATATTTTGTATGGAGGGAAACACAATGCAAAAAATCACGTTGGTATGCAAGGGGTCGGCATAAAAACATGTAAAATGAAAATTAATAATACTGCTATGACTGTTATACAACCAATTGTCTTCCTATTGTAGGGCAGGTCGGATAGTGCGGCCCCCCTGGTGTGGATATGAAGTAACTTGATGATGTTACGTGAATCAGTTCTGTGATATATTTTTCCGTGAACCATTGTCTCACACAGGGCATAGACCAGCGCTGCACGAAGTCCAAATGTACGCTTCATACCATGCATGACACCAGCAGTATAATTTCGATTAAATTTGGCGATAAGATTCAGCAATACCCTCAATTAAACATGAGTAAGAATCACTGGATTTCCTTGATCAAATGCATCTTGGTTATGAATATTCTTCACGGATGTTTCTGAGTAAATATTGGAATTCCCTCCTTCTAGGATCATGCATCCGTCTAAATGACAACTATGTTGTCCAAAAATGGTGGGTATTGTTTCGCTTGAATCACTTGTGATGAGGAAGTGTTCTTGCTTAGATAAATAATTGGAATGTTTATTTCACATGAACCACGTGGATCGATTGCTGAGAATGGATTAAAATTTGCCTCTAGTGACACCATGCCACAGTCAGGATGGCCGTGCGGTCTAAGGCGCTGCGTTCAGGTCGCAGTCTCCCCTGGAGGCGTGGGTTCGAATCCCACTTCTGACAGCATGATGCTCTTTTGTGAATTAACAACAATTTTCTGTTTTGTGATTTCAATGAAACTTAGCTATCGCAATAGAATTGAGAAATATTCGATAATGGAACAAGGCAGGAAAGTTTGGTGGATATAAATATGAGAAAAACAAAAGTCACACACAAAGAGTGATTGAGAGCATTACATATTTTGTATGGAGGGAAACACAATGCAAAAAATCACGTTGGTATGCAAGGGGTCGGCATAAAAACATGTAAAATGAAAATTAATAATACTGCTATGACTGTTATACAACCAATTGTCTTCCTATTGTAGGGCAGGTCGGATAGTGCGGCCCCCCTGGTGTGGATATGAAGTAACTTGATGATGTTACGTGAATCAGTTCTGTGATATATTTTTCCGTGAACCATTGTCTCACACAGGGCATAGACCAGCGCTGCACGAAGTCCAAATGTACGCTTCATACCATGCATGACACCAGCAGTATAATTTCGATTAAATTTGGCGATAAGATTCAGCAATACCCTCAATTAAACATGAGTAAGAATCACTGGATTTCCTTGATCAAATGCATCTTGGTTATGAATATTCTTCACGGATGTTTCTGAGTAAATATTGGAATTCCCTCCTTCTAGGATCATGCATCCGTCTAAATGACAACTTGGTTGTCCAAAAATGGTGGGTATTGTTTCGCTTGAATCACTTGTGATGAGGAAGTGTTCTTGCTTAGATAAATAATTGGAATGTTTATTTCACATGAACCACGGTGATCGATTGCTGAGAATGGATTAAAATTTGCCTCTAGTGACACCATGCCACAGTCAGGATGGCCGAGCGGTCTAAGGCGCTGCCTTCAGGTCTCAGTCTCCCCTGGACGCGTGGGTTCGAATCCCACTTCTGACAGCATGATGCTCTTTTGTGAATTAACAACAATTTTCTGTTTTGTGATTACAATGAAACCTAGCTATCGCAATAGAATTGAGAAATATTCGATAATGGAACAAGGCAGGAAAGTTTGGTGGATATAAATATGAGAAAAACAAAAGTCACACACAAAGAGTGATTGAGAGCATTACATATTTTGTATGGAGGGAAACACAATGCAAAAAATCACGTTGGTATGCAAGGGGTCGGCATAAAAACATGTAAAATGAAAATTAATAATACTGCTATGACTGTTATACAACCAATTGTCTTCCTGTTGTAGGGCAGGTCAGATTGTGCGGCCCCCCTGGTGTGGATATGAATAACTTGATGATGTTACGTGATTCAGTTCTGTGATATCTTTTTCCGTCAACCATTGTCTCACAAAGGGCATAGACCAGCGCTGCACGAAGTCCAAATGTACGCTTCATACCATGCATGACACCAGCAGTATAATTTCGATTCAATTTGGCGATACGATTCAGCAATACCCTCAATTAAACATGAGTAAGAATCACTGGATTTCCTTGATCAAATGCATCTTGGTTATGAATATTCTTCACGGATGTTTCTGAGTAAATATTGGAATTCCCTCCTTCTAGGATCATGCATCCGTCTAAATGACAACTAGGTTGTCCAAAAATGGTGGGTATTGTTTCGCTTGAATCACTTGTGATGAGGAAGTGTTCTTGCTTAGATAAATAATTGGAATGTTTATTTCACATGAACCACGTGGATCGATTGCTGAGAATGGATTAAAATTAGCCTCCAGTGACACCATGCCACAGTCAGGATGGCCGAGCGGTCTAAGGCGCTGCGTTCAGGTCGCAGTCTCCCCTGGAGGCCTGGGTTCGAATCCCACTTCTGACAGCATGATGCTCTTTTGTGAATTAACAACAATTTTCTGTTTTGTGATTTCAATGAAACTTAGCTTTCGCAATAGAATTGAGAAATATTCGATAATGGAACAAGGCAGGAAAGTTTGGTGGATATAAATATGAGAAAAACAAAAGTCACACACAAAGAGTGATTGAGAGCATTACATATTTTGTATGGAGGGAAATACAATGCAAAAAATCACGTTGGTATGCAAGGGGTCGGCATAAAAACATGTAAAATGAAAAGTAATAATACTGCTATGACTGTTATACAACCAATTGTCTTCCTGTTGTCGGGCAGGTCAGATAGTGCGGCCCCCCTGGTGTGGATATGAATAACTTGATGATGTTACGTGAATCAGTTCTGTGATATCTTTTTCCGTCAACCATTGTCTCACAAAGGGCATAGACCAGCGCTGCACGAAGTCCAAATGTACGCTTCATACCATGCATGACACCAGCAGTATAATTTCGATTCAATTTGGCGATACGATTCAGCAATACCCTCAATTAAACATGAGTAAGAATCACTGGATTTCCTTGACCAAATGCATCTTGGTTATGAATATTCTTCACGGATGTTTCTGAGTAAATATTTGAATTCCCTCCTTCTAGGATCATGCATCCGTCTAAATGACAACTAGGTTGTCCAAAAATGGTGGGTATTGTTTCGCTTGAATAACTTGTGATGAGGAAGTGTTCTTGCTTAGATAAATAATTGGAATGTTTATTTCACATGAACCACGTGGATCGATTGCTGAGAATGGATTAAAATTAGCCTCTAGTGACACCATGCCACAATCAGGATGGCCGAGTGGTCTAAGGCGCTGCGTTCAGGTCGCAGTCTCCCATCGAGGCGTGGGTTCGAATCACACTTCTGACAGCATGATGCTCTTTTGTGAATTAACAACAATTTTATGTTTTGTGATTTCAATTAAACTTAGCTATCGCAATAGAATTGAGAAATATTCGATAATGGAACAAGGAAAGAAAGTTTGGTGGATATAAATATGAGAAAAACAAAAGTCACACACAAAGAGTGATTGAGAGCATTACATATTTTGTATGGAGGGAAATACAATGCAAAAAATCACGTTGGTATGCAAGGGGTCGGCATAAAAACATGTAAAATGAAAAGTAATAATACTGCTATGACTGTTATACAACCAATTGTCTTCCTGTTGTCGGGCAGGTCAGATAGTGCGGCCCCCCTGGTGTGGATATGAATAACTTGATGATGTTACGTGAATCAGTTCTGTGATATCTTTTTCCGTGAACCATTGTCTCACCAAGGGCATAGACCAGCGCTGCACGAAGTCCAAATGTACGCTTCATACCATGCATGACACCAGCAGTATAATTTCGATTCAATTTGGCGATACGATTCAGCAATACCCTCAATTAAACATGAGTAAGAATCACTGGATTTCCTTGATCAAATGCATCTTGGTTATGAATATTCTTCACGGATGTTTCTGAGTAAATATTGGAATTCCCTCCTTCTAGGATCATGCATCCGTCTAAATGACAACTAGGTTGTCCAAAAATGGTGGGTATTGTTTCGCTTGAATCACTTGTGATGAGGAAGTGTTCTTGCTTAGATAAATAATTGGAATGTTTATTTCACATGAACCACGTGGATCGATTGCTGAGAATGGATTAAATTTAGCCTCTAGTGACACCATGCCACAGTCAGGATGGCCGAGCGGTCTAAAGCACTGCGTTCAGGTCGCAGTCTCCCCTGGAGGTGTGGGTTCGAATCCCACTTCTGACAGCATGATGCTCTTTTGTGAATTAACAACAATTTTCTGTTTTGTGATTTCAATGAAGCTTAGCTATCGCAATAGAATTGAGAAATATTCGATAATGGAACAAGGCAGGAAAGTTTGGTGGATATAAATATGAGAAAAACAAAAGTCACACACAAAGAGTGATTGAGAGCATTACATATTTTGTATGGAGGGAAATACAATGCAAAAAATCACGTTGGTATGCAAGGGGTCGGCATAAAAACATGTAAAATGAAAAGTAATAATACTGCTATGACTGTTATACAACCAATTGTCTTCCTGTTGTCGGGCAGGTCAGATAGTGCGGCCCCCCTGGTGTGGATATGAATAACTTGATGATGTTACGTGAATCAGTTCTGTGATATCATTTTCCGTCAACCATTGTCTCACAAAGGGCATAGACCAGCGCTGCACGAAGTCCAAATGTACGCTTCATACCATGCATGACACCAGCAGTATAATTTCGATTCAATTTGGCGATACGATTCAGCAATACCCTCAATTAAACATGAGTAAGAATCACTGGATTTCCTTGACCAAATGCATCTTGGTTATGAATATTCTTCACGGATGTTTCTGAGTAAATATTGGAATTCCCTCCTTCTAGGATCATGCATCCGTCTAAATGACAACTAGGTTGTCCAAAAATGGTGGGTATTGTTTCGCTTGAATCACTTGTGATGAGGAAGTGTTCTTGCTTAGATAAATAATTGGAATGTTTATTTCACATGAACCACGTGGATCGATTGCTGAGAATGGATTAAATTTAGCCTCTAGTGACACCATGCCACAGTCAGGATGGCCGAGTGGTCTAAGGCGCTGCGTTCAGGTCGCAGTCTCCCATCGAGGCGTGGGTGCGAATCACACTTCTGACAGCATGATGCTCTTTTGTGAATTAACAACAATTTTATGTTTTGTGATTTCAATTAAACTTAGCTATCGCAATAGAATTGAGAAATATTCGATAATGGAACAAGGAAAGAAAGTTTGGTGGATATAAATATGAGAAAAACAAAAGTCACACACAAAGAGTGATTGAGAGCATTACATATTTTGTATGGAGGGAAACAATGCAAAAAATCACGTTGGTATGCAAGGGGTCGGCATAAAAACATGTAAAATGAAAATTAATAATACTGCTATGACTGTTATACAACCAATTGTCTTCCTGTTGTAGGGCAGGTCAGATTGTGCGGCCCCCCTGGTGTGGATATGAATAACTTGATGATGTTACGTGATTCAGTTCTGTGATATCTTTTTCCGTCAACCATTGTCGCACAAAGGGCATAGACCAGCGCTGCACGAAGTCCAAATGTACGCTTCATGCCATGCATGACACCAGCAGTATAATTTCGATTCAATTTGGCGATAAGATTTAGCAATATCCTCAATTAAACATGCGTAAGAATCACTGGATTTCCTGAATCAAATGCATCTTGGTTATGAATATTCTTCACGGATGTTTCTGAGTAAATATTGGAATTCCCTCCTTCTAGGATCATGCATCCGTCTAAATGACAACTTGGTTGTCCAAAAATGGTGGGTATTGTTTCGCTTGAATCACTTGTGATGAGGAAGTGTTCTTGCTTAGATAAATAATTGGAATGTTTATTTCACATGAACCACGTGGATCGATTGCTGAGAATGGATTAAAATTAGCCTCTAGAGACACCATGCCACAATCAGGATGGCCGAGTGGTCTAAGGCGCTGCGTTCAGGTCGCAGTCTCCCATCGAGGCGTGGGTTCGAATCACACTTCTGAGAGCATGATGCTCTTTTGTGAATTAACAACAATTTTATGTTTTGTGATTTCAATGAAGCTTAGCTATCGCCATAGAATTGAGAAATATTCGATAATGGAACAAGGCAGGAAAGTTTGGTGGATATAAATATGAGAAAAACAAAAGTCACACACAAAGAGTGATTGAGAGCATTACATATTTTGTATGGAGGGAAACACAATGCAAAAAATCACGTTGGTATGCAAGGGGTCGGCATAAAAACATGTAAAATGAAAAGTAATAATACTGCTATGACTGTTATACAACCAATTGTCTTCCTGTTGTCGGGCAGGTCAGATAGTGCGGCCCCCCTGGTGTGGATATGAATAACTTGATGTTGTTACGTGAATCAGTTCTGTGATATCTTCTTCCGTGAACCATTGTCTCACCAAGGGCATAGACCAGCGCTGCACGAAGTCCAAATGTACGCTTCATACCATGCATGACACCAGCAGTATAATTTCGATTCAATTTGGCGATACGATTCAGCAATACCCTCAATTAAACATGAGTAAGAATCACTGGATTTCCTTGATCAAATGCATCTTGGTTATGAATATTCTTCACGGATGTTTCTGAGTAAATATTGGAATTCCCTCCTTCTAGGATCATGCATCCGTCTAAATGACAACTAGGTTGTCCAAAAATGGTGGGTATTGTTTCGCTTGAATCACTTGTGATGAGGAAGTGTTCTTGCTTAGATAAATAATTGGAATGTTTATTTCACATGAACCACGTGGATCGATTGCTGAGAATGGATTAAATTTAGCCTCTAGTGACACCATGCCACAGTCAGGATGGCCGAGTGGTCTAAGGCGCTGCGTTCAGGTCGCAGTCTCCCATCGAGGCGTGGGTTCGAATCACACTTCTGACAGCATGATGCTGTTTTGTGAATTAACAACAATTTTATGTTTTGTGATTTCAATTAAACTTAGCTATCGCAATAGAATTGAGAAATATTCGATAATGGAACAAGGAAAGAAAGTTTGGTGGATATAAATATGAGAAAAACAAAAGTCACACACAAAGAGTGATTGAGAGCATTACATATTTTGTATGGAGGGAAACAATGCAAAAAATCACGTTGGTATGCAAGGGGTCGGCATAAAAACATGTAAAATGAAAATTAATAATACTGCTATGACTGTTATACAACCAATTGTCTTCCTGTTGTAGGGCAGGTCAGATTGTGCGGCCCCCCTGGTGTGGATATGAATAACTTGATGATGTTACGTGATTCAGTTCTGTGATATCTTTTTCCGTCAACCATTGTCTCACAAAGGGCATAGACCAGCGCTGCTCGAAGTCCAAATGTACGCTTCATACCATGCATGACACCAGCAGTATAATTTCGATTCAATTTGGCGATAAGATTCAGCAATATCCTCAATTAAACATGAGTAAGAATCACTAGATTTCCTTGATCAAATGCATCTTGGTTATGAATATTCTTCACGGATGTTTCTGAGTAAATATTGGAATTCCCTCCTTCTAGGATCATGCATCCGTCTAAATGACAACTTGGTTGTCCAAAAATGGTGGGTATTGTTTCGCTTGAATCACTTGTGATGAGGAAGTGTTCTTGCTTAGATAAATAATTGGAATGTTTATTTCACATGAACCACGTGGATCGATTGCTGAGAATGGATTAAAATTAGCCTCTAGAGACACCATGCCACAGTCAGGATGACCGAGAGGTCTACGGCGCTGCGTTCAGGTCGCAGTCTCCCCTGGAGGCGTGGGTTCGAATCCCACTTCTGACAGCATGATGCTCTTTTGTGAATTAACAACATTTTCTGTTTTGTGATTTCAATGAAACTTAGCTATCGCAATAGAATTGAGAAATATTCGATAATGGAACAAGGCAGGAAAGTTTGGTGGATATAAATATGAGAAAAACAAAAGTCACACACAAAGAGTGATTGAGAGCATTACATATTTTGTATGGAGGGAAACACAATGCAAAAAATCACGTTGGTATGCAAGGGGTCGGCATAAAAACATGTAAAATGAAAAGTAATAATACTGCTATGACTGTTATACAACCAATTGTCTTCCTGTTGTCGGGCAGGTCAGATAGTGCGGCCCCCCTGGTGTGGATATGAATAACTTGATGATGTTACGTGAATCAGTTCTGTGATATCTTTTTCCGTGAACCATTGTCTCACCAACGGCATAGACCAGCGCTGCACGAAGTCCAAATGTACGCTTCATACCATGCATGACACCAGCAGTATAATTTCGATTCAATTTGGCGATACGATTCAGCAATACCCTCAATTAAACATGAGTAAGAATCACTGGATTTCCTTGATCAAATGCATCTTGGTTATGAATATTCTTCACGGATGTTTCTGAGTAAATATTGGAATTCCCTCCTTCTAGGATCATGCATCCGTCTAAATGACAACTTGGTTGTCCAAAAATGGTGGGTATTGTTTCGCTTGAATCACTTGTGATGAGGAAGTGTTCTTGCTTAGATAAATAATTGGAATGTTTATTTCACATGAACCACGTGGATCGATTGCTGAGAATGGATTAAAATTAGCCTCTAGTGACGCCATGCCACAGTCAGGATGGCCGAGTGGTCTAAGGCGCTGCGTTCAGGTCGCAGTCTCCCCTGTAGGCGTGGGTTCGAATCCTACTTCTGACAGCATGATGCTCTTTTTTGAATTAACAACAATTTTCTGTTTTGTGATTTCAATGAAGCTTAGCTATCGCAATAGAATTGAGAAATATTCGATAATGGAACAAGGCAGGACAGTTTGGTGGATATAAATATGAGAAAAACAAAAGTCACACACAAAGAGTGATTGAGAGCATTACATATTTTGTATGGAGGGAAACACAATGCAAAAAATCACGTAGGTATGCAAGGGGTCGGCATAAAAACATGTAAAATGAAAAGTAATAATACTGCTATGACTGTTATACAACCAATTGTCTTCCTGTTGTCGGGCAGGTCAGATAGTGCGCCCCCCCTGGTGTGGATATGAAGTAACTTGATGATATTACGTGAATCAGTTCTGTGATATCTTTTTCCGTGAACCATTGTCTCACAAAGGGCATAGACTAGCGCTGCACGTCGTCCAAATCTACGCTTCATACCATGCATGACACCAGCAGTATAATTTCGATTAAATTTGGCGATAAGATTCAGCAATATCCTCAATTAAACATGAGTTAGAATCACTGGATTTCCTTGATCAAATGCATCTTGGAGATGAACATTCTTCACGGATGTTTCTGAGTAAATATTGGAATTCCCTCCTTCTAGGATCATGCATCCGTCTAAATGACAACTTGGTTGTCCAAAAATGGTGGGTATTGTTTCGCTTGAATCACTTGTGATGAGGAAGTGTTCTTGCTTATGTAGTGGTGGTGTTGACGTGCGCCGACTGTGACAGTGATGGATCACGGGGCGGCGCGGGGTGCTGGGTTGGGCACGCGTTGTGGGCGTGGTGTGGACGCGCGCGCCGGGAGTGACAGATGACGGGGCGGCGCGGCGTGGGTGCTGAGGCACGCTGAGATGTGGGAAAACAGGATCGTAGCCAGCGCCCAGTGATTGGTCGAATAGGATGGGTGCTTGCAGCGACGTCCGCAGGTGGGGTATAAAGTGGGACGCGCGAGAGCACTCGGGGAGAGTTACCCAGTTGAAGACCAGAAGACGGAGCTGAAGACCTAGTGCCCCGAGACTCCTAGTCCCGCCGTCCTTGTGGGGACCGGGGCCCTGTGTGGCTCGGAGGCGAGACTGTGGGACCCGGGGTCCGACGCCCACGTGGGTCGGGCTGGGGACCCACAGTCAAGACGGACACCCCGGGCAGGGAGTGTCCCGAGTAGCTCAGTGGGCGTTAGTCGCCAGGGTAGCTAAGTGGGTGTTGGTCACCCGAGTAGCTCAGTGGGCGTTAGTCGCCGAGTAGCTAAGTGGGTGTTGGTCACCCGAGTAGCTCAGTGGGCGTTAGTCGCCAGGGTAGCTAAGTGGGTGTTTGTCACCCGAGATACTAAGTGGGTGTTTGTCACCCGAGATACTAAGTGGGTGTTTGTCACCCGAGTAGCTCAGTGGGCGTTAGTCGCCAGAATAGCTCAGTGGGCGTTAGTCGCCAGGGTAGCTAAGAGGGCGTTAGTCGCCAGGGTAGCTAAGAGGGTGTTAGTCACCCGAGTAGCTCAGTGGGCGTTAGTCGCCAGAATAGCTCAGTGGGCGTTAGTCGCCAGGGTAGCTAAGAGGGCGTTAGTCGCCAGGGTAGCTAAGAGGGTGTTAGTCACCCGAGTAGCTCAGTGGGCGTTAGTCGCCAGAATAGCTCAGTGGGCGTTAGTCGCCAGGGTAGCTAAGAGGGCGTTAGTCGCCAGGGTAGCTAAGAGGGTGTTAGTCACCGAGTAGCTAAGTGGGTGTTAGTCACCCGAGTAGCTGAGTGGGTGTTAGTCACCTGTGAACGAGTTTGGTAAAATAAAGAGTGTGTTACCCGTGAAGTCGTCTCCCGCCGAGTTACTACATTACAACTGGCGTCAGAAGTAAACCTGTCTTCAAGAAGAATGGACACGAGGAAGACTACCCGTACCCACGAGCGAGGTCGGGAAGACGACGGCGTACCGGGGACACCAACCTCGGGAGGAGAGGACGAGGAGTTGCCGCCGATGCAGCACTTCGCGGTGATGGCCGACGCTCCGCTCGCCTCCGACACCAGCCTCCAAGACGCACACTCCAGGTTGGCGGAGTTGCTACTCGCCGCCGCCGCTGTCTTGGCGGACATCTCCGTTCCGGCGAGCGAAAAAACGGCTGCGGGGTTGGTGGAGAAAGCGAGGTTGGAGGGATCCCGCCAAAAGGCGCTTCGCGCCAAAAGTCTGGAAGTTGCCGCCGTTTTTGAGGGGCCGCCATCGATTGGCGGGAAGCACGGACACCACGTGGCCGGAGACCTCCGCTCAGCGCAGCCCACGTCATCAGCGCGCGCCGGAGCTCTCCATTTTGCGCCTGACGACCGAGCCGACATTTTACACAACTACAGCGGAGCGCGGGAAAATCTCTCCGACGTCGACGACGATCGGGTCCTCCAGCAAAGATTGCCCGCGCTGTCGGCGTTCAAGGCGGATGGGGGCGACTGGGGAGCCTTCCAACGAAGGTTCCTCGCTCATCAGGAGATGTCGGGGTGGTCCGACACCACTGCCCTGCGTGCGTTGCCAGCGATGCTCGACGACGACGCGCTTGCAGCCTTCACATCTGCTGCAAGGTCGTCCCGCTCTACGCTCCAGGCCGCACTACACCTGATGGCGAAGGTGTTCGGACCGCCCTCCACCTGTCGCCACCAGTTCTATGATCGGCGAAAGGTGGCTGGAGAAACGACGCTCGCCTATCGCACGGCGCTGCTCGCCTTGGCGGACGCAGCTTTTCCCCGCATGGACAAGGAGGGGAAGGACGCCATGGTGACGGAGCAGCTGCTGGCGTTGGCCCACGAGTTGGGGGTCCCCATCAATGTGGCGGACGAAATGGATATCTGCTCCCTGGCGATCGCCACGAGCATTCACGCGTACGAGGTCCTCAAACGCAAGCCGGGGGTCGTCTGCAAATGGGCGGGGAACGCGGCACTGGCCGCCACGATCGCCGAACCTCAGCCAGCTGCGGATCAGGAGCAGGCCTTCGCTGCATCGCGTCCGGGGGAGTGGAGAACGGGAGGTCGTTCGCCCACACGTTCATCCCGCAAGCTGGAGCAACCGAAACCTACGACGTCCCTCGTCGTCTGCTACAACTGCGGCCTTCGGGGTCACGTCGCAGCCGGGTGCCGGGCCCCGCGTCAGCGCGCCACAGGACCACGTCGGGACGACGACCAGGCCCACAAGTCATCCCAACAAAACCCGGCAAGTCGCGGCACCTCACACGCTCGGTCCACAAACACGGCACATTCGGGTCGCCGCTTGGCGGTGGGGGGTTCGCGGCTGGGTGCCGGGGGTTCATTTCGGCGAGGGGGGTCCGTACACGGCCCGCAAGCAGTCGAATGGTCCGAATTGGCCCACAGGATAGTGGCTGCGTCGGCCGGGTCGTCCGTGGTAACGGGGTTTAATGACGGGGTTGAGGTCCGGGTGCTTGTGGACACGGGTGCGTCGGCCACTATCATTTCGGACCTTATTTATAACATTCTTCCCGTCCAAAGTAGACCCCTTCTGCCAGTGGACGTGCCATTTTATGCGGCGAATGGGGGATCCCTGGGGATCATCGGCCAGATTCGGGCGACTATTTGCATTGGTGACATCAAATTGGCAGGCCCTATTTTTGTATCATCATCGCTGGCCGTTCCCTGTTTGCTAGGTACGGACTTTTTGTCCAAAATGCCCATCAAAATTCTCATAGATCAGGCCTGCATTGAGCTTCCGTCAGGTCGGCGGGTTGCGTTCTTGACGAGCCCTACCAAAATACGCACGGTTTGTGCGACGGTGCAGGCGCTGGCAACTCAGACTGTACGGGTGCCCCCGGGATCGCAAATGTTGGTACCCCTTCGGTTGAGGAAACCACTCGAGGTGGGTGCGGAGGCACAGGGGGTGCTGTTGGGGCCGTCTAACAGGGCCAGAAGGGGCCTCGACTTAGCGGTTGCTCAAACCAAGGTGAGAGGGGACAGTGAGCCGTTCGTAATGGTCCTGAATACGGGCTCGCGGCCGGCCGTAATTGCGCAGGGAACGGTGCTGGCTCACGCCGCGCCGCTACCCGTTGAGGAACGGCTCGTGGCTCAAGCAGATTTCACTGTCGAGTCGCATCCTCCAAGTGACGAGGGGACAGAGTGGTTGGACTCGTTGTGTGCCGGTTCTGCTAACTTGTCCAAAGTGCAATTGGGAGTCGACGCTCCCACGGGGAGGGATTCGCTGTTGTCGTTGCCCCTCATTGAGTGGGGCCGTCTCCAAATGTCCGACAGCTCCCTACTTACGCTACGTCGAAAAGTTGGCGCTTCCGAGGTAGGGGATGCGCGGGTCGGTTCCTGGGTGTGCAGACAGGGCCTTTTGATGAAGTGGGACAACATGTCCCGGCGTCACGTGCTCGTTGTGCCTGTTGCTATGCGGGGTAGGGTCGTTCTGGCAGCTCATGAACGGCTCATGCATCTGGGTTTTCACAAAACGCTCGCCCTAATCCAGCGAGACTATTATTGGCCGGGGATGGGTAACGACGTGGCGAACATTCTTAAGGGATGCGTAGGGTGCGCCAAAAGAAAACCGCCACCATTGGCAGCTAATCCACCGCTGCAATCCATTCAAGTTTCGCGCACAAACGAATTGGTTGCATTGGACATCTTGGGGCCCTTTCCTGCTACACCGAGGGAAAATAGGTTCCTGCTGGTTGGCGTAGAATACTTCACCCGATGGCCCATGGCATGGCCACTCGCCAACCAGTCGGCTGCAGCGGTGGCGGACGCCTTCGTCCAGGGTTATGTTTTGGACAAGGGCGCCCCCGAACGCTTGCTGATGGATCAAGGAAAGAATTTTTCGAGCGTTTTGTTGCGCGAGGTGTGCGACCTGTTGGGTACAAAGAAAGTGCGTACTTCCCCCTACCACCCGCAGACTGACGGGATGGTTGAGCGTCTGAACAGGACGATTACGTCTATGCTGTGCCAACAGGTCTGCGACGATCAGGTTGATTGGGACTTACAGGTGCCGGGGGTACTCGCGGCCTATCGAATGGCCCCTCATGCGGCGATGGGGTTTTCCCCATTTTTTCTTATGTATGGGCGGGAGGCCGATCCGGCCATGGACGTCCAACTGGGGATTTCCCAGCCACGTGCAAAATCAAAATTGGCAGACCACATCAAATTTAATATCGCCAAATTGACTGAAGCGCGGGAGGCGGCGAGGTTGAATTCGCGGTCTCGGCAAATCGCGAACGAGAGATTGCATGGGCGGAGGGTGCATACGCATGATTGGAAACCAGGCGATAAGGCCTGGCTGCATTGTCCACATGCACCGTTGGCTACGTCCCCCAAATTGTTGAGACCTTGGAGGGGACCGGTGGAAATTGTGCGGGTTGCACGACCCCAGAGTATACAGATTAAATGGGAAAAACGCCGTTGGTACGTGCACCCCTCCCGACTGAAGCCCTATGCGGCACCGTGTGACCCCGTTCTGTGCCGTAACGACCGGGCGTGTGATGTGACCGTCGACTTGGGGAGGGAGGTGTCGCAGGCTGCTCCTCACGTGTCTCCACCTGACCCACCCCCAGGTGCCTCGGGCTTGACGGCTGCTGACCGTCGGGAACCTGAACCCCGCGGCACGCACGGGTCCTCGATGCCTGGCCAATGTCTTCCTGAACTGCCGGCACCACCGGACGTTCAACCGCGTCTGGTGCCGTACGACGGACCGGCAAGGCGGACTCGGGCTAGGGCACAACAATTTTCATGAAGACATTTTTTTTCGACACCGAGCTCGCCCGGTGTTCCCCTCTGCCGGGGTAATGTCCCGTTGTAGGGACGCTCGGAAAGAATGGGACGCTGCACGAGTCGAGAGAGAAAAAAAAATAAAAAAAATAATTCCATTTATTTTTCTTTCTGCATACACATTGCTATTGTCACTCGCCGGATTGTATATATTGTTCTGTTGTCGCGGTGGCATTGGTTGATGGTTGCGGATGGTAGTGTTCGCGTTGTGTTGTGTTGTTACGTTAGTTGTTGTTCTTGTTGTTGTGTTGTGTTACGGGGCACACAGGGGGGTTTGTATATTTTTATAGCAGCCGGGTCGGCTGCGAGCTATGTGGTAGGGGGTGATGTAGTGGTGGTGTTGACGTGCGCCGACTGTGACAGTGATGGATCACGGGGCGGCGCGGGGTGCGGGGTTGGGCACGCGTTGTGGGCGTGGTGTGGACGCGCGCGCCGGGAGTGACAGATGACGGGGCGGCGCGGCGTGGGTGCTGAGGCACGCTGAGATGTGGGAAAACAGGATCGTAGCCAGCGCCCAGTGATTGGTCGAATAGGATGGGTGCTTGCAGCGACGTCCGCAGGTGGGGTATAAAGGGGGACGCGCGAGAGCACTCGGGGAGAGTTACCCAGTTGAAGACCAGAAGACGGAGCTGAAGACCTAGTGCCCCGAGACCCCTAGTCCCGCCGTCCTTGTGGGGACCGGGGCCCTGTGTGGCTCGGAGGCGAGACTGTGGGACCCGGGGTCCGACGCCCACGTGGGTCGGGCTGGGGACCCACAGTCAAGACGGACACCCCGGGCAGGGAGTGTCCCGAGTAGCTCAGTGGGCGTTAGTCGCCAGGGTAGCTAAGTGGGTGTTGGTCACCCGAGTAGCTCAGTGGGTGTTAGTCGCCGAGTAGCTAAGTGGGTGTTGGTCACCCGAGTAGCTCAGTGGGCGTTAGTCGCCAGGGTAGCTAAGTGGGTGTTTGTCACCCGAGATACTAAGTGGGTGTTTGTCACCCGAGATACTAAGTGGGTGTTTGTCACCCGAGTAGCTCAGTGGGCGTTAGTCGCCAGAATAGCTCAGTGGGCGTTAGTCGCCAGGGTAGCTAAGAGGGCGTTAGTCGCCAGGGTAGCTAAGAGGGTGTTAGTCACCCGAGTAGCTCAGTGGGCGTTAGTCGCCAGAATAGCTCAGTGGGCGTTAGTCGCCAGGGTAGCTAAGAGGGCGTTAGTCGCCAGGGTAGCTAAGAGGGTGTTAGTCACCCGAGTAGCTCAGTGGGCGTTAGTCGCCAGAATAGCTCAGTGGGCGTTAGTCGCCAGGGTAGCTAAGAGGGCGTTAGTCGCCAGGGTAGCTAAGAGGGTGTTAGTCACCGAGTAGCTAAGTGGGTGTTAGTCATCCGAGTAACCAAGTGGGTGTTAGTCACCGAGTAGCTAAGTGGGTGTTAGTCACCCGAGTAGCTGAGTGGGTGTTAGTCACCTGTGAACGAGTTTGGTAAAATAAAGAGTGTGTTACCCGTGAAGTCGTCTCCCGCCGAGTTACTACATTACACTTAGATAAATAATTGGAATGTTTATTTCACATGAACCACGTGGATCGATTGCTGAGAATGGATTAAAATTAGCCTCTATTGGCACCATGCCACAGTCAGGATGGCCGAGCGGTCTAAGGCGCTGCGTTCAGGTCGCAGTCTCCCCTGGAGGTGTGGGTTCGAATCCCACTTCTGACAGCATGATGCTCTTTTGTGAATTAACAACAATTTTCTGTTTTGTGATTTCAATGAAGCTTAGCTATCGCAATAGAAATCAGAAATATTCGATAATGGAACAAGGCAGGAAAGTTTGGTGAATATAAATATGAGAAAAACAAAAGTCACACACAAAGAGTGATTGAGAGCATTACATATTTTGTATGGAGGGAAACACAATGCAAAAAATCACGTTGGTATGCAAGGGGTCGGCATAAAACATGTAAAATGAAAATGAATAACACTGCTATGACTGTTATACAACCAATTGTCTTCCTGTTGTAGGGCAGGTCGGATAGTGCGGCCCGCCTGGTGTGGATATGAAGTAACTTGATGATGTTACGTGAATCAGTTCTGTGATATATTTTTCCGTGAACCATTGTCTCACAAAGGGCATAGACCAGCGCTACACGAAGTCCAAATGTACGCTTCATACCATGCATGACACCAGCAGTATAATTTCGATTCAATTTGGCGATAAGATTCAGCAATACCCTCAATTAAACATGAGTAAGAATCACTGGATTTCCTTGATCAAATGCATCTTGGTTTTGAATATTCTTCACGGATGTTTCTGAGTAAATATTGGAATTCCCTCCTTCTAATATCATGCATCCGTCTAAATGACAACTAGGTTGTCCAAAAATGGTGGGTATTGTTTCGCTTGAATCACTTGTGATGAGGAAGTGTTCTTTCTTAGATAAATAATTGGAATGTTTATTTCACATGAACCACGTGGATCGATTGCTGAGAATGGATTAAAATTAGCCTCTAGTGACACCATGCCACAGTCAGGATGGCCGAGCGGTCTAAGGCGCTGCGTTCAGGTCGCAGTCTCCCCTGGAGGCGTGGGTTCGAATCCCACTTCTGACAGCATGATGCTCTTTTGTGAATTAACAACATTTTCTGTTTTGTGATTTCAATGAAACTTAGCTATCGCAATTGAATTGAGAAATATTCGATAATGGAACAAGGCAGGAATGTTTGGTGAAATATAAATATGAGAAAAAAAAAGTCACACACAAAGAGTGATTGAGAGCATTACATATTTTGTATGGAGGGAAACACAATGCAAAAAATCACGTTGGTATGCAAGGGGTCGGCATAAAACATGTAAAATGAAAATTAATAATACTGCGATGACTGTTATACAACCAATTGTCTTCCTGTTGTAGGGCAGGTCAGATAGTGCGGCCCCCCTGGTGTGGATATGAAGTAACTTGATCATGTTACGTGAATCAGTTCTGTGATATCTTTTTCCGTGAACCATTGTCTGACACAGGGCATAGACCAGCGCTGCACGAAGTCCAAATGTACGCTTCATACCATGCATGACACCAGCAGTATAATTTCTATTCAATTTGGCGATACGATTCAGCAATACCCTCAATTAAACATGAGTAAGAATCACTGGATTTCCTTGATCAAATGCATCTTGGTTATGAATATTCTTCACGGATGTTTCTGAGTAAATATTGGAATTCCCTCCTTCTAGGATCATGCATCCGTCTAAATGACAACTAGGTTGTCCAAAAATGGTGGGTATTGTTTCGCTTGAATCACTTGTGATGAGGAAGTGTTCTTGCTTATGTAGTATAGTAAACTACGGCGGGAGACCACTTGACGGGTAGCACACTTTATTCACACTTGGGTTGTCACAATAACACGCGTTGTCACTACAACTCACGCTACACGTTCCACCTGACACGTGTGGTATCTACAGCTCACACTACACGTTCCACCTGACACATGTGGTATCTACAGCTCACGCTACCCGTTCCACCCGGCTACACACACACGGGCATTCCAGCCCCGTAGCATCCGGGGGAACCTCTAGACCCACCCCAGCTTGGGTACGGATCACGACCACTGGGTCCCGCGGCCCGGTCCTCACACGGACGTCCGGCCCCCGGGTCCCAAGGTCCCGCCTCTGAGCCACACAGGGACCCGGTCCTTACAAGGACAGTGGGACTAGGTGTCTCAGGGCCCAATCTCTTCCTCCTCCGTCTTCCGTCTTCACTGGTCACCAACTTCTCCCCGAGCGCCCGCGCGCACCGCCTTATATAGCCCTCCGCTCCAAGGAGACGGAGCCTATGCGGACCGCGATGTGAGCACCCACCCTAGCCGACCAATCATCACGCGCTGCCACTCGATCCCTTCTTGTGTCAGCGCACATAACCAATCACCACGCGCTGCCACACGATCCATCACTGTCAGCGCGCGTCACCAACACACAGCCAATCACCATCACATAACCCATGACCCCGCGCTGACCTACGATCCCTCACCGTCAGCGCGCGTCACCAACACACAGCCAATCACCACGCGCTACCCCACGATCCCTACCACCAGCGCGTATCACCACTACATCACCCCCCCCCCCCCCCCACATAGCTCGCAGCCGGCCCGGCTGCCAACAACAACAAACCAACAAAAAAATACCCCCACTCCAGACGTGTGCCCCGTAACACAACAACAACGCAACACAACAACACAACACAACAACACAACACAACAACACAACACAACCTATGTACAAACCGACGAGCAACACAATAAAGTTATTCCGAAAAAAAACGTGTCCAGTGTCTCCTTGACTACCGATCCCCCTTCCACACGCTCCTTGAACGGGTGATAAAGCGGTCGAGCGAAAGGGGAACGTAGGGACGAGACGCTCCGGCCGCGTCGGCCCGCATCCCCATCCGATTTATTCGGTCAGGAAAAGTTGCGCGACCTAGCGCGAGTCCGACTGGCCGGTCCGTCGTACGGGACGAGAAGCTGTCGACCGTCCAGTGGTACCGGCAGCCCAGGAAGGCACGGTTCAGGCCTGGAAGAACCGGCCGTGCCCCGGGGATCTGGTCGCCGGTGGTCGGCAGCCGTCAGTTCCCGGACACCTGGGAGCGGATAAGGCGAAAACATGTGAGGATCAGGTGAAGAAATCTCCCTCCCCGGGTCGTCGGTCACATCACCTGCTCGGTCATCACGACACAAAGGAAGGCCATATGGTGGCGAGAACGGTTTTAGCCGGGAGGGGTGAACGTACCACCGGCGCTTTCCCCATTTTATCTGAACACACTGGGGGCGTGCAACCCGCACGACCTCCACGGGTCCCCGCCATGGCCTCAACAATTTAGGTGACGTAGCCAAAGGTGCATGAGGGCAGTGCAGCCAGGCCCTATCGCCCGGTTTCCAATCGTGCACGGACACCTTCCGTGCACGCAAGCGCTCGTTGGCGACTTGCCGAGATTTCGAATTAAGCCGTGCGGCCTCCCGTGCCTCGGCGAGTTTAGCAATGTTAAATTTAATAAGGTCGGCCAATTTGGAATTAGGCCGTGGCACAGAAAGTCCCAGCTGAGTCTCCATGGGCGGATCGGCCTCCCGACCATACATCAGATAAAATGGGGAAAACCCCGTAGCTGCGTGGGGGGCCATTCTATACGCGGCGAGGACCCCCGGGACCTGCAAGTCCCAGTCAACCTGTGCCTCGCACACCTGCTGGCACAACATGGAGGTTAAAGTCCTGTGGAGTCGCTCCACCATCCCGTCAGTCTGTGGGTGGTACGGGGAGGTACACACCTTTTTAGTACCCAAAAGGTCGCACACCTCCTGCAGCAATTTACTCGAAAAATTCTTTCCCTGGTCGGTCAGCAAGCGTTCGGGAGCCCCCTTGTCCAAGACGTAGCCTTGGACAAAAGCATCCGCGATGGCCGCCGCTGACTGGTTGGCGAGTGGCCACGCCATAGGCCATCGGGTAAAGTATTCCACACCAACCAACAAGTACTTGTTACCCCTAGGCGTGACAGGAAAAGGCCCCAAAATATCCAGCGCAACGAGCTCGTTGGTGCGCGAGACCTGAATAGACTGCAGCGGTGGATTTGGCGCAACGGGCGGTGGTTTCCGTTTGGCGCAATCCACACACCCCTTCAGTATATTGACCACATCGCTCCCCATCCCCGGCCAATAATAGTCCCGCTGGAGCAGAGCAAGCGTTTTGTTTACCCCGAGATGTAAGAGGCGTTCGTGTGCAGCCAGAACAACTTTGCCCCGTATAGCCGAAGGCACGACGAGTGCGTGCCGCCGGGACATATTGTCCCACCTCATTAGCAGGCCCTGCTTAAGCAGCCAGGAGCCAGCCCGTGTTCGACCCTCCTCGGGACCCCCCGCCCTACGACGCAACGCGAGCAGGGAGCTGTCAGCCATCTGGAGTCGGCCCCACTCAACGAGAGACAGTGAGAGTAGCGAGTCCCCGCCCGCAGGGGTAGCGGGAACGTCAACCATCGGCGCATTCGTGGCCGCGACCAACTCACTCTCGGGCACAGCACCTGGCGGTTTACAGCGCGCCGACCCCATCAAGCACGCACATTCAGGACTAGGCGACAACCACGACAGGGCATCCGCGTTGGTGTGGCGCAACCCCTTACGGTAAGTGGTCGTAAATTGATAGTCCTGGAGGACTTCCAACCACCGTGACAATTGGCCTGAGGGCTGGGCGACCCTCAATGAATACTGAAGTGCCGCGTGGTCCGTCCGGACCGTAAAATGACGGCCATAGAGATAAGGTCGAAATTGCTGCACAAAAAAAACAATAGCCAGCAGCTCGCGACGGGTGACGCAGTAGCGCTGTTCCGCAGGCGACAAAACCCAGCTACCATAGGCGACCACCCGTTCAACTCCCCCAACGACCTGTGAGAGCACCCCCCCAATGCCCGAGTTACTAGCATCAGTATCCAGCAAGAAGGGACTCGTAAAGTCAGGGTAATGTAAGGGCGGGGCACCCACCAAGGCGTCCCGAAGGGAGCAGATCGCGGCCTCCTCCTCTGGCCCCCATTGAAACCTGACTCCTTTGGCTGTTAGAGCGTGCAAGGGTTTGGCAATGGTGGCGAAATGCTCCACGAATCGGCGGTAGTATGACACAAAACCAATGAAGCTGCGGACCTCTGATACCGACGTGGGCATTGGCCATGAACTGACACAGTTTGTCTTCGCGGGATCGGTGGAGATCCCCGAAGAATCGACAATGTGGCCCAAGTACCTTACGGATTTCCGCAGAAGGTGGCATTTCGCCGGTTTAAACTTTAACTTAGCTGAACGCATCCGCAAGAACACCCCTCTTAATCGCTGGAGGTGTTCCTCAAAGGTTTTACTGAAAACAATGACATCGTCAAGATAAATTAAGCAAGTATCCCATTGCAAACCCGACAAAACCAATTCCATAAGGCGCTGAAACGTCGCGGGAGCAGAGTGGAGTCCAATGGGCAACCGATTAAACTGGAACAGGCCCCCTGGGGTCCGGAATGCCATCTTAGGTTTAGACTCATCGTCGAGTGGCAGCTGCCAAAATCCCGACAGTAAGTCAAGTGTAGAAAAATACCGCGCCCCGGACAATGCGTCCAGGGACTCGTCCATCCTGGGGAGCGGATACGCGTCGGCCACGGAGATTTTATTCAGGCGATGGAAATCCATGCAAAATCGCAAGGAGCCATCTTGCTTTTTAACCAGAACGATAGGTGCGCCCCACGGACTGGATGAGGGCGAAATGATGTCGGCCGTCAGCATGTCATTGACGGCCTATTGAACGTGTTCCTTCTCGGCAGGACTCAGCCGGAAGGGATTCTGCCAGACTGGTGCTGCATCGCCTGTTTCAATGTGGTGGCGCAACAGGTCCGTGCACCCAATATCATATTTGTGCAATGCTAAACACATCGGAAAATTCGATCAGCAGAGCGCGCAGCGCCCCCAATTGCACCCTTGACAAATCACTTGAGTCCGCACACAGCAAATCGACCCATTCAAGGTCATCACCCGATGTAATTTTCTGCGCCGGGACGGGATCAACATGTGCAACAAGGCGCTCTTCTGCAGGGACCCGTGCTTCGTGAGCAAGCACGGTGCCCTGCGGAATAATGGCCGGCCTTGAACCAGCGTTTAACACCATAACGAACGGGTCCCCGTCAGCCCGAACCAACGTTTGAGCCACCGCCAAATCCAGACCCCCGACAGCTCTATTCGATGGACCCAAAAGCACGCCCTGTCCCGCAGTCTCCCCACCCAATGGCTTCCACAACCGGAGGGGTATCAACATCTGCGAACCCGGGGGCACGTGCACTGTCTGTGTCGCTAGCGCTTGGATCGTCGCGCACGCCGTCCGTATTTCAGTAGGGTTAGACAAAAAAGAAATACGGCGACCCGATGGCAGCTCAATACAACGTTGATCCACGAGAATTTTAATGGGCATCTTAGCCAAAAAATCTGTGCCCAACAGACAAGAAACCGCTAGGGAAGAGGAGACGAAAATAGGTCCCGCCAATTTAATATCCCCTATGCAAATGGACGCCCGAATCTGACCGATAATACCCAATGAGCCCCCATTTGCCGCGTAAAATGGCACGTCCACCGGAAGCAGAGGTCAACATTGGACGGGGAGAATTTTATAAATGAGGTCTGAAATTATAGTGGCCGATGCTCCCGTGTCCACCAACACCCTGACCTCGACCCCGTCTATGAATCCCGTAACGACCGACGAACCGGCCGCCGCGGCCACAATTCTGTGGCCCAACTCGGACCATTCAATGTCCCCCCGGCCCCGTACGAACCCCCCTCTCCGAACCGATTCCCCGACCCCCAATCGAACATCCTCCGCCGCAAAGCGACGGCCCATGTGTGTCGTGTATGTAGGCCGAGCATGTGAAGTGCCGCGACTTGCCGGGGGTAGTTGGGACGACTTGGGGCCGTGGTCGTCGTCCAGCCGAGGTCCCGTGGCGCGCTGACGTGGAGCGCGGCACCCGGATGCCACGTGGCCCCGAAGGCCGCAGTTGTAGCACGTGATGAGGGACGTCGGAGGTCTCGGTTTCTCCAGCTTGCGGGTCGATCGCAGAGGCGACCGACCCCCCGACCTCCAATCCCCCGGTCGTGCAGCCGCGAACGCCTCCTCCCGTGGGCGAACGACCTGGGGCTCGGTGACCACAGGGCCCGGAGCTGAGACCCCGGCAGCAGTGCAGACGACCACCTGTTTCCGCTGCAGGACCTCGTGCGCCTGAATACTCGTTGCAACACGCAATAAACATATATCCACTTCGTCGGCTGTGTTGATGGGGACCCCCAGGTCCTGTGCCAACTTGAGCAGTTGTTCCAAAACCATAGCGTCCTGCCCCTCCTCGTCCATACGAGGGAACGCGGCATCGGCGAGGGCCAACAACGCCGTGCGGTAGGCGAGCGCGGTCTCCGTGTCCGCCTTCCGTTGGTCGTAAAATTGGTGGCGGCAGGCCGAAGGTGGTCCGTAAACTTTGGCCATGAGGCCCAGCGCAGCCTTGAGCGTGGAGCGGGCCGATCTCGATGCGGACCTGAAGGCCGCGAGCGCGTCGTCGTCCAACATGGCAGGCAGTGCCCGCAGCGCCGTAGCGTCGGACCAGGCCGACATCTCTTGATGGGCGCGAAATTTTCTTTGGAATGCGCCCCAGTCCCCGCCGTCCGCCTTGAAGGCTGTCAATGCGGGAAGACGCTGCTGGAAAATGATGTCGTCCTCTGGCTCCTGACTCTCCCGCGCCGCACCGTCGAGCTGCAAAATGGCGGCCCCTATGGCGGGTGGCTGATGGCGGCCCGTAGCGCGCGTTGATGACGTAAGCGGCAGGGATTGGTGGACTCCCGCCACGTGTTGCTCGCAGTTCCCGCCAAAAGATGACCGCTCAGCAGAAATGGCGGGAATTTCAAAGTCAGTTTGGCGGGAATCAGCAACGCGAGCCCTTCAATGTCTGTCGACGTTCTCGCTCCTCCCGACGTGGTGATCTCCGCTAGGATGGACACCGCGGCGAGTAGTAGCTCCGCCAGGCGGGAGTGCGCGTCGCGGAGTCCGGCGTCAGCCCCCAGCCGCACGTTGGGCGCCCATGAAGGGTCTTGTGGTGCCGGCGTCTCTTCCTCTTCTACCCCTGATGCCTGCTGGCCCGTGTCGTCGTGGTTTTCCTCCCGATCACACTCGTGAGTCCGATGAGTCTTCCTGGTATCCATGGCAGGATGACTGTTTCACTCCTGACGCCAGTTGTAGTATAGTAAACTACGGCGGGAGACCACTTGACGGGTAGCACACTTTTTTCACACTTGGGTTGTCACAATAACACGTGTTGTCACTACAGCTCACGCTACACGTTCCACCTGACACGTGTGGTATCTACAGCTCACACTACACGTTCCACCTGACACGTGTGGTATCTATAGCTCACGCTACCCGTTCCACCCGGCTACACACACACGGGCATTCCAGCCCCGTAGCATCCGGGGGAACCTCTAGACCCACCCCAGCTTGGGTACAGATCACGACCACTGGGTCCCGCAGCCCGGTCCTCACACGGACGTCCGGCCCCCGGGTCCCAAGGTCCCGCCTCTGAGCCACACAGGGCCCCGGTCCTTACAAGGACAGCGGGACTAGGTGTCTCAGGGCCCTATCTCTTCCTCCTCCGTCTTCCGTCTTCACTGGTCACCAACTTCTCCCCGAGCGCCCGTGCGCACCGCCTTATATAGCCCTCCGCTCCAAGGAGACAGAGCCTATGCGGACCGCGATGTGAGCACCCACCCTAGCCGACCAATCATCACGCGCTGCCACTCGATCCCTTCTTGTGTCAGCGCACATAACCAATCACCACGCGCTGCCACACGATCCATCACTGTCAGCGCGCGTCACCAACACACAGCCAATCACCATCACATAACCCATGACCCCGCGCTGACCTACGATCCCTCACCGTCAGCGCGCGTCACCAACACACAGCCAATCACCACGCGCTACCCCACGATCCCTACCACCAGCGCGCATCACCACTACACTTAGATAAATAATTGGAATGTTTATTTCACATGAACCACGTGGATCGATTGCTGAGAATGGATTAAAATTAGCCTCTAGTGACACCATGCCACAGTCAGGATGGCCGAGCGGTCTAAGGCGCTGCGTTCATGTCGCAGTCTCCCCTGGAGGCGTGGGTTTGAATCCCACTTCTGACAGCATGATGCTCTTTTGTGAATTAACAACAATTTTCTGTTTTGTGATTTCAATGAAGCTTAGCTATCGCAATAGAATTGAGAAATATTCAATAATGGAACAAGGCACGAAAGTTTGGTGAATATAAATATGAGAAAAACAAAAGTCACACACAAAGAGTGATTGACAGCATTACATATTTTGTATGGAGGGAAACACAATGCAAAAAATCACGTTGGCATGCAAGGGGTCGGCATAAAAGCATGTAAAATGAAAATTAATAATACTGCTATGACTGTTATACAACCAATTGTCTTCCTGTTGTAGGGCAAGTCGGATAGTGCGGCCCCCCTGGTGTGGATATGAAGTAACTTGATGATATTACGTGAATCAGTTCTGTGATATCTTTTTCCGTGAACCATTGTCTCACAAAGGGCATAGACCAGTGCTGCACGACGTCCAAATGTACGCTTCATACCATGCATGACACCAGCAGTATAATTTTGATTAAATTTGGCGATAAGATTCAGCAATATCCTCAATTAAACATGAGTAAGAATCACTGGATTTCCTTGATCAAATGCATTTTGGTTATGAATATTCTTCACGGATGTTTCTGAGTAAATATTGGAATTCCCTCCTTCTAGGATCATGCATCCGTCTAAATGACAACTAGGTTGTCCAAAAATGGTGGGTATTGTTTCGCTTGAATTACTTGTGATGAGGAAGTGTTCTTGCTTATGAAGTATTGGAAATGACGGCAGGAAACTCCTTTGACGGGAACACACTTCTTTTATTAAATCTTGACTTGCAACGATACAACGCGTGGCCTCTCTTCTTCACAGTACGGTCACCATACAACGGTACAACTCGTGACCTCTTCTCTCCGCTCCACACTTCTCTCGACTCCCGTAGATTCTGTGCTGCTGGCTCTCTGTGCCTCGTGTAGACTCCGCGCCTCGGCTACACTCTTCTCTCGTCTCGTGTAGACTCTGCGCCTCGGCTACACTCTTTACTCGTCTCGTGTAGACTTTACACATCTGGCTACACACTCTTCAGTACCCGTCTCGTGTAGACCTTACATCTCCGGCTACACACTCTTCAGTACCTATCTCGTGTAGACCTTATACTCTCTCTGGCTACACCGTATGCATTACTCGGCTCGTGTAGACCTTATACTCTCTCTGGCTACACCGTATGCATTACTCGGCTCGTGTAGACCTTTCTCTCTCTCTGGCTACACCTTGTACATTACTCTCCATTACTCTACATTACTCTCCTCTCCGGGCTCTATCTCTGCACCTTCGTCTTCATTCCTAGATGGTTCCACTTCCTCCCCCTACTCCTCTGTGCATCACCTTATATATCCCTTCCTCCCGGGAGACGGAGCGGATGCGGACCTCAACGTCGGCACCGCTCCTCAGTTACCCAATCACCACGCGCTATCTCTACGATCCGTTTCCGCCCAGCGCGTGTTTCCACTCCTCGACCAATCACACCGCGCTGCCACCCGATCACTCCCTCTCAGCGCGTCGCCGGCACCCAGCCAATCAGCAGCACTACCCCCACCCGCGCGCTGACGCCTGCTCCTCCCCGTCAGCGCGCGTCACCACACACACCCACGTACATACGCGCTGGCACACGACGTACACCCCCAGCGCGTATCACCACTACATCACCCCCTCCCACATAGCTCGCAGCCGGCCCGGCTGCTAACAACAACCAACCGCAACGATAAGACGACAACCAAAACAACACAAAAAAAAAACCCGTAACCCCCCAGTGTGCCCCGTAACATAACAACAACAACAACAAGAACTATGTACAAATTGACAACGAACACAAGAAAAGTCAACAACAACACAATACAAGCGAATTCCAGAAAACGAACGCGCCCAGCGTCCCTGCGACTACACGCAGTGACGAGGCGCTCCAACTGCCCCGACTCCTCACGAGGCGGATCACGCAAAGTAGCGCGACCTGGCGCGAGTCCGTCTGGCTGGTCCGTCGTATGGGGCGGGACACTGACGACCGTCCGGCGGTTCCGGCTGCTCCAGACGGCGCGGAACGGGCCTGAAAGGGCCGGCCCCGCCGCGGAGATCCGGCCGCCGGTGGTCGGCAGCTGTCAGTTCCGAGACACCTGGGAGCAGATCAGGCGAAAATACGTGTGGATCAGGCAGAGACATTTCCCCCTGTGGGTCGCCGGTCACGTCACACGCTCGGCCCTCACGACACAAGGGGAGGCCATATGGAGGCGAGAACAGTTTCAGTCGGGAGGGGTGAACGTACCAACGGCGCTTTCCCCACTTTATCTGAACGCACTGGGGCCGTGCAACGCGCACGACCTCCACGGGTCCCCTCCACGGTCTCAACAATTTAGGCGACGTAGCCAAGGGTGCCTGAGGGCAATGCAGCCAGGCCCTGTCACCTGGTTTCCATTCGTGCATGGACACCTTCCGTGCCCGCAACCGTTCATTAGCAATTTGGCGAGCCCGCGAATTAAGCCGTGCGGCCTCCCTCGCCTCTGTCAGCTTGTGAATATTAAACTTAATATGTTCTGCCAATTTAGAATTATTTCGTGGAGCGGACAGGCCAAGTTGCGTTTCCATTGGCGGGTCAGCTTCCCGACCGTACATCAAATAGAATGGGGAAAACCCCGTAGCTGCATGGGGGGCCATTCTATACGCGGCAAGGACCCCCGGGACCTGCAGGTCCCAATCTACATGTGCCTCACACACCTGCTGGCACAGCATGGAAGTCAAAGTTTTATGAAGTCTCTCCACCATCCCGTCTGTCTGCGGGTGGTACGGGGAGGTACGCACCTTCTTGGTACCCAACAGATCGCACACCTCTTGCAACAATTTACTCGAAATTTTTTTACCTTGGTCGGTGAGCAGGCGTTCGGGAGCCCCCTTGTCCAGGACATAGCCCTGGACGAAGGCGTCCGTCACAGCCGCTGCCGACTGGTTAGCGAGAGGCCACGCCATAGGCCATCGAGTAAAGTATTCGACCCCCACTAACAAGTATTTATTCCCTCTCGGCGTGACTGGAAAGGGCCCCAAAATATCGAGTGCAACGAGCTCGTTAGTGCGCGAGACCTGAATAGATTGCAGCGGTGGATTAGCTGCCACGGGCGGTGGTTTACGTCTGGCGCACTCAACGCAACCCTTCAGAATATTTACCACATCACTTCCCATTCCCGGCCAGTAATAGTCACGCTGAAGCAGGGCAAGCGTCTTGTTAACTCCCAAATGCAAGAGGCGTTCGTGGGCCGCCAAAACAACCCTCCCCCTTACAGCGGAAGGCACCACGAGTGCGTTCCGCCGGGACAAACTGTCCCATCTTAATAACATGCCCTGCTTAAGTACATAGGAGCCGGTGCGCTCCTGGTCCCCCTCGGGACCCCCCACCTTGCGGCGCAATGCTAGCAGCGAGCTGTCCGCCATCTGGAGACGGCCCCATTCGCTGAGCGACAACGAGAGCAGCGAGTCCCGACCCTGAGAGGCAGTGGAATCATCCACGATCGGTGCGCCCGCTGTCGCAACCAGTGCCCTCATCTCCCCCTCAAGCGTCGGTTTACAGCGCGCCGATCCCGACAAACACGCGCATTCATTACAAGGCAACAACCGCGACAGGCAATCGGCATTTGTGTGTCGCAACCCCTTACGGTACGTAGTCGTAAACTGATAGTCCTGGAGGACTTCCAACCACCGCGACAACTGGCCCGAGGGTTGGGCGACCCTCAATGAATACTGTAGCGCCGCGTGGTCCGTTCGGACCGTAAAGTGACGACCATAGAGATATGGTCTGAACTGTTGCACAAAAAAGACAATGGCAAGCAGCTCGCGACGGGTGACGCAGTAGCGCTGCTCCGCCGGAGACAACACCCTACTACCGTAGGCGACAACTCTTTCGACACCCCCGACGACTTGGGATAGCACCCCCCCAATGCCCGTGTTGCTAGCATCCGTGTCCAGCAAAAAGGGACTCGTAAAATCGGGATAACAAAAGGGTGGGGCACCCACCAAGGCGTCCCGGAGGGAGCGAAACGCGGCTTCCTCCTCCGGTCCCCATTTGAACTTCACTCCCTTCGCCGTTAGAGCGTGCAAGGGTTTTGCAATAGTGGCGAAGTGCTCAACGAACCGCCGGTAATAAGAAGCAAACCCGATGAAACTACGCACGTCGGAAACGGACGTAGGTGTCGGCCAAGAGCCGACACAATCCGTCTTCGCGGGATCGGTGGAGATCCCCGAAGAATCGACAATGTGACCCAAGTATCTAACCGACTTACGAAGGAGGTGACATTTGGCCGGTTTAAATTTTAGCTTAGCCGATCGCATTCGCAAGAACACCCCTCTCAATCGCTGGAGGTGTTCTTCAAATGTTTTACTGAAAACAATGACATCGTCCATATAAATCAAGCATGTATCCCACTGCAAGCCCGACAAAACCAACTCCATAAGTCGCTGAAACGTCGCTGGAGAGGAGTGAAGTCCCATGGGTAACCGGTTAAACTGGAACAGCCCCCCTGGAGTCCGAAATGCTGTCTTAGGTTTCGACTCTTCGTCGAGTGGCAACTGCCAAAACCCCGATAACAAATCAAGAGTCGAAAAATATCGCGCACCAGACAATGCATCGAGGGACTCATCCATCCTGGGAAGCGGATACGCGTCAGCCACAGAGATCTTATTCAGGCGACGGAAATCAACGCAGAATCGCAGGGACCCGTCTTGCTTTTTAACCAGCACAATAGGCGCTCCCCACGGGCTGGAGGAGGGCGAAATAATGTCGGCTTCTAGCATTTCGTTAACAGCCGACTGAACATGTTCCTTCTCCGCAGGACTCAGTCGGAAGGGATTTAGCCTGACCGGCGCCGCATCGCCCGTTTCAATGTGGTGGTGCAACAAATCCGTGCACCCAATGTCATACTTATGTTTACTGAACACATCAGAAAATTCTATGAGCAACTCGCGCAGCGCACCCAACTGCACCGCCGACAAATCGTCCGAGGCGGCGCATAGCGAATGGATCCACTCAAGGTCCTCCCTTAGCTCAACGTTCTGCGTGGGGCTCGAGCCCACCTGCGCAACCAACCCATCATCCACAGGGACCCGCGCCGCGTGAGCCAGCACGGTGCCCTGTTGAATGACAGCTGGCCGCGACCCAGCGTTCAAAACCACTACAAACGGATCCCTGTCAGCCCGCACCAAGGTGTGAGCCACCGATAAATCAAGACCCCCGACAGCCTTGTTAGAAGGACCCAAAGCATACTTTGTTCCGAAGCCTCCCTCACCCAGGGGAATTAACATCTGTGAACCCGGGGGCACATGCACGGTCTGTGTCGCCACCGCTTGTATTGTAGCGCACGCCGTCCGAATGTCAGTAGGGCTCGTTAAAAATGCAATCCGGCGACCCGATGGCAGTTCAATGCATCGTTGATCGATAAGAATTTTAATGGGCATTTTAGCCAAAAAATCAGTGCCCAAAAGACAAAGAACCGCCAAAGAAGACGAAACGAAAACGGGTCCCGACAATTTGATATCTCCAATGCAAATGGACGCCCTAATCTGACCGATAATGCCCAACGATCCCCCGTTAGCGGCGTAAAATGGCACATCCACCGGGAGCAGCGGACGACATTGGACTGGAAGAATATTATAAATGAGGTCCGATATAATAGTTGCCGATGCCCCCGTGTCCACTAACACCCTAATCTCGACCCCATCAATAGATCCCGTAACAACGGACGAACCCGCCGAAGCAGCCACAATTCTATGCCCCAATTCCGCCCATTCAATATCTCCCTGGTCCCGACCGAACCCCCCTGGCCGAACCGAATCCCCGAACCTTAACCGGCCCTCCTCCGCCGCGACGCGGCGTCCCATGTGTGTCGAGCATACAGACCGAGCGTGTGAGGTGCCGCGACTTGCCGGGGATTGTAGAGATGACTTGGGCTCTCGGTCGTCGTCCAGCCGAGCCCCCATGGCGCGCTGACGCGGAGCGCGGCACCCGGACGCCACGTGGCCCCGGAGGCCGCAGTTATAGCACGTGACGAGGGTCGGAGTAGATCTCGGCTGCTCCGACTTTCGGCCTGATCGCAGAGGCGACCGAGCCCCCGGCCTCCAGTCCCCTGGTCGTCCCGCGACGAACGCCTCCTCTCGTGGGCTGACGACTTGGGGTTCGGTGACCACCGAACCCGGAGCTGCAACCAACTCCTTGTTTCCGTTGTAGGGCCTCGTGCGCTTGAATACTCGTGGCGACTCTCAAAGAAGAAATATCAATCTCGTCAGCTGTGTTGATGGGGACCCCTAGGTCCTGCGCCAACTTAAGCAGCTGCTCCAAAACCATCGCGTCTTGGCCCTCCTCGTCCATCCGAGGGAACGCAGCATCGGCAAGAGCCAGCAACGCCGTGCGATAGGCCAGCGCGGTCTCCGTGGCCGCTTTCCGTCTTGCGTAGAAATGATGGCGGCACGCCGAGGGAGGTCCGTAGACCCTGGCCAACAGACCCAGCGCATACTTCAGCGTGGAGCGGTCCGACTTCCGTGCGGACCTGAAGGCCGCGAGCGCGTCGTCGTCCAGCATGGCAGGCAACGCCCGCAGCGCCGTGGCATCGGACCACGCGGACATCTCTTGATGCGCCAAAAACTTCCGCTGAAATTGGCCCCAGTCTCCGCCTTCCGCCTTAAAGGCTGACAACGTGGGCAAACGCTGCTGAAAAATGAAGTCATCCGCCTCGTGGTTCCTCTCCGCCTCTCCGTCGGTGTGTAAGATGGCGGCTCCAGCGGCAGACGTAAAATGGCGGATCCCATCACGCGCCGATGACGTGGATGCGCGCGCTTGGGACCCCACCACCACGTGGCGCTCGACGTTCCCGCCAAAAGTAGGCCCAGGCGCAATGGCGGGAATCCCCCATTCGTTTTGGCGGGAATCTGCGGGGCGACCTTGTAAAATGTCCCCCACCGTCCCCGCTCCTCCCGACGAGCTGATCTCCGCCAAGATGGACGCGGCGGCGAGCAGCAGCTCCGCCAGTCGGGAGTGCGCATCACGAAGCACGGCCTCGGTCCCCGGTCGCTCGCCCGGCGCCGTCGACGGATCCTGTAGCGTGGGCAGGTCGTCCTCCTCACCCCCCGCCACCAGCGGCCCCGAGTCGTCCAGGTTTTCCTCGCGGTCAATCCCGTGGGTCCTACGGGTCTTCCTTGTCTCCATACTTGGAAGCCCGTTTCACTTCTGACGCCAGATGAAGTATTGGAAATGACGGCAGGAAACTCCTTTGACGGGAACACACTTCTTTTATTAAATCTTGACTTGCAACGATACAACGCGTGGCCTCTCTTCTTCACAGTACGGTCACCATACAACGGTACAACTCGTGACCTCTTCTCTCCGCTCCACACTTCTCTCGACTCCCGTAGATTCTGTGCTGCTGGCTCTCTGTGCCTCGTGTAGACTCCGCGCCTCGGCTACACTCTTCTCTCGTCTCGTGTAGACTCTGCGCCTCGGCTACACTCTTTACTCGTCTCGTGTAGACTTTACACATCTGGCTACACACTCTTCAGTACCCGTCTCGTGTAGACCTTACATCTCCGGCTACACACTCTTCAGTACCTATCTCGTGTAGACATTATACTCTCTCTGGCTACACCGTATGCATTACTCGGCTCGTGTAGACCTTATACTCTCTCTGGCTACACCGTATGCATTACTCGGCTCGTGTAGACCTTTCTCTCTCTCTGGCTACACCTTGTACATTACTCTCCATTACTCTACATTACTCTCCTCTCCGGGCTCTATCTCTGCACCTTCGTCTTCATTCCTAGATGGTTCCACTTCCTCCCCCTACTCCTCTGTGCATCACCTTATATATCCCTTCCTCCCGGGAGACGGAGCGGATCCGGACCTCAACGTCGGCACCGCTCCTCAGTTACCCAATCACCACGCGCTATCTCTACGATCCGTTTCCGCCCAGCGCGTGTTTCCACTCCTCGACCAATCACACCGCGCTGCCACCCGATCACTCCCTCTCAGCGCGTCGCCGGCACCCAGCCAATCAGCAGCACAACCCCCACCCGCGCGGTGACGCCTGCTCCTCCCCGTCAGCGCGCGTCACCACACACACCCACGTACATACGCGCTGGCACACGACGTACACCCCCAGCGCGTATCACCACTACACTTAGATAAATAATTGGAATGTTTATTTCACATGAACCACGTGGATCGATTGCTGAGAATGGATTAAAATTTGCCTCTAGTGACACCATGCCACAGTCAGGATGGCCGAGCGGTCTAAGGCGCTGCGTTCAGGTCGCAGTCTCCCCTGGAGGCGTGGGTTCGAATCCCACTTCTGACAGCATGATGCTCTTTTGTGAATTAACAACAGTTTTCTGTTTTGTGATTTCAATGAAACTTAGCTATCGCAATAGAATTGAGAAATATTCGATAATGGAACAAGGCAAGAAAGTTTGGTGGATATAAATATGAGAAAAACAAAAGTCACACACAAAGAGTGATTGAGAGCATTACATATTTTGTATGGAGGGAAACACAATGCAAAAAATCACGTTGGTATGCAAGGGGTCGGCATAAAAACATGTAAAATGAAAATTAATAATACTGCTATGACTGTTATACAACCAATTGTCTTCCAGTTGTAGGGCAGGTCAGATAGTGCGGCCCCCCTGGTGTGGATATAAATAACTTGATGATGTTACGTTAATCAGTTCTGTGATATCTTTTTCCGTCAACCATTGTCTCACAAAGGGCATAGACCAGCGCTGCACGAAGTCCAAATGTACGCTTCATACCATGCATGACACCAGCAGTATAATTTCGATTCAATTTGGCGATAAGATTCAGCAATACCCTCAATTAAACATGAGTAAGAATCACTGGATTTCCTTGATCAAATGCATCTTGGTTATGAATATTCTTCACGGATGTTTCTGAGTAAATATTGGAATTCCCTCCTTCTAGGATCATGCATCCGTCTAAATGACAATTAGGTTGTCCAAAAATGGTGGGTATTGTTTCGCTTGAATCACTTGTGATGAGGAAGTGTTCTTGCTTAGATAAATAATTGGAATGTTCATTTCACATGAACCACGTGGATCGATTGCTGAGAATGGATTAAAATTAGCCTCTAGTGACACCATGCCACAGTCAGGATGGCCGAGCGGTCTAAGGCGCTGCGTTCAGGTCGCAGTCTCCCCTGGAGGCGTGGGTTCGAATCCCACTTCTGACAGCATGATGCTCTTTTTGAATTAACAACAATTTTCTGTTTTGTGATTTCAATGAAGCTTAGCTATCGCAATTGAATTGAGAAATATTCGATAATAGAACAAGGCAGGAAAGTTTGGTGAAAATAAATATGAGAAAAACAAAAGTCACACACAAGGAGTGATTGAGAGCATTACATATTTTGTATGGAGGGAAACACAATGCAAAAAATCACGTTGGTATGCAAGGGGTCGGCATAAAAACATGTAAAATGAAAATTAATAATACTGCTATGACTGTTATACAACCAATTGTCTTCCTGTTGTAGGGCAGGTCGGATAGTGCGGCCCCCCTGGTGTGGATATGAAGTAACTTGATGATGTTACGTGAATCAGTTCTGTGATATATTTTTCCGTGAACCATTGTCTGACACAGGGCATAGACCAGCGCTGTACGAAGTCCAAATGTACGCTTCATACCATGCATGACACCAGCAGAATAATTTCGATTAAATTTGGCGATAAGATTCAGCAATATCCTCAATTAAACATGAGTAAGAATCACTGGATTTCCTTGATCAAATGCATCTTGGTTATGAATATTCTTCACGGATGTTTCTGAGTAAATATTGGAATTCCCTCCTTCTAGGATCATGCATCCGTCTAAATGACAACTAGGTTGTCCAAAAATGGTGGGTATTGTTTCGCTTGAATCACTTGTGATGAGGAAGTGTTCTTGCTTAGATAAATAATTGGAATGTTTATTTCACATGAACCACGTGGATCGATTGCTGAGAATGGATTAAAATTAGCCTCTAGTGACACCATGCCACAGTCAGGATGGCCGAGCGGTCTAAGGCGCTGCGTTCAGGTCGCAGTCTCCCCTGGATGTGTGGGTTCGAATCCCACTTCTGACAGCATGATGCTCCTTTGTGAATTAACAACAATTTTCTGTTTTGTGATTTCAATGAAGCTTAGCTATCGCAATTGAATTGAGAAATATTCCATAATAGAACAAGGCAGGAAAGTTTGGTGAATATAAATATGAGAAAAACAAAAGTCACACACAAAGAGTGATTGAGAGCATTACATATTTTGTATGGAGGGAAACACAATGCAAAAAAACACGTTGGTATGCAAGGGGTCGGCATAAAAACATGTAAAATGAAAATTAATAATACTGCTATGACTGTTATACAACCAATTGTCTTCCTGTTGTAGGGCAGGTCAGATAGTGCGGCCCCGCTGGTGTGGTTATGAAGTAACTTGATGATGTTACGTGAATCAGTTCTGTGATATCTTTTTCCGTGAACCATTGTCTCACAAAGGGCAATAGACCAGCGCTGCACGAAGTCCAAATGTACGCTTCATACCATGCATGACACCAGCAGTATAATTTCGATTCAATTTGGCGATAAGATTCAGCAATACCCTCAATTAAACATGAGTAAGAATCACTGGATTTCCTTGATCAAATGCATCTTGTTTATGAATATTCTTCACGGATGTTTCTGAGTAAATATTGGAATTCCCTCCTTCTAGGATCATGCATCCGTCTAAATGACAACTAGGTTGTCCAAAAATGGTGGGTATTGTTTCGCTTGCATCACTTGTGATGAGGAAGTGTTCTTGCTTAGATAAATAATTGGAATGTTCATTTCACATGAACCACGTGGATCGATTGCTGAGAATGGATTAAAATTAGCCTCTAGTGACACCATGCCACAGTCAGGATGGCCGAGCGGTCTAAGGCGCTGCGTTCAGGTCGCAGTCTCCCCTGGAGGCGTGGGTTCGAATCCTACTTCTGACAGCATGATGCTCTTTTGTGAATTAACTACAATTTTCTTTTTTGTGATTTCAATGAAGCTTAGCTATCGCAATAGAATTGAGAAATATTCAATAATGGAACAAGGCAGGAAAGTTTGGTGAATATAAATATGAGAAAAACAAAAGTCACACACAAAGAGTGATTGAGAGCATTACATATTTTGTATTGAGGGAAACACAATGCAAAAAATCACGTTGGTATGCAAGGGGTCGGCAAAAAAACATGTAAAATGAAAATTAATAATACTGCTATGACTGTTATACAACCAATTGTCTTCCTGTTATAGGGCAGGTCGGAGAGTGCGGCCCCCCTGGTGTGGATATGAATAACTTGATGATGTTACGTGAATAAGTTCTGTGATATCTTTTTCCGTCAACCATTGTCTCACAAAGGGCATAGACCAGCGCTGCACGAAGTCCAAATGTACGCTTCATACCATGCATGACACCAGCAGTATAATTTCGATTCAATTTGGCGATAAGATTCAGCAATACCCTCAATTAAACATGAGTAAGAATCACTGGATTTCCTTGATCAAATGCATCTTGTTTATGAATATTCTTCACGGATGTTTCTGAGTAAATATTGGAATTCCCTCCTTCTAGGATCATGCATCCGTCTAAATGACAACTAGGTTGTCCAAAAATGGTGGGTATTGTTTCGCTTGCATCACTTGTGATGAGGAAGTGTTCTTGCTTAGATAAATAATTGGAATGTTCATTTCACATGAACCACGTGGATCGATTGCTGAGAATGGATTAAAATTAGCCTCTAGTGACACCATGCCACAGTCAGGATGGCCGAGCGGTCTAAGGCGCTGCGTTCAGGTCGCAGTCTCCCCTGGAGGCGTGGGTTCGAATCCTACTTCTGACAGCATGATGCTCTTTTGTGAATTAACAACAATTTTCTTTTTTGTGATTTCAATGAAGCTTAGCTATCGCAATAGAATTGAGAAATATTCGATAATGGAACAAGGCAGGAAAGTTTGGTGAATATAAATATGAGAAAAACAAAAGTCACACACAAAGAGTGATTGAGAGCATTACATATTTTGTATTGAGGGAAACACAATGCAAAAAATCACGTTGGTATGCAAGGGGTCGGCAAAAAAACATGTAAAATGAAAATTAATAATACTGCTATGACTGTTATACAACCAATTGTCTTCCTGTTATAGGGCAGGTCGGAGAGTGCGGCCCCCCTGGTGTGGATATGAATAACTTGATGATGTTACGTGAATAAGTTCTGTGATATCTTTTTCCGTCAACCATTGTCTCACAAAGGGCATAGACCAGCGCTGCACGAAGTCCAAATGTACGCTTCATACCATGCATGACACCAGCAGTATAATTTCGATTCAATTTGGCGATAAGATTCAGCAATACCCTCAATTAAACATGAGTAAGAATCACTGGATTTCCTTGATCAAATGCATCTTGGTTATGAATATTCTTCACGGATGTTTCTGAGTAAATATTGGAATTCCCTCCTTCTAGGATCATGCATCCGTCTAAATGACAACTAGGTTGTCCAAAAATGGTGGGTATTGTTTCGCTTGCATCACTTGTGATGAGGAAGTGTTCTTGCTTAGATAAATAATTGGAATGTTCATTTCACATGAACCACGTGGATCGATTGCTGAGAATGGATTAAAATTAGCCTCTAGTGACACCATGCCACAGTCAGGATGGCCGAGCGGTCTAAGGCGCTGCGTTCAGGTCGCAGTCTCCCCTGGAGGCGTGGGTTCGAATCCTACTTCTGACAGCATGATGCTCTTTTGTGAATTAACTACAATTTTCTGTTTTGTGATTTCAATGAAGCTTAGCTATCGCAATAGAATTGAGAAATATTCGATAATGGAACAAGGCAGGAAAGTTTGGTGAATATAAATATGAGAAAAACAAAAGTCACACACAAAGAGTGATTGAGAGCATTACATATTTTGTATGGAGGGAAACACAATGCAAAAAATCAGGTTGGTATGCAAGGGGTCGCAATAAAAACATGTAAAATGAAAATTAATAATACGGCTATGACTGTTATACAACCAATTGTCTTCCTGTTGTAGGGCAGGTCGGATAGTGCGGCACCCCTGGTGTGGATATGAAGTAACTTGATGATGTTACGTGAATCAGTTCTGTGATATATTTTTCCGTGAACCATTGTCTCACACAGGGCATAGACCAGCGCTGTACGAAGTCCAAATGTACGCTTCATACCATGCATGACACCAGCAGAATAATTTCGATTAAATTTGGCGATAAGATTCAGCAATATCCTCAATTAAACATGAGTAAGAATCACTGGATTTCCTTGATCAAATGCATCTTGGTTATGAATATTCTTCACGGATGTTTCTGAGTAAGTATTGGAATTCCCTCCTTCTAGGATCATGCATCCGTCTAAATGACAACTAGGTTGTCCAAAAATGGTGGGTATTGTTTCGCTTGAATCACTTGTGATGAGGAAGTGTTCTTGCTTAGATAAATAATTTGAATGTTTATTTCACATGAACCACGTGGATCGATTGCTGAGAATGGATTAAAATTAACCTCTAGTGACACCATGCCACAGTCAGGATGGCCGAGCGGTCTAAGGCGCTGCGTTCAGGTCGCAGTCTCCCCTGGAGGCGAGGGTTCGAATCCCACTTCCGACGGCATGATGCTCTTTTGTGAATTAACAACAATTTTCTGTTTTGTGATTTCAATGAAGCTTAGCTATCGCAATTGAATTGAGAAATATTCCATAATAGAACAAGGCAGGAAAGTTTGGTGAATATAAATATGAGAAAAACAAAAGTCACACACAAAGAGTGATTGAGAGCATTACATATTTTGTATGGAGGGAAACACAATGCAAAAAAACACGTTGGTATGCAAGGGGTCGGCATAAAAACATGTAAAATGAAAATTAATAATACTGCTATGACTGTTATACAACCAATTGTCTTCCTGTTGTAGGGCAGGTCAGATAGTGCGGCCCCCCTGGTGTGGTTATGAAGTAACTTGATGATGTTACGTGAATCAGTTCTGTGAAATCTTTTTCCGTGAACCATGTCTCACAAAGGGCAATAGACCAGCGCTGCACGAAGTCCAAATGTACGCTTCATACCATGCATGACACCAGCAGTATAATTTCGATTCAATTTGGCGATAAGATTCAGCAATACCCTCAATTAAACATGAGTAAGAATCACTGGATTTCCTTGATCAAATGCATCTTGGTTATGAATATTCTTCACGGATGTTTCTGAGTAAATATTGGAATTCAATCCTTCTAGGATCATGCATCCGTCTAAATGACAACTAGGTTGTCCAAAAATGGTGGGTATTGTTTCGCTTGAATCACTTGTGATGAGGAAGTGTTCTTGCTTAGATAAATAATTGGAATGTTTATTTCACATGAACCACGTGGATCGATTGCTGAGAATGGATTAAAATTAGCCTCTAGTGACACCATGCCACAGTCAGGAAGGCCGAGCGGTCTAAGGCGCTGCGTTCAGGTCGCAGTTTCCCCTGGAGGCGTGGGTTCGAATCCCACTTCTGACAGCATGATGCTCTTTTGTGAATTAACAACAATTTTCTGTTTTGTGATTTCAATGAAACTTAGCTATCGCAATAGAATTGAGAAATATTCGATAATGGAACAAGGCAGGAAAGTTTGGTGGATATAAATATGAGAAAAACAAAAGTCACACACAAAGAGTGATTGAGAGCATTACATATTTTGTATGGAGGGAAACACAATGCAAAAAATCACGTTGGTATGCAAGGGGTCGGCATAAAAACATGTAAAATGAAAATTAATAATACTGCTATGACTGTTATACAACCAATTGTCTTCCTGTTGTAGGGCAGGTCAGATAGTGCGGCCCCCCTGGTGTGGATATGAAGTAACTTGATGATGTTACGTGAATCAGTTCTGTGATATCTTTTTCCGTCAACCATTGTCTCACAAAGGGCATAGACCAGCGCTGCACGAAGTCCAAATGTACGCTTCATACCATGCATGACACCAGCAGTATAATTTCGATTCAATTTGGCGATAAGATTCAGCAATACCCTCAATTAAACATGAGTAAGAATCACTGGATTTCCTTGATCAAATGCATCTTGGTTATGAATATTCTTCACGGATGTTTCTGAGTAAATATTGGAATTCCCTCCTTCTAGGATCATGCATCCGTCTAAATGACAACTAGGTTGTCCAAACATGGTGGGTATTGTTTCGCTTGAATCACTTGTGATGAGGAAGTGTTCTTGCTTAGATAAATAATTGGAATGTTTATTTCACATGAACCACGTGGATCGATTGCTGAGAATGGATTAAAATTAGCCTCTAGTGACCCCATGCCACAGTCAGGATGGCCGAGCGGTCTAAGGCGCTGCGTTCAGGTCGCAGTCTCCCTTGGAGGCGTGGGTTCGAATCCCACTTCTGACAGCATGATGCTCTTTTGTGAATTAACAACAATCTTCTGTTTTGTGATTTCAATGAAGCTTAGCTATCGCAATTGAATTGAGAAATATTCGATAATGGAACAAGGCAGAAAAGTTTGGTGAATATAAATATGAGAAAAACAAAAGTCACACACAAAGAGTGATTGAGAACATTACATATTTTGTATGGAGGGAAACACAATGCAAAAAATCACGTTGGTATGCAAGGGGTCGGCATAAAAACATGTAAAATGAAAATTAATAATACTGCTATGACTGTTATACAACCAATTGTCTTCCTGTTGTAGGGCAGGTCGGATAGTGCGGCCCCCCTGGTGTGGATATGAAGTAACTTGATGATGTTACGTGAATCAGTTCTGTGATATATTTTTCCGTGAACCATTGTCTCACACAGGGCATAGACCAGCGCTGCACGAAGTCCAAATGTACGCTTCATACCATGCATGACACCAGCAGTATAATTTCGATTCAATTTGGCGATAAGATTCAGCAATACCCTCAATTAAACATGAGTAAGAATCACTGGATTTCCTTGATCAAATGCATCTTGGTTATGAATATTCTTCACGGATGTTTCTGAGTAAATATTGGAATTTCCTCCTTCTAGGATCATGCATCCGTCTAAATGACAACTAGGTTGTCCAAACATGGTGGGTATTGTTTCGCTTGAATCACTTGTGATGAGGAAGTGTTCTTGCTTAGATAAATAATTGGAATGTTTATTTCACATGAACCACGTGGATCGATTGCTGAGAATGGATTAAAATTAGCCTCTAGTGACACTATGCCACAGTCAGGATACCCGAGCGGTCTAAGGCGCTGCGTTCAGGTCGCAGTCTCCCCTGGAGGCGTGGGTTCGAATCCCACTTCTGACAGCATGATGCTCTTTTGTGAATTAACAACAATTTTCTGTTTTGTGATTTCAATGAAGCTTAGCTATCGCAATTGAATTGAGAAATATTCGATAATGGAACAAGGCAGAAAAGTTTGGTGAATATAAATATGAGAAAAACAAAAGTCACACACAAAGAGTGATTGAGAACATTACATATTTTGTATGGAGGGAAACACAATGCAAAAAATCACGTTGGTATGCAAGGGGTCGGCATAAAAACATGTAAAATGAAAATTAATAATACTGCTATGACTGTTATACAACCAATTGTCTTCCTGTTGTAGGGCAGGTCGGATAGTGCGGCCCCCCTGGTGTGGATATGAAGTAACTTGATGATGTTACGTGAATCAGTTCTGTGATATATTTTTCCGTGAACCATTGTCTCACACAGGGCATAGACCAGCGCTGCACGAAGTCCAAATGTACGCTTCATACCATGCATGACACCAGCAGTATAATTTCGATTCAATTTGGCGATAAGATTCAGCAATACCCTCAATTAAACATGAGTAAGAATCACTGGATTTCCTTGATCAAATGCATCTTGGTTATGAATATTCTTCACGGATGTTTCTGAGTAAATATTGGAATTCCCTCCTTCTAGGATCATGCATCCGTCTAAATGACAACTAGGTTGTCCAAAAATGGTGGGTATTGTTTCGCTTGAATCACTTGTGATGAGGAAGTGTTCTTGCTTAGATAAATAATTGGAATGTTTATTTCACATGAACCACGTGGATCGATTGCTGAGAATGGATTAAAATTAGCCTCTAGTGACACCATGCCACAGTCAGGATGGCCGAGCGGTCTAAGGCGCTGCGTTCAGGTCGCAGTCTCCCCTGGAGGCGTGGGTTCGAATCCCACTTCCGACAGCATGATGCTCTTTTGTGAATTAACAACAATTTTCTGTTTTGTGATTTCAATGAAGCTTAGCTATCGCAATAGAATTGAGAAATATTCGATAATGGAACAAGGCAGGAAAGTTTGGTGAATATAAATATGAGAAAATCAAAAGTCACAAACAAAGAGTGATTGAGAGCATTACATATTTTGTATGGAGTGAAACACAATGCAAAAAATCACGTTGGTATGCAAGGGGTCGGCATAAAAACATGTAAAATGAAAATTAATAATACTGCTATGACTGTTATACAACCAATTGTCTTCCTGTTGTAGGGCAGGTCAGATAGTGCGGCCCCCCTGGTGTGGATATGAAGTAACTTGATGATGTTACGTGAATCAGTTCTGTGATATCTTTTTCCGTGAACCATTGTCTCACAAAGGGCATAGACCAGCGCTGCACGAAGTCCAAATGTACGCTTCATACCATGCATGACACCAGCAGTATAATTTCGATTCAATTTGGCGATAAGATTCAGAAATACCCTCAATTAAACATGAGTAAGAATCACTGGATTTCCTTGATCAAATGCATCTTGGTTATGAATATTCTTCACGGATGTTTCTGAGTAAATATTGGAATTCCCTCCTTCTAGGATCATGCATCCGTCTAAATGACAACTAGGTTGTCCAAACATGGTGGGTATTGTTTCGCTTGAATCACTTGTGATGAGGAAGTGTTCTTGCTTAGATAAATAATTGGAATGTTTATTTCACATGAACCACGTGGATCGATTGCTGAGAATGGATTAAAATTAGCATCTAGTGACACCATCCCACAGTCAGGATGGCCGAGCGGTCTAAGGCGCTGCGTTCAGGTCGCAGTCTCCCCTGGTGGCGTGGGTTCGAATCCCACTTCTGACAGCATGATGCTCTTTTGTGAATTAACAACAATTTTCTGTTTTGTGATTTCAATGAAACTTAGCTATCGCAACAGAATTGAGAAATATTCGATAATGGAACAAGGCAGGAAAGTTTGGTGGATATAAATATGAGAAAAACAAAAGTCACACACAAAGAGTGATTGAGAGCATTACATATTTTGTATGGAGGGAAAGACAATGCAAAAAATCACGTTGGTATGCAAGGGGTCGGCATAAAAACATGTAAAATGAAAAGTAATAATACTGCTATGACTGTTATACAACCAATTGTCTTCCTGTTGTAGGGCAGGTCAGATAGTGCGGCCCCCTGGTGTGGATATGAATAACTTGATGATGTTACGTGAATCAGTTCTGTGATATCTTTTTCCGTCAACCATTGTCTCACAAACGGCATAGACCAGCGCTGCACGAAGTCCAAATGTACGCTTCATATCATGCATAACACCAGCAGTATTATTTCTATTCAATTTGGCGATACGATTCAGCAATACCCTCAATTAAACATGAGTAAGAATCACTGGATTTCCTTGATCAAATGCATCTTGGTTATGAATATTCTTCACGGATGTTTCTGAGTAAATATTGGAATTCCCTCCTTCTAGGATCATGCATCCGTCTAAATGACAACTAGGTTGTCCAAAAATGGTGGGTATTGTTTCGCTTGAATCACTTGTGATGAGGAAGTGTTCTTGCTTAGATAAATAATTGGAATGTTTATTTCACATGAACCACGTGGATCGATTGCTGAGAATGGATTAAAATTAGCCTCTAGTGACACCATGCCACAGTCAGGATGGCCGAGCGGTCTAAGGCGCTGCGTTCAGTTCGCAGTCTCCCCTGGAGGTGTGGGTTCGAATCCCACTTCTGACAGCATGATGCTCTTTTGTGAATTAACAACAATTTTCTGTTTTTGTGATTTCAATTAAGCTGAGCTATCGCAATTGAATTGAGAAATATTCGATAATAGAACAAGGCAGGAAAGTTTGGTGAATATAAATATGAGAAAAACAAAAGTCACACACAAAGAGTGATTGAGAGCATTACATATTTTGTATGGAGGGAAACACAATGCAAAAAATCACGTTGGTATGCAAGGGGTCGGCATAAAAACATGTAAAATGAAAATTAATAATACTGCTATGACTGTTATACAACCAATTGTCTTCCTGTTGTAGGGCAGGTCAGATAGTGCGGCCCCCCTGGTGTGGATATGAAGTAACTTGATGATGTTACGTGAATCAGTCCGTGAACCATTGTCTCACAAAGGGCAATAGACCAGCGCTGCACGAAGTCCAAATGTACGCTTCATACCATGCATGACACCAGCAGTATAATTTCGATTCAATTTGGCGATAAGATTCAGCAATACCCTCAATTAAACATGAGTAAGAATCACTGGATTTCCTTGATCAAATGCATCTTGGTTATGAATATTCTTCACGGATGTTTCTGAGTAAATATTGGAATTCCCTCCTTCTAGGATCATGCATCCGTCTAAATGACAAATAGGTTGTCCAAAAATGGTGGGTATTGTTTCGCTTGAATCACTTGTGATGAGGAAGTGTTCTTGCTTAGATAAATAATTGGAATGTTTATTTCACATGAACCACGTGGATCGATTGCTGAGAATGGATTAAAATTAGCCTCTAGTGACCCCATGCCACAGTCAGGATGGCCGAGCGGTCTAAGGCGCTGCGTTCAGGTCGCAGTCTCCCTTGGAGGCGTGGGGTCGAATCCCACTTCTGACAGCATGATGCACTTTTGTGAATTAACAACAATCTTCTGTTTTGTGATTTCAATGAAGCTTAGCTATCGCAATTGAATTGAGAAATATTCGATAATGGAACAAGGCAGAAAAGTTTGGTGAATATAAATATGAGAAAAACAAAAGTCACACACAAAGAGTGATTGAGAACATTACATATTTTGTATGGAGGGAAACACAATGCAAAAAATCACGTTGGTATGCAAGGGGTCGGCATAAAACATGTAAAATGAAAATTAATAATACTGCTATGACTGTTATACAACCAATTGTCTTCCTGTTGTAGGGCAGGTCAGATAGTGCGGCCCCCCTGGTGTGGATATGAAGTAACTTGATGATGTTACGTGAATCAGTTCTGTGATATCTTTTTCCGTGAACCATTGTCTCACAAAGGGCATAGACCAGCGCTGCACGAAGTCCAAATGTACGCTTCATACCATGCATGGCACCAGCAGTATAATTTCGATTCAATTTGGCGATAAGATTCAGCAATACCCTCAATTAAACATGAGTAAGAATCACTGGATTTCCTTGATCAAATGCATCTTGGTTATGAATATTCTTCACGGATGTTTCTGAGTAAATATTGGAATTCCCTCCTTCTAGGATCATGCATCCGTCTAAATGACAACTAGGTTGTCCAAACATGGTGGGTATTGTTTCGCTTGAATCACTTGTGATGAGGAAGTGTTCTTGCTTAGATAAATAATTGGAATGTTTATTTCACATGAACCACGTGGATCGATTGCTGAGAATGGATTAAAATTAGCCTCTAGTGACACCATGCCACAGTCAGGATGGCCGAGCGGTCTAAGGCGCTGCGTTCAGTTCGCAGTCTCCCCTGGAGGTGTGGGTTCGAATCCCACTTCTGACAGCATGATGCTCTTTTGTGAATTAACAACAATTTTCTGTTTTTGTGATTTCAATTAAGCTGAGCTATCGCAATTGAATTGAGAAATATTCGATAATAGAACAAGGCAGGAAAGTTTGGTGAATATAAATATGAGAAAAACAAAAGTCACACACAAAGAGTGATTGAGAGCATTACATATTTTGTATGGAGGGAAACACAATGCAAAAAATCACGTTGGTATGCAAGGGGTCGGCATAAAAACATGTAAAATGAAAATTAATAATACTGCTATGACTGTTATACAACCAATTGTCTTCCTGTTGTAGGGCAGGTCAGATAGTGCGGCCCCCCTGGTGTGGATATGAAGTAACTTGATGATGTTACGTGAATCAGTCCGTGAACCATTGTCTCACAAAGGGCAATAGACCAGCGCTGCACGAAGTCCAAATGTACGCTTCATACCATGCATGACACCAGCAGTATAATTTCGATTCAATTTGGCGATAAGATTCAGCAATACCCTCAATTAAACATGAGTAAGAATCACTGGATTTCCTTGATCAAATGCATCTTGGTTATGAATATTCTTCACGGATGTTTCTGAGTAAATATTGGAATTCCCTCCTTCTAGGATCATGCATCCGTCTAAATGACAAATAGGTTGTCCAAAAATGGTGGGTATTGTTTCGCTTGAATCACTTGTGATGAGGAAGTGTTCTTGCTTAGATAAATAATTGGAATGTTTATTTCACATGAACCACGTGGATCGATTGCTGAGAATGGATTAAAATTAGCCTCTAGTGACCCCATGCCACAGTCAGGATGGCCGAGCGGTCTAAGGCGCTGCGTTCAGGTCGCAGTCTCCCTTGGAGGCGTGGGGTCGAATCCCACTTCTGACAGCATGATGCACTTTTGTGAATTAACAACAATCTTCTGTTTTGTGATTTCAATGAAGCTTAGCTATCGCAATTGAATTGAGAAATATTCGATAATGGAACAAGGCAGAAAAGTTTGGTGAATATAAATATGAGAAAAACAAAAGTCACACACAAAGAGTGATTGAGAACATTACATATTTTGTATGGAGGGAAACACAATGCAAAAAATCACGTTGGTATGCAAGGGGTCGGCATAAAACATGTAAAATGAAAATTAATAATACTGCTATGACTGTTATACAACCAATTGTCTTCCTGTTGTAGGGCAGGTCAGATAGTGCGGCCCCCCTGGTGTGGATATGAAGTAACTTGATGATGTTACGTGAATCAGTTCTGTGATATCTTTTTCCGTGAACCATTGTCTCACAAAGGGCATAGACCAGCGCTGCACGAAGTCCAAATGTACGCTTCATACCATGCATGGCACCAGCAGTATAATTTCGATTCAATTTGGCGATAAGATTCAGCAATACCCTCAATTAAACATGAGTAAGAATCACTGGATTTCCTTGATCAAATGCATCTTGGTTATGAATATTCTTCACGGATGTTTCTGAGTAAATATTGGAATTCCCTCCTTCTAGGATCATGCATCCGTCTAAATGACAACTAGGTTGTCCAAACATGGTGGGTATTGTTTCGCTTGAATCACTTGTGATGAGGAAGTGTTCTTGCTTAGATAAATAATTGGAATGTTTATTTCACATGAACCACGTGGATCGATTGCTGAGAATGGATTAAAATTAGCCTCTAGTGACACCATCCCACAGTCAGGATGGCCGAGCGGTCTAAGGCGCTGCGTTCAGGTCGCAGTCTCCCCTGGAGGCGTGGGTTCGAATCCCACTTCTGACAGCATGATGCTCTTTTGTGAATTAACAACAATTTTCTGTTTTGTGATTTCAATGAAACTTAGCTATCGCAACAGAATTGAGAAATATTCGATAATGGAACAAGGCAGGAAATTTTGGTGGATATAAATATGAGAAAAACAAAAGTCACACACAAAGAGTGATTGAGAGCTTTACATATTTTGTATGGAGGGAAAGACAATGCAAAAAATCACGTTGGTATGCAAGGGGTCGGCATAAAAACATGTAAAATGAAAAGTAATAATACTGCTATGACTGTTATACAACCAATTGTCTTCCTGTTGTAGGGCAGGTCAGATAGTGCGGCCCCCTGGTGTGGATATGAATAACTTGATGATGTTACGTGAATCAGTTCTGTGATATATTTTTCCGTCAACCATTGTCTCACAAACGGCATAGACCAGCGCTGCACGAAGTCGAAATGTACGCTTCATATCATGCATGACACCAGCAGTATAATTTCTATTCAATTTGGCGATACGATTCAGCAATACCCTCAATTAAACATGAGTAAGAATCACTGGATTTCCTTGATCAAATGCATCTTGGTTATGAATATTCTTCACGGATGTTTCTGAGTAAATATTGGAATTCCCTCCTTCTAGGATCATGCATCCGTCTAAATGACAACTAGGTTGTCCAAAAATGGTGGGTATTGTTTCGCTTGAATCACTTGTGATGAGGAAGTGTTCTTGCTTAGATAAATAATTGGAATGTTTATTTCACATGAACCACGTGGATCGATTGCTGAGAATGGATTAAAATTAGCCTCTAGTGACACCATGCCACAGTCAGGATGGCCGAGCGGTCTAAGGCGCTGCGTTCAGTTCGCAGTCTCCCCTGGAGGTGTGGGTTCGAATCCCACTTCTGACAGCATGATGCTCTTTTGTGAATTAACAACAATTTTCTGTTTTTGTGATTTCAATTAAGCTGAGCTATCGCAATTGAATTGAGAAATATTCGATAATAGAACAAGGCAGGAAAGTTTGGTGAATATAAATATGAGAAAAACAAAAGTCACACACAAAGAGTGATTGAGAGCATTACATATTTTGTATGGAGGGAAACACAATGCAAAAAATCACGTTGGTATGCAAGGGGTCGGCATAAAAACATGTAAAATGAAAATTAATAATACTGCTATGACTGTTATACAACCAATTGTCTTCCTGTTGTAGGGCAGGTCAGATAGTGCGGCCCCCCTGGTGTGGATATGAAGTAACTTGATGATGTTACGTGAATCAGTCCGTGAACCATTGTCTCACAAAGGGCAATAGACCAGCGCTGCACGAAGTCCAAATGTACGCTTCATACCATGCATGACACCAGCAGTATAATTTCGATTCAATTTGGCGATAAGATTCAGCAATACCCTCAATTAAACATGAGTAAGAATCACTGGATTTCCTTGATCAAATGCATCTTGGTTATGAATATTCTTCACGGATGTTTCTGAGTAAATATTGGAATTCCCTCCTTCTAGGATCATGCATCCGTCTAAATGACAAATAGGTTGTCCAAAAATGGTGGGTATTGTTTCGCTTGAATCACTTGTGATGAGGAAGTGTTCTTGCTTAGATAAATAATTGGAATGTTTATTTCACATGAACCACGTGGATCGATTGCTGAGAATGGATTAAAATTAGCCTCTAGTGACCCCATGCCACAGTCAGGATGGCCGAGCGGTCTAAGGCGCTGCGTTCAGGTCGCAGTCTCCCTTGGAGGCGTGGGGTCGAATCCCACTTCTGACAGCATGATGCACTTTTGTGAATTAACAACAATCTTCTGTTTTGTGATTTCAATGAAGCTTAGCTATCGCAATTGAATTGAGAAATATTCGATAATGGAACAAGGCAGAAAAGTTTGGTGAATATAAATATGAGAAAAACAAAAGTCACACACAAAGAGTGATTGAGAACATTACATATTTTGTATGGAGGGAAACACAATGCAAAAAATCACGTTGGTATGCAAGGGGTCGGCATAAAACATGTAAAATGAAAATTAATAATACTGCTATGACTGTTATACAACCAATTGTCTTCCTGTTGTAGGGCAGGTCAGATAGTGCGGCCCCCCTGGTGTGGATATGAAGTAACTTGATGATGTTACGTGAATCAGTTCTGTGATATCTTTTTCCGTGAACCATTGTCTCACAAAGGGCATAGACCAGCGCTGCACGAAGTCCAAATGTACGCTTCATACCATGCATGGCACCAGCAGTATAATTTCGATTCAATTTGGCGATAAGATTCAGCAATACCCTCAATTAAACATGAGTAAGAATCACTGGATTTCCTTGATCAAATGCATCTTGGTTATGAATATTCTTCACGGATGTTTCTGAGTAAATATTGGAATTCCCTCCTTCTAGGATCATGCATCCGTCTAAATGACAACTAGGTTGTCCAAAAATGGTGGGTATTGTTTCGCTTGAATCACTTGTGATGAGGAAGTGTTCTTGCTTAGATAAATAATTGGAATGTTTATTTCACATGAACCACGTGGATCGATTGCTGAGAATGGATTAAAATTAGCCTCTAGTGACACCATGCCACAGTCAGGATGGCCGAGCGGTCTAAGGCGCTGCGTTCAGTTCGCAGTCTCCCCTGGAGGTGTGGGTTCGAATCCCACTTCTGACAGCATGATGCTCTTTTGTGAATTAACAACAATTTTCTGTTTTTGTGATTTCAATTAAGCTGAGCTATCGCAATTGAATTGAGAAATATTCGATAATAGAACAAGGCAGGAAAGTTTGGTGAATATAAATATGAGAAAAACAAAAGTCACACACAAAGAGTGATTGAGAGCATTACATATTTTGTATGGAGGGAAACACAATGCAAAAAATCACGTTGGTATGCAAGGGGTCGGCATAAAAACATGTAAAATGAAAATTAATAATACTGCTATGACTGTTATACAACCAATTGTCTTCCTGTTGTAGGGCAGGTCAGATAGTGCGGCCCCCCTGGTGTGGATATGAAGTAACTTGATGATGTTACGTGAATCAGTCCGTGAACCATTGTCTCACAAAGGGCAATAGACCAGCGCTGCACGAAGTCCAAATGTACGCTTCATACCATGCATGACACCAGCAGTATAATTTCGATTCAATTTGGCGATAAGATTCAGCAATACCCTCAATTAAACATGAGTAAGAATCACTGGATTTCCTTGATCAAATGCATCTTGGTTATGAATATTCTTCACGGATGTTTCTGAGTAAATATTGGAATTCCCTCCTTCTAGGATCATGCATCCGTCTAAATGACAAATAGGTTGTCCAAAAATGGTGGGTATAGTTTCGCTTGAATCACTTGTGATGAGGAAGTGTTCTTGCTTAGATAAATAATTGGAATGTTTATTTCACATGAACCACGTGGATCGATTGCTGAGAATGGATTAAAATTAGCCTCTAGTGACCCCATGCCACAGTCAGGATGGCCGAGCGGTCTAAGGCGCTGCGTTCAGGTCGCAGTCTCCACTGGAGGCGTGGGTTCGAATCCCACTTCTGACAGCATGATGCACTTTTGTGAATTAACAACAATCTTCTGTTTTGTGATTTCAATGAAGCTTAGCTATCGCAATTGAATTGAGAAATATTCGATAATGGAACAAGGCAGAAAAGTTTGGTGAGTATAAATATGAGAAAAACAAAAGTCACACACAAAGAGTGATTGAGAACATTACATATTTTGTATGGAGGGAAACACAATGCAAAAAATCACGTTGGTATGCAAGGGGTCGGCATAAAACATGTAAAATGAAAATTAATAATACTGCTATGACTGTTATACAACCAATTGTCTTCCTGTTGTAGGGCAGGTCAGATAGTGCGGCCCCCCTGGTGTGGATATGAATAACTTGATGATGTTACGTGAATCAGTTCTGTGATATATTTTTCCGTGAACCATTGTCTCACAAAGGGCATAGACCAGCGCTGCACGAAGTCCAAATGTACGCTTCATACCATGCATGGCACCAGCAGTATAATTTCGATTCAATTTGGCGATAAGATTCAGCAATACCCTCAATTAAACATGAGTAAGAATCACTGGATTTCCTTGATCAAATGCATCTTGGTTATGAATATTCTTCACGGATGTTTCTGCGTAAATATTGGAATTCCCTCCATCTAGGATCATGCATCCGTCTAAATGACAACTAGGTTGTCCAAACATGGTGGGTATTGTTTCGCTTGAATCACTTGTGATGAGGAAGTGTTCTTGTTCTCAGGTTTTTTCGGTAAAGTCACGTAGGTAAAACATTAAAAGTAATGAAAGTAAAATAAAACAAAAATAAAAATAAAATTCACGACGTTTCTTTTTGTTTTATTTTACTTTCATTACTTTTAATGTTTTACCTACGTGACTTTACCGAAAAAACCTGAGAATATGAATCATTGCAGTCACGAAAGCTTCAAATCTAGAAGTGTTCTTGCTTAGATAAATAATTGGAATGTTTATTTCACATGAACCACGTGGATCGATTGCTGAGAATGGATTAAAATTAGCCTCTAGTGACACCATGCCACAGTCAGGATGGCCGAGCGGTCTAAGGCGCTGCGTTCAGGTCGCAGTCTCCCCTGGAGGCGTGGGTTCGAATCCCACTTCTGACAGCATGATGCTCTTTTGTGAATTAACAACAATTTTCTGTTTTGTGGTTTCAATGAAACTTAGCTATCGCAATATAATTGAGAAATATTCGATAATGGAACAAGGCAGGAAAGTTTGGTGGATATAAATATGAGAAAAACAAAAGTCGCACACAAAGAGTGACTGAGAGCATTACATATTTTGTATGGAGGGAAACACAATGCAAAAAATCACGTTGGTATGCAAGGGGTCGGCATAAAAACATGTAAAATGAAAATTAATAATACTGCTATGACTGTTATACAACCAATTGTCTTCCTGTTGTAGGGCAGGTCGGATAGTGCGGCCCCCCTGGTGTGGATATGAAGTAACTTGATGATGTTACGTGAATCAGTTCTGTGATATATTTTTCCGTGAACCATTGTCTCACACAGGGCATAGACCAGCGCTGCACGAAGTCCAAATGTACGCTTCATACCATGCATGACACCAGCAGTATAATTCCGATTCAATTTGGCGAAAAGATTCAGCAATACCCTCAATTAAACATGAGTAAGAATCACTGGATTTCCTTGATCAAATGCATCTTGGTTATGAATATTCTTCACGGATGTTTCTGAATAAATATTGGAATTCCCTCCTTCTAGGATCATGCATCCGTCTAAATGACAACTAGGTTGTCCAAAAATGGTGGGTATTGTTTCGCTTGAATCACTTGTGATGAGGAAGTGTTCTTGCTTAGATAAATAATTGGAATGTTTATTTCACATGAACCACGTGGATCGATTGCTGAGAATGGATTAAAATTAGCCTCTAGTGACACCATGTCACAGTCAGGATGGCCGAGCGGTCTAAGGCGCTGCGTTCAGGTCGCAGTCTCCCCTGGAGGCGTGGGTTCGAATCCCACTTCTGACAGCATGATGCTCTTTTGTGAATTAACAACAATTTTCTGTTTTGTGATTTCAATGAAACTTAGCTATCGCAATAGAATTGAGAAATATTCGATAATGGAACAAGGCAGGAACGTTTGGTGGATATAAATATGAGAAAAACAAAAGTCGCACACAAAGAGTGACTGAGAGCATTACATATTTTGTATGGAGGGAAACACAATGCAAAAAATCACGTTGGTATGCAAGGGGTCGGCATAAAAACATGTAAAATGAAAATTAATAATACTGCTATGACTGTTATATAACCAATTGTCTTCCTGTTGTAGAGCAGGTCGGATAGTGCGGCCCCCCTGGTGTGTATATGAAGTAACTTGATGATGTTACGTGAATCAGTTCTGTGATATATTTTTCCGTGAACCATTGTCTCACACAGGGCATAGACCAGCGCTGCACGAAGTACAAATGTACGCTTCATACCATGCATGACACCAGCAGTATAATTTCGATTAAATTTGGCGATAAGATTCAGCAATACCCTCAATTAAACATGAGTAAGAATCACTGGATTTCCTTGATCAAATGCATCTTGGTTATGAATATTCTTCACGGATGTTTCTGAGTAAATATTGGAATTCCCTCCTTCTAGGATCATGCATCCGTCTAAATGACAACTAGGTTGTCCAAAAATGGTGGGTATTGTTTCGCTTGAATCACTTGTGATGAGGAAGTGTTCTTGCTTAGATAAATAATTGGAATGTTTATTTCACATGAACCACGTGGATCGATTGCTGAGAATGGATTAAAATTAGCCTCTAGTGACACCATGCCACAGTCAGGATAGCCGAGCGGTCTAAGGCGCTGCGTTCAGGTCGCAGTCTCCCCTGGAGGCGTGGGTTCGAATTCCGCTTCTGACAGCATGATGCTCTTTTGTGAATTAACAACAATTTTCTGTTTTGTGATTTCAATGAAGCTTAGCTATCGTAATTGAATTGAGAAATATTCGATAATAGAACAAGGCAGGAAAGTTTGGTGAATATAAATATGATAAAAACAAAAGTCACACACAAAGAGTGATTGAGAGCATTACATATTTTGTATGGAGGGAAACACAATGCAAAAAATCACGTTGGTATGCAAGGGGTCGGCATAAAAACATGTAAAATGAAAATTAATAATACTGCTATGACTGTTATACAACCAATTGTCTTCCTGTTGTCGGGCAGGTCAGATAGTGCGGCCCCCCTGGTGTGGATATGAATAACTTGATGATGTTACGTGAATCAGTTCTGTGATATATTTTTCCGTGAACCATTGTCTCAAAAAGGGCATAGACCAGCGCTTAACGAAGTCCAAATGTACGCTTCATACCATGCATGACACCAGCAGTATAATTTCGATTAAATTTGGCGATAAGATTCAGCAATACCCTCAATTAAACATGAGTAAGAATCACTGGATTTCCTTGATCAAATGCATCTTGGTTATGAATATTCTTCACGGATGTTTCTGCGTAAATATTGGAATTCCCTCCTTCTAGGATCATGCATCCGTCTAAATGACAACGAGGTTGTCCAAACATGGTGGGTATTGTTTCGCTTGAATCACTTGTGATGAGGAAGTGTTCTTGCTTAGATAAATAATTGGAATGTTTATTTCACATGAACCACGTGGATCGATTGCTGAGAATGGATTAAAATTAGCTTCTAGTGACACCATGCCACAGTCAGGATGGCCGAGCGGTCTAAGGCGCTGCGTTCAGGTCGCAGTCTCCCCTGGAGGCGTGGGTTCGAATCTCACTTCTGACAGCATGATGCTCTTTTGTGAATTAACAACAATTTTCTGTTTTGTGATTTCAATGAAACTTAGCTATCGCAATAGAATTGAGAAATATTCGATAATGGAACAAGGCAGGAAAGTTTGGTGGATATAAATATGAGAAAAACAAAAGTCGCACACAAAGAGTGACTGAGAGCATTACATATTTTGTATGGAGGGAAACACAATGCAAAAAATCACGTTGGTATGCAAGGGGTCGGCATAAAAACATGTAAAATGAAAATTAATAATACTGCTATGACTGTTATACAACCAATTGTCTTCCTGTTGTAGGGCAGGTCAGATAGTGCGGCCCCCCTGGTGTGGTTATGAAGTAACTTGATGATGTTACGTGAATCAGTTCTGTGATATCTTTTTCCGTGAACCATTGTCTCACAAAGGGCAATAGACCAGCGCTGCACGAAGTACAAATGTACGCTTCATACCATGCATGACACCAGCAGTATAATTTCGATTAAATTTGGCGATAAGATTCAGCAATACCCTCAATTAAACATGAGTAAGAATCACTGGATTTCCTTGATCAAATGCATCTTGGTTATGAATATTCTTCACGGATGTTTCTGAGTAAATATTGGAATTCCCTCCTTCTAGGATCATGCATCCGTCTAAATGACAACTAGGTTGTCCAAAAATGGTGGGTATTGTTTCGCTTGAATCACTTGTGATGAGGAAGTGTTCTTGCTTAGATAAATAATTGGAATGTTTATTTCACATGAACCACGTGGATCGATTGCTGAGAATGGATTAAAATTAGCCTCTAGTGACACCATGTCACAGTCAGGATGGCCGAGCGGTCTAAGGCGCTGCGTTCAGGTCGCAGTCTCCCCTGGAGGCGTGGGTTCGAATCCCACTTCTGACAGCATGATGCTCTTTTGTGAATTAACAACAATTTTCTGTTTTGTGATTTCAATGAAACTTAGCTATCGCAATAGAATTGAGAAATATTCGATAATGGAACAAGGCAGGAACGTTTGGTGGATATAAATATGAGAAAAACAAAAGTCGCACACAAAGAGTGACTGAGAGCATTACATATTTTGTATGGAGGGAAACACAATGCAAAAAATCACGTTGGTATGCAAGGGGTCGGCATAAAAACATGTAAAATGAAAATTAATAATACTGCTATGACTGTTATATAACCAATTGTCTTCCTGTTGTAGAGCAGGTCGGATAGTGCGGCCCCCCTGGTGTGTATATGAAGTAACTTGATGATGTTACGTGAATCAGTTCTGTGATATATTTTTCCGTGAACCATTGTCTCACACAGGGCATAGACCAGCGCTGCACGAAGTACAAATGTACGCTTCATACCATGCATGACACCAGCAGTATAATTTCGATTAAATTTGGCGATAAGATTCAGCAATACCCTCAATTAAACATGAGTAAGAATCACTGGATTTCCTTGATCAAATGCATCTTGGTTATGAATATTCTTCACGGATGTTTCTGAGTAAATATTGGAATTCCCTCCTTCTAGGATCATGCATCCGTCTAAATGACAACTAGGTTGTCCAAAAATGGTGGGTATTGTTTCGCTTGAATCACTTGTGATGAGGAAGTGTTCTTGCTTAGATAAATAATTGGAATGTTTATTTCACATGAACCACGTGGATCGATTGCTGAGAATGGATTAAAATTAGCCTCTAGTGACACCATGCCACAGTCAGGATAGCCGAGCGGTCTAAGGCGCTGCGTTCAGGTCGCAGTCTCCCCTGGAGGCGTGGGTTCGAATCCCGCTTCTGACAGCATGATGCTCTTTTGTGAATTAACAACAATTTTCTGTTTTGTGATTTCAATGAAGCTTAGCTATCGTAATTGAATTGAGAAATATTCGATAATAGAACAAGGCAGGAAAGTTTGGTGAATATAAATATGATAAAAACAAAAGTCACACACAAAGAGTGATTGAGAGCATTACATATTTTGTATGGAGGGAAACACAATGCAAAAAATCACGTTGGTATGCAAGGGGTCGGCATAAAAACATGTAAAATGAAAATTAATAATACTGCTATGACTGTTATACAACCAATTGTCTTCCTGTTGTCGGGCAGGTCAGATAGTGCGGCCCCCCTGGTGTGGATATGAATAACTTGATGATGTTACGTGAATCAGTTCTGTGATATATTTTTCCGTGAACCATTGTCTCAAAAAGGGCATAGACCAGCGCTTAACGAAGTCCAAATGTACGCTTCATACCATGCATGACACCAGCAGTATAATTTCGATTAAATTTGGCGATAAGATTCAGCAATACCCTCAATTAAACATGAGTAAGAATCACTGGATTTCCTTGATCAAATGCATCTTGGTTATGAATATTCTTCACGGATGTTTCTGCGTAAATATTGGAATTCCCTCCTTCTAGGATCATGCATCCGTCTAAATGAAAACGAGGTTGTCCAAACATGGTGGGTATTGTTTCGCTTGAATCACTTGTGATGAGGAAGTGTTCTTGCTTAGATAAATAATTGGAATGTTTATTTCACATGAACCACGTGGATCGATTGCTGAGAATGGATTAAAATTAGCTTCTAGTGACACCATGCCACAGTCAGGATGGCCGAGCGGTCTAAGGCGCTGCGTTCAGGTCGCAGTCTCCCCTGGAGGCGTGGGTTCGAATCCCACTTCTGACAGCATGATGCTCTTTTGTGAATTAACAACAATTTTCTGTTTTGTGATTTCAATGAAACTTAGCTATCGCAATAGAATTGAGAAATATTCGATAATGGAACAAGGCAGGAAAGTTTGGTGGATATAAATATGAGAAAAACAAAAGTCGCACACAAAGAGTGACTGAGAGCATTACATATTTTGTATGGAGGGAAACACAATGCAAAAAATCACGTTGGTATGCAAGGGGTCGGCATAAAAACATGTAAAATGAAAATTAATAATACTGCTATGACTGTTATACAACCAATTGTCTTCCTGTTGTAGGGCAGGTCAGATAGTGCGGCCCCCCTGGTGTGGTTATGAAGTAACTTGATGATGTTACGTGAATCAGTTCTGTGATATCTTTTTCCGTGAACCATTGTCTCACAAAGGGCAATAGACCAGCGCTGCACGAAGTACAAATGTACGCTTCATACCATGCATGACACCAGCAGTATAATTTCGATTACATTTGGCGATAAGATTCAGCAATACCCTCAATTAAACATGAGTAAGAATCACTGGATTTCCTTGATCAAATGCATCTTGGTTATGAATATTCTTCACGGATGTTTCTGAGTAAATATTGGAATTCCCTCCTTCTAGGATCATGCATCCGTCTAAATGACAACTAGGTTGTCCAAAAATGGTGGGTATTGTTTCGCTTGAATCACTTGTGATGAGGAAGTGTTCTTGCTTAGATAAATAATTGGAATGTTTATTTCACATGAACCACGTGGATCGATTGCTGAGAATGGATTAAAATTAGCCTCTAGTGACACCATGCCACAGTCAGGATGGCCGAGCGGTCTAAGGCGCCGCGTTCAGGTCGCAGTCTCCACTGGAGGCGTGGGTTCGAATCCCACTTCTGACAGCATGATGCTCTTTTGTGAATTAACAACAATTTTCTGTTTTGTGATTTCAATGAAGCTTAGCTATCGCAATAGAATTGAGAAATATTCGATAATGGAACAAGGCAGGAAAGTTTGGTGAATATAAATATGAGAAAAACAAAAGCCACACACAAAGAGTTATTGAGAGCATTACATATTTTGTATGGAGGGAAACACAATGCAAAAAATCACGTTGGTATGCAAGGGGTCGGCATAAAAACATGTAAAATGAAAATTGATAATACTGCTATGACTGTTATACAACCAATTGTCTTCCTGTTGTAGGGCAGGTCAGATAGTGCGGCCCCCCTGGTGTGGTTATGAAGTAACTTGATGATGTTACGTGAATCAGTTCTGTGATATCTTTTTCCGTGAACCATTCTCACAAAGGGCAATAGACCAGCGCTGCACGAAGTCCAAATGTACGCTTCATACCATGCATGACACCAGCATTATAATTTCGATTAAATTTGGCGATAAGAATCAGCAATACCCTCAATTAAACATGTGTAAGAATCACTGGATTTCCTTGATCAAATGCATCTTGGTTATGAATATTCTTCGCGGATGTTTCTGAGTAAATATTGGAATTCCCTACTTCTAGGATCATGCATCCGTCTAAATGACAACTAGGTTGTCCAAAAATGGTGGGTATTGTTTCGCTTGAATCACTTGTGATGAGGAAGTGTTCTTGCTTATGTAATAATCCTTCAGGAGACGGCTTCGGAATCGTTCCTTTTAATTTTCACTTGACGATACACCTTGCTCACTCACTCTCCGTTGCTGGCAGACAACGGAGAGAGGACAGACCACCCACTAAGTCCCCGCCGCGCACGTGGCAACCCCTGGCCCCGTCCGCACGTGACCCTGCTCTCCTCCTGCTCCAGTCTGCTCCCGATCGTTCTCCTCCCCTCGCTCTTAACACCTCCGTCACGTGGTTCCCCCAGCCAATCATCCATGGACAGCTCCGACCATTCTCGATGGTTCCCTGTCAATCCCGGGACCACGCCCCTCATCCGGCTCCCCATTAGCTGGGGCCCCGAATGGCTAAGCCCATCCCCCTGATGGCCTGTCATGATGACGCATGGGCCATGGTCCCTATCTCAACCCTTATTGGCTACAAGCAGGACCGGCAAGCCAATCCCCACGTGAACCCTCTGTGGCTGTTATTACATCACCCCCCCCCCCCCCGGTGAAAAAATTTTAGCCGTCTCGGCTGGAAAAGGGGTGAAGAACCAATTCCGCAAAATCTTATTAGGGCACCAAGGTGCATTTAACAATTTGAGGGTGAACCAGCGTTTCGGCGCCTAACAACATTCAACAGTCACCCATAACAATAAAAAAAAAATCACAACATACATTAGGGCGCCCCTGCAGCGCGGTAACGACAGGGAATTAGCAAAACGATCAGACGTTAACGAAACGGAAGAGATCTCGACCGCGTACGCGACGCGGGACCCTCTCCGCTCCCAGCGCAAGGTCACTTTGCCTCCGGATGGACAGGAGGTGGCAGGCTCAAAGAAGAAGTCGGTTGTTGGTGCTCGGTCGCGTCCAGGGCGGGCCCCGTTGGAGGGGGGGCAGCGGGGGCTTCCTCAGCCCTCAGAACCTGTTCATCTGCAGGAGGCACAACACAATCCCCCCTGGGATCAACGGGCGTATCACGCGGCGTAGTCGGCCCAGCAGAACCCGGCAGGTCAGCTATTGGGGATGAAGGACCGACGCGCGCATCAACATAGGGTTTAAGTCGCGAGGAATGAACGTACCACCGACGTTTGCCGTATTGAACACGGATACTTTGCGAGTTCCGAATATCTACGAGCGTCACAGGCCCCCGCCATGGCCTGTGCAGTTTAGGGGACGTGCCCGCAGGTGCTTGGGGGCAGTGGAGCCACGTCAGGTCTCCCACCGACCAAGGCATGCGAGTGTGCGATCGACGCGTGTACCGTTCGTTCCTTGCCTGAGCACGGCCCGTCGCACACCGGGCGGCCTCTCGCGCCGCCGTTACTCGTTCAAGCGAGTCACGCACGTGGTCAGGCAGGGAGCGGGACGGTTGTTTAGCCGGCGTACCCAGTTGCACATCGATGGGTGGAACATTTTCGCGGCCATACATCAAAAAAAACGGTGAGTATCCCGTGGACGTGTGCGGAACCATGCGGTATGCCGCCAAGACGCCTGGTATGTGCAAGTCCCAATCGGTTTGCTTTTCACTGACCGTGTGACAAATCTTCTTGGTTCTTTCGGTAAAGTCACGTAGAAGGGAAGTAATAAAATAATAAAAGCATAGCGGAAAGGGTACGGTTGAATCGTTCCACCATACCATCTGTTTGTGGATGGTATGGGGAGGTGCGAACTTTCTTTGTACCCAGCGCGTCACAAACTTCCCTAAGCAATTTAGAGGAGAAATTCCGGCCTTGATCTGTGAGCAGCCTTTCAGGTGCCCCCTTGTCCATGACATACCCGTTCAAGAAAGCGTCGGTGATGGACGCCGCCGTTTGGTCGGGCAGAGGCCAGGCCATCGAGAAAAATATTCCACCCCGACCAGAAGGTACTTATTGCCCCTAGCCGACGGGGGAAACGGCCCCAGAATGTCGAGAGCCACTAATTCGTTAATACGGGACACTTCAATGGAACGCAACGGTGGTACATAGTGGTTCCGAGGCGGTTTCCTTTTCGCACAGTCATGGCACGAGCGGACAAAATCATTGATGTCCGCCGTCATACCGGCCCAGAAAAAATCCTTTTGCATCGCGGCCACAGTCTTTTGGACACCGAGGTGCATCAATTTGTCAGCGTGCAGAGCACGGAGCAGGTCGTAGCGAAGCGAAATAGGCACCACCAAGCGTGGTCGGTCAGACACCCCGTCGGTGCACATTAGCAATCCCGACTTACCCCGAAACATCTGCCACTTCCAGCCTCCCAATCGCGATTTCTGTTTCCCAACCAATTTACGTAGTGGAGACAGCGAGGCGTCGGCCTCCTGCTCGCGCAACCAGACCGCGTGCGGCAACCGTAAGGTGTCATCGGTGTCCACCGACACCTGCTGGTCCTTCTCTTTCGCTTTCGCCCCTGCGTCGTCCTCATTCGCTATCGCCCCCATAACCGGGCAGGGCGACGTGGGCGGTATGGCGCAGCGGTGCGTGCCCGTCAGGCAAGTGCAAGGAGGAGCGGGCGGCAGCCTTGAGAGCGCATCAGCATTCGCATGACGGGCTCCCTTTCGGTACGTTATATCGAAGGAGAATTCCTGTAACGATTCCAACCACCGGGCCAATTGGCCTGACCGCTGATCTAATTTGAGGGAATATTGCAAAGCCGCATGATCAGTGCGGACTAAGAATTTCCGTCCATACAGGTACGGTCGGTACAATCGAACAAAATGAACAATTGCCAAAAGTTTCCACCTTGTCACGCAATATCGCGTTTCCGCAGGGGACAGAACCCTGCTGCCATACGCCACCACCCTCTCAACCCCGTCTTTGCGCTGCGACAAAACGGCCCCTATGCCGATATCACTAGCATCCGTATCAAGGATGAACGGCTGTGAAAAATCAGGGTAATCTAACGTAGGTGCCGTGGCGAGGTGTTCCCGAAGTGCCTTAAAGGAATTTTCTTCCTCCGCCCCCCATTTAAACCTTTGATTTTTGCCAGTCAGAACGTGTAATGGTTTTGCCAACGTCGCAAAGTTCTTAATGAAGCGGCGATAATAGGAAGCGAATCCAATAAACCGCCGAACATCACCCACTGAAGTGGGTGTGGGCCACTCACGTACACACTTCGTTTTCAGAGGGTCAGTAGATATGTAGTGTAGTAACTCGGCGGGAGACGACTTCTGGGGTAACACACTCTTTATTTTACCAAACTCGTTCACAGGTGACTAACACCTACTTTGTATCTCGGGTGACAAACACCCACTTAGTATCTCGGGTGACAAACACCCACTTAGTATCTCGGGTGACAAACACCCACTTAGTATCTCGGGTGACAAACACCCACTTAGTATCTCGGGTGACAAACACCCACTTAGCTACCCTGGCGACTAACGCCCACTGAGCTACTCGGGTGACCAACACCCACTTAGCTACTCGGCGACTAACGCCCACTGAGCTACTCGGGTGACCAACACCCACTTAGCTACTCGGCGACTAACGCCCCTGAGCTACTCGGGTGACCAACACCCACTTAGCTACTCGGCGACTAACGCCCCAGAGCTACTCGGGACACTCCCTGCCCGGGGTATCCGTCTTGACTGTGGGTCCCCAGCCCGACCCACGTGGGCGTCGGACCCCGGGTCCCACAGTCTCGCCTCCGAGCCACACAGGGCCCCGGTCCCCACAAGGACGGCGGGACTAGGGGTCTCGGGGCACTAGGTCTTCAGCTCCGTCTTCTGGTCTTCAACTGGGTAACTCTCCCCGAGTGCTCTCGCGCGTCCCCCTTTATACCCCACCTGCGGACGTCGCTGCGAGCACCCATCCTATTCGACCAATCACTGGGCGCTGGCTACGATCCTGTTTTCCCACATCTCAGCGTGCCTCAGCACCCACGCCGCGCCGCCCCGTCATCTGTCACTCCCGGCGCGCGCGTCCACACCACGCCCACAACGCGTGCCCAACCCCGCACCCCGCGCCGCCCCGTGATCCATCACTGTCACAGTTGGCGCACGTCAACACCACCACTACATCACCCCCTACCACATAGCTCGCAGCCGACCCGGCTGCTATAAAAATATACAAACCCCCCTGTGTGCCCCGTAACACAACACAACAACAAGAACAACAACTAACGTAACAACACAACACAACGCGAACACTACCATCCGCAACCATCAACCAATGCCACCGCGACAACAGAACAATATATACAATCCGGCGAGTGACAATAGCAATGTGTATGCAGCAAGAAAAATAAATGGAAATTTTTTATTATTATTTTTTTTTTCTCGACTCGTGCAGCGTCCCATTCTTTCCGAGCCTCCCTACAACGGGACATTACCCCGGCAGAGGGGAACACCGGGCGAGCTCGGTGTCGAAAAAAACGTCTTCATGAAAATTGTTGTCCCCTAGCCCGAGTCCGCCTTGCCGGTCCGTCGTACGGCACCAGACGCGGTTGAACGTCCGGTGGTGCCGGCGGTTCAGGAAGACATCGGCCAGGCATCGAGGACCCGTGCGTGCCCCGGGGTTCAGGCTCCCGACGGTCAGCAGCCGTCAAGCCCGAGGCACCTGGGGGTGGGTCAGGTGGAGACACGTGAGGATCAGCCTGCGACACCTCCCTCCCCGAGTCGACGGTCACATCACACGCCCGGTCGTTACGGCACAGAACGGGGTCACACGGTGCCGCATAGGGCTTCAGTCGGGAGGGGTGCACGTACCAACGGCGTTTTTCCCATTTAATCTGTATACTCTGGGGTCGTGCAACCCGCACAATTTCCACCGGTCCCCTCCAAGGTCTCAACAACTTGGGGGACGTAGCCAACGGTGCATGTGGACAATGCAGCCAGGCCTTATCGCCTGGTTTCCAATCATGCGTATGCACCCTCCGCCCATGCAATCTCTCGTTCGCAATTTGCCGAGACCGCGAATTCAACCTCGCCGCCTCCCGCGCTTCAGTCAATTTGGCGATATTAAATTTGATGTGGTCTGCCAATTTTGATTTTGCACGTGGCTGGGAAATCCCCAGTTGGACGTCCATGGCCGGATCGGCCTCCCGCCCATACATAAGAAAAAATGGGGAAAACCCCGTCGCCGTATGAGGGGCCATTCGATAGGCCGCGAGTACCCCCGGCACCTGTAAGTCCCAATCAACCTGATCGTCGCAGACCTGTTGGCACAACATAGACGTAATCGTCCTGTTCAGACGCTCAACCATCCCGTCAGTCTGCGGGTGGTAGGGGGAAGTACGCACTTTCTTTGTACCCAACAGGTCGCACACCTCGCGCAACAAAACGCTCGAAAAATTCTTTCCTTGATCCGTCAGCAAGCGTTCGGGGGCGCCCTTGTCCAAAACATAGCCCTGGACGAAGGCGTCCGCCACCGCTGCAGCCGACTGGTTGGCGAGTGGCCATGCCATGGGCCATCGGGTGAAGTATTCTACGCCAACCAGCAGGAATCTATTTCCCCTTGGTGTAGCAGGAAAGGGCCCCAAGATGTCCAACGCAACTAATTCGTTTATGCGCGAAACTTGAATGGATTGCAGCGGTGGATTAGCTGCCAATGGTGGCGGTTTCCTTTTGGCGCACCCTACGCATCCCTTAAGAATATTCGCCACGTCGTTACCCATCCCCGGCCAATAATAGTCTCGCTGGATTAGGGCGAGCGTTTTGTGAAAACCCAGATGCATGAGCCGTTCATGAGCTGCCAGAACGACCCTACCCCGCATAGCAACAGGCACAACGAGCACGTGACGCCGGGACATGTCGTCCCACTTCATCAAAAGGCCCTGTCTGCACACCCAGGAACCGACCCGCGCATCCCCTACCTCGGGAGCGCCAACTTTTCGACGTAGCGTAATTAGGGAGCCGTCGGACATTTGGAGACGGCCCCACTCAATGAGGGGCAACGACAACAGCGAATCCCTCCCCGTGGGGGCGTCGACTCCCGGGGTGTCAGTGGCGGCGAGCGCAACTCCCGGGGTGCCGGCGACCGGGGGTTTGCACCGCGCCGATCCCAACAAACATGTGCAGTCCGTGCACGGTGGCAACCGCGACAAGGCGTCCGCATTTGAGTGTCGCAATCCCTTGCGGCAAATCGTCGTGAATTGGTAGTCCTGAAGGACCTCCAACCATCGGGACAATTGGCCCGATGGCTGTGCCACGCGCATAGCGTATTGTAGAGCCGCATGGTCCGTACGGACCGTAAAATGACGGCCGTAAAGATACGGCCTGAATTGCTGTGTAAAAAACACAATCGCTAACAATTCACGACGAGTTACGCAATAGCGTTGTTCGGCGGGGGAAAGAACTCTACTACCGTAGGCGACCACCCGTTCAACCCCCCCGACCACCTGTGAGAGCACCCCCCCAATACCCGTGTTGCTGGCATCTGTGTCAAGCAAAAACAGTTGTGTGAAATCGGGGTAACACAAGGAGGGAGCCTGCACCAAGGCGTCACGAAGGGAGCAGAACGCAGCCTCCTCTTCCGCCCCCCAGTGAAACCGCACACCCTTAGCCGTCAAAGCGTGCAGGGGCCTGGCTATGGTGGCAAACTGCTTGACAAAACGACGGTAATAGGAGGTGAAACCAATGAAACTGCGAACCTCCGTGACCGAGGTTGGCGTTGGCCATGAGCTGACGCAGTGCATCTTAGCAGGGTCCGTCGAGATCCCTGAACGACTCACGATATGGCCCAAATACCTGACCGATTCCCGAAGCAGAAAGCATTTAGCCGGTTTAAATTTAAGCTTAGCGGAACGCATCCTGAGGAACACCGCTCTCAGTCGCTGGAGGTGCTCCTCAAAAGTCCGACTGAAGACGATGATATCGTCGAGATAAATCAAACAGGTATCCCATTGGAGGCCCGACAAAACCAATTCCATGAGTCTCTGGAACGTGGCGGGAGCGGAATGTAAGCCCATGGGCAACCGGTTGAATTCAAATAGGCCACCAGGTGTCCGGAAAGCGGTTTTAGGTTTAGACTCGTTATCGAGTGGCAATTGCCAAAATCCGGAAAGCAGATCGAGTGTGGAAAAAAACTGTGCTCCCGCCAAGGCATCCAGCGACTCATCCATCCTGGGGAGCGGATACGCATCCGCCATCGAGATTTTGTTTAAGCGGCGGAAATCGACACAAAACCGCAAGGACCCGTCCTGTTTTTTTACTAAAACAATAGGAGCACCCCACGGACTAGAAGAGGGCGAAATGATATCGGCCGCCAACATATCAATAACCGCCGATTGCACATGCTCCTTCTCGGCTGGGCTGAGCCGGAAGGGATTCTGACGAATAGGGGCCGCGTCCCCTGTAGCTATGTGGTGGCGCAACAGGTCAGTGCAGCCGATATCGTATTTATGTTTGCTGAACACGTCAGCAAACTCGAGTAGCAAAGTCCTCAATGCTCCCAATTGCACCTTGGACAAGTTAGCTGAACCGGCACACAACGAGTCCAACCACTCAGTCCCCTCATCACTTGGAGGATGCGACTCGACAGTGAAATCTGCTTGAGCCACGAGCCGTTCCTCAACGGGTAGCGGCGCGGCGTGAGCCAGCACCGTTCCCTGCGCAATTACGGCCGGCCGCGAGCCCGTATTCAGGACCATTACGAACGGCTCACTGTCCCCTCTCACCATGGTTTGAGCAACCGCTAAGTCGAGGCCCCTTCTGGCCCTGTTAGACGGCCCCAACAGCACCCCCTGTGCCTCCGCACCCACCTCGAGTGGTTTCCTCAACCGAAGGGGTACCAACATTTGCGATCCCGGGGGCACCCGTACAGTGTGAGTTGCCAGCGCCTGCACCGTCGCACAAACCGTGCGTATTTTGGTAGGGCTCGTCAAGAACGCAACCCGCCGACCTGACGGAAGCTCAATGCAGGCCTGATCTATAAGAATTTTGATGGGCATTTTGGACAAAAAGTCCGTACCTAGCAAACAGGGAACGGCCAGCGATGATGATACAAAAATAGGGCCCGCCAATTTGATGTCACCAATGCAAATAGTCGCCCGAATCTGGCCGATGATCCCCAGGGATCCCCCATTCGCCGCATAAAATGGCACGTCTACTGGCAGAAGGGGTCTACTTTGGACGGGAAGAATGTTATAAATAAGGTCCGAGATGATAGTGGCCGACGCACCCGTGTCCACCAGCACCCGGACCTCAACCCCGTCAATAAACCCCGTCACCACGGACGACCCGGCCGACGCAGCCACTATCCTGTGGGCCAATTCGGACCACTCGACTGCTTGCGGGCCGTGTACGGACCCCCCTCGCCGAAGTGAACCCCCGGCACCCAGCCGCGAACCCCCCACCGCCAAGCGGCGACCCGAATGTGCCGTGTTTGTGGACCGAACGTGTGAGGTGCCGCGACTTGCCGGGTTTTGTTGGGATGACTTGTGGGCCTGGTCGTCGTCCCGACGTGGTCCTGTGGCGCGCTGACGCGGGGCCCGGCACCCGGCTGCGACGTGGCCCCGAAGGCCGCAGTTGTAGCAGACGACGAGGGACGTCGTAGGTTTCGGTTGCTCCAGCTTGCGGGATGAACGTGTGGGCGAACGACCTCCCGTTCTCCACTCCCCCGGACGCGATGCAGCGAAGGCCTGCTCCTGATCCGCAGCTGGCTGAGGTTCGGCGATCGTGGCGGCCAGTGCCGCGTTCCCCGCCCATTTGCAGACGACCCCCGGCTTGCGTTTGAGGACCTCGTACGCGTGAATGCTCGTGGCGATCGCCAGGGAGCAGATATCCATTTCGTCCGCCACATTGATGGGGACCCCCAACTCGTGGGCCAACGCCAGCAGCTGCTCCGTCACCATGGCGTCCTTCCCCTCCTTATCCATGCGGGAAAAAGCTGCGTCCGCCAAGGCGAGCAGTGCCGTGCGATAGGCGAGCGTCGTTTCTCCAGCCACCTTCCGCCGATCGTAGAACTGGTGGCGACACGTGGAGGGCGGTCCGAACACCTTCGCCATCAGGTGTAGTGCGGCCTGGAGCGTAGAGCGGGACGACTTTGCAGCAGATGTGAAGGCTGCAAGCGCGTCGTCGTCGAGCATCGCTGGCAACGCACGCAGGGCAGTGGTGTCGGACCACCCCGACATCTCCTGATGAGCGAGGAACCTTCATTGGAAGGCTCCCCAGTCGCCCCCATCCGCCTTGAACGCCGACAGCGCGGGCAATCTTTGCTGGAGGACCCGATCGTCGTCGACGTCGGAGAGATTTTCCCGCGCTCCGCTGTAGTTGTGTAAAATGTCGGCTCGGTTGTCAGGCGCAAAATGGAGAGCTCCGGCGCGCGCTGATGACGTGGGCTGCGCTGAGCGGAGGTCTCCGGCCACGTGGTGTCCGTGTTTCCCGCCAATCGATGGTGGCCCCTCAAAAACGGCGGCAACTTCCAGACTTTTGGCGCAAAGCGCCTTTTGGCGGGATCCCTCCAACGTCGCCTTCTCCACCAACCCCGCAGCCGTTTTTTCCGCTCGCCGGAACGGAGATGTCCGCCAAGACAGCGGCGGCGGCGAGTAGCAACTCCGCCAACCGGGAGTGCGCGTCTTGGAGGCTGGTGTCGGAGGCGAGCGGAGCGTCGGCCATCACCGTGAAGTGCTGCATCGGCGGCAACTCCTCGTCCTCTCCTCCCGAGGTTGGTGTCCCCGGTACGCCGTCGTCGTCCCGACCTCGCTCGTGGGTACGGGTAGTCTTCCTCGTGTCTATACTTCTTGAAGACAGGTTTACTTCTGACGCCAGTTGTAGTGTAGTAACTCGGCGGGAGACGACTTCTGGGGTAACACACTCTTTATTTTACCAAACTCGTTCACAGGTGACTAACACCTACTTTGTATCTCGGGTGACAAACACCCACTTAGTATCTCGGGTGACAAACACCCACTTAGTATCTCGGGTGACAAACACCCACTTAGTATCTCGGGTGACAAACACCCACTTAGTATCTCGGGTGACAAACACCCACTTAGCTACCCTGGCGACTAACGCCCACTGAGCTACTCGGGTGACCAACACCCACTTAGCTACTCGGCGACTAACGCCCACTGAGCTACTCGGGTGACCAACACCCACTTAGCTACTCGGCGACTAACGCCCCTGAGCTACTCGGGTGACCAACACCCACTTAGCTACTCGGCGACTAACGCCCCTGAGCTACTCGGGACACTCCCTGCCCGGGGTATCCGTCTTGACTGTGGGTCCCCAGCCCGACCCACGTGGGCGTCGGACCCCGGGTCCCACAGTCTCGCCTCCGAGCCACACAGGGCCCCGGTCCCCACAAGGACGGCGGGACTAGGGGTCTCGGGGCACTAGGTCTTCAGCTCCGTCTTCTGGTCTTCAACTGGGTAACTCTCCCCGAGTGCTCTCGCGCGTCCCCCTTTATACCCCACCTGCGGACGTCGCTGCGAGCACCCATCCTATTCGACCAATCACTGGGCGCTGGCTACGATCCTGTTTTCCCACATCTCAGCGTGCCTCAGCACCCACGCCGCGCCGCCCCGTCATCTGTCACTCCCGGCGCGCGCGTCCACACCACGCCCACAACGCGTGCCCAACCCCGCACCCCGCGCCGCCCCGTGATCCATCACTGTCACAGTTGGCGCACGTCAACACCACCACTACAGATACACCGTCCGAGCTGACAATATGACCCAGGTAACGGACGGAGTGTTGCAAGAGGTGGCACTTCCTCGGTTTAAACTTAAGGTCAGCCGCACGCATTCTTTGAAAAACTGTCTCAAGTCTTTGGAGATGTTCCTCAAACGTGCGGCTAAAGACAATTATATCGTCCAGATATATGAGGCACGTTTCCCACTGCAGTCCCGCCAACACCAGTTCCATTAGCCGCTGAAACGTGGCCGGGGCCGCGTTCAGGCCCATCGGCAGCCGATTAAATTCAAAGAGGCCTTGCGGTGTGCGGAATGCCGTTTTGGGTTTTGACTCGTCATCGAGGGGAAGCTGCCAAAAGCCCGAGGACAGGTCAAGGGTGGAAAAGAATTTAGCACCCGATAACGCATCCAATGAGTCATCCATCCTCGGTAAGGGGTATGCGTCCGCCACCGAGATTTTATTCAACCGGCGGAAATCAACGCAAAACCTCGTACTACCATCTTTCTTCTTAACCAAGTCGACGGGCGCGCCCCAAGGGCTATTGGATGGCGAGATAATATCTGCCGCCAGTAATTCATCTACCGCCCCACGCACGTGTTCCCTTTCCGCGGGGCTCATGCGGTGAGGGTGCATACAGACAGGTGGCGATGCACCGGTTTCAATATGGTGCGACAAAAGCGATGTGCGTCCGAGGTCCAAATCATTCCTGCTGAACACATCAGCGTACTGCAGCAACAGCGAACGCAAGGCGTTCCTCTGTTCATTAGACAAGGACGAATTCTCTCCGCATAAATCCGCGATCCAGCGTTCTTGTGAACGATCATGCGAAGATCCATGAGCAGGCATCCGCACGCGCGGCGGTTTCTCACAAGAGGCGAAATCGGTAGTGGCGTGAGCCAGCACCGATCCCTCCGGAACAACAACGCAATCAGGTCCCCCATTCAAGACTTGCATGAAAGGCGCCTGACCCGGGCGCACAATCGTTTGTGCCGCCGCCAAAGAAAAAGATTTCGATACGGAATTCGATGGGGATAACAGCACGCCTTTCGCACCCCTTCCCATTTGAAGCGGTTTTCGGTAACGTAGCAGAATGAGCATTTGCGCTCCCGATGGAACTTCCACGGTAGCCGCAACTACGGCAGTAACTGCGTTACCTGTAGGCGCCTTGGCCAGCAGGGAAGGCAGGAACGCCATCCTACGACCCCCCGGCATTTCCAAACAGTTCTGGTCGACCCGTATTCGCAACGGCATCCGGCGCAGGAAATCCGTCCCCAACAAGCATGGAACAGCTAGCAAGCGAGAAATCAATACAGGTCCTGCGGCGGTGATATTTCCAATAGCTATGCTCACATCCACCTGTCCGCAGATACCCATACTCCCACCATTGGCGGCAACACACGCATCATTAACCTTGCGTATTCTCGACGCAGGAATGGACAACAAATGGAAAATCACATCCGAAATGATGGTAGCCGACGCGCCAGTGTCCACCAAGATACGGACGTCAACGCCGTCGATGGTACCACGTACCGTCGACGAGCCCGACGCCGCAGCCACAATCCTGCGAGCCAATTTCTTCCACTGTGTCGCAGAGCGTGTCAATGGAGCAGAAGTAAAATTGGCTCTAGGAGTGTACGAATGAGTGCAAGTGGATGAATGATGTGACACGACCTGCCGGGTGTCCGTATTGTGCCGACTCGCCCGAGGTTGTTGCAGCTCCGCGGCAGGTAGAGGAGATGGAGGTCCCCTTGGCAGAGGAGGCGATAGCAGAGGTCGGCAGCGGCAATCACGGGCGAAGTGGCCCGGTCTACCACACTTGAAACACGCGGCCGACGTCGGCCGGCGGTCGGACGACCCGGCCCTCGCACGCGGTCGTCCCGTGTAGTCGCCCCGCTGGTCGCGCAGCAGGCGGCCTGGAATCCTACGCGGAACAGCCGCTGCCAACATGTCGTCGTCGCCCGAGTCGTCGGAGCAGTGGACCACCAGTCGCGGAGACCACCCCAGCGGCGGCCCGTCGATCTCGGGTTTCCCCGTCCACGCCGCCATCTGGTCCCATCGCTTGATATTAAACTTAGCGTCCAGGCAGCGCGCCACCCACCGCGATGAAAGTGGTTCGTGGCCGCACACTGGTAGCGAGATGTTGAGCTCCTGAGACAACTCCAGCATGCGGGAAAGGATGAGTGGATCCAAATGCTCGGCCTTTGCGTCGGGGTAGGCGGCCATGGCCATCGCCATCAACGCCCCCCGATAAGCCAACGGCGATTCCTCCGGTGCCCGGCGACGCGACATAAATTTCCTGGTGGCCGATGTCGGCGGGTCGTAAAATTCTGCCATCTCTGTGAACGCATCCCGCAGTGTCTTCTTCTTGGATGCCGGGATGGCGCGGAAGACCCCCAGAGACACATCATCGAGCAGCGTAGGTAGCGCTGCCAGCGCTTCTTCCTCCGTCCAGTTGACAGATCTAAAAGCCGACTCGAAGCGCCACGTAAAAGCACTCCAATCACCTCCGGCGGTGAATTCTTTTATGTGTGGAAGGCGATGTCCACGGTGGCAGGCGCGCGCCGCGGGTGTCTCCGGCCGACGTTCCCGCTCTCCACTCGGTGCAGGCAAAATGGCGTCCGGCGGCCGCGTGGTAGCAGGCGCGCCTAAAATGGCGGCTGACGACTCCGACGCAGCCGCCCCACCCAAGACGACGGTGTCCTCCCGCGTGGCAGGAGCAATGGCGGGGCCCGATTCCTTAGTAGGACCCTTTCCCGCGGCGTCCAGTTGATCGGCGATCTGGCGACCAACGGCTGGTGAGGACGCCACCGCGGTCACCAAATTGAGCAGAATTGCGCGCAGCGACTCAATCTGCTCCGCCATCAGCCGCCATTCGTCTCTCGATTCCGCAGTAGCCGCATCTTCTCCCAGTCGGCGCTGAGAGGCGTCGAGGCGAGCATCGTCGGCCGGCGGCACCAGGGCTGTAGCTCCCAACAGCTCATCTTCGTCCGTCTCCGCCTCTTCCTCCGACAGAGGCACGGGCAGGTTCTTTTTTCTGAGGTGTTTAGACATCTTGACGATCGTCCAAACAGTAACAGAATCACTTCTGACACCAATGTAATAATCCTTCAGGAGACGGCTTCGGAATCGGTCCTTTTTATTTTCACTTCACGATACACCTTGCTCACTCACTCTCCGTTGCTGGCAGACAACGGAGAGAGGACAGACCACCCACTAAGTCCCCGCCGCGCACGTGGCAACCCCTGGCCCCGTCCGCGCGTGACCCTGCTCTCCTCCTGCTCCAGTCTGCTCCCGATCGTTCTCCTCCCCTCGCTCTTAACTTCTCCGTCACGTGGTTCCCCCAGCCAATCATCCATGGACAGCTCCGACCATTCTCGATGGTTCCCTGTCAATCCCGGGACCACGCCCCTCATCCGGCTGCCCATTAGCTGGGGCCCCGAATGGCTAAGCCCATCCCCCTGATGGCCTGTCATGATGACGCATGGGCCATGGTCACTATCTCAACCCTTATTGGCTACAAGCAGGACCGGCAAGCCAATCCCCACGTGAACCCTCTGTGGCTGTTATTACACTTAGATAAATAATTGGAATGTTTATTTCACATGAACCACGTGGATCGATTGCTGAGAATGGATTAAAATTAGCCTCTAGTGACACCATGCCACAGTCAGGAGGGCCGAGCGGTCTTAGGTGCAGCGTTCAGTTCGCAGTCTCCCCTGGAGGCGTGGGTTCGAATCCCACTTCTGACAGCATGATGCACTTTTGTGAATTAACAACAATTTTCTGTTTTGTGATTTCAATGAAGCTTAGCTATCGCAATAGAATTGAGAAATATTCGATAATGGAACAAGGCAGGAAAGTTTCGTAAATATAAATATGAGAAAATCAAAAGTCACACACAAAGAGTGATTGAGAGCATTACATATTTTGTATGGAGGGAAACACAATGCAAAAAATCACGTTGGTATGCAAGGGGTCGGCATAAAAACATGTAAAATGAAAATTAATAATATTGCTATGACTGTTATACAACCAATTGTCTTCCTGTTGTAGGGCAAGTCGGATAGTGCGGCCCCCCTGGTGTGGATATGAAGTAACTTGATGATATTACGTGAATCAGTTCTGTGATATCTTTTTCCGTGAACCATTGTCTCACAAAGGGCATAGACCAGCGCTGCACGACGTCCAAATGTACGCTTCATACCATGCATGACACCAGCAGTATAATTTCGATTCAATTTGGCGATACGATTCAGCAATATCCTCAATTAAACATGAGTAAGAATCACTGGATTTCCTTGATCAAATGCATCTTGGTTATGAATATTCTTCACGGATGTTTCTGAGTAAATATTGGAATTCCCTCCTTCTAGGATCATGCATCCGTCTAAATGACAACTAGGTTGTCCAAAAATGGTGGGTATTGTTTCGCTTGAATCACTTGTGATGAGGAAGTGTTCTTGCTTAGATAAATAATTGGAATGTTTATTTCACATGAACCACGTGGATCGATTGCTGAGAATGGATTAAAATTAGCCTCTAGTGACACCATGCCACAGTCAGGAGGGCCGAGCGGTCTAAGGTGCTGCGTTCAGGTCGCAGTCTCCCCTGGAGGCGTGGGTTCGAATCCCACTTCTGACAGCATGATGCTCTTTTGTGAATTAACAACAATTTTCTGTTTTGTGATTTCAATGAAGCTTAGCTATCGCAATATAATTGAGAAATATTCGATAATGGAACAAGGCAGGAAGGTTTCGTAAATATAAATATGAGAAAATCAAAAGTCACACACAAAGAGTGATTGAGAGCATTACATATTTTGTATGGAGGGAAACACAATGCAAAAAATCACGTTGGTATGCAAGGGGTCGGCATAAAAACATGTAAAATGAAAATTAATAATATTGCTATGACTGTTATACAACCAATTGTCTTCCTGTTGTAGGGCAAGTCGGATAGTGCGGCCCCCCTGGTGTGGATATGAAGTAACTTGATGATATTACGTGAATCAGTTCTGTGATATCTTTTTCCGTGAACCATTGTCTCACAAAGGGCATAGACCAGCGCTGCACGACGTCCAAATGTACGCTTCATACCATGCATGACACCAGCAGTATAATTTCGATTCAATTTGGCGATACGATTCAGCAATATCCTCAATTAAACATGAGTAAGAATCACTGGATTTCCTTGATCAAATGCATCTTGGTTATGAATATTCTTCACGGATGTTTCTGAGTAAATATTGGAATTCCCTCCTTCTAGGATCATGCATCCGTCTAAATGACAACTAGGTTGTCCAAAAATGGTGGGTATTGTTTCGCTTGAATCACTTGTGATGAGGAAGTGTTCTTGCTTAGATAAATAATTGGAATGTTTGTTTCACATGAACCACGTGGATCGATTGCTGAGAATGGATTAAAATTAGCCTCTAGTGACACCATGCCACAGTCAGGATGGCCGAGCGGTCTAAGGCGCTGCGTTCAGGTCGCAGTCTCCCCTGGAGGCGTGGGTTCGAATCCCACTTCTGACAGCATGATGCTCTTTTGTGAATTAACAACAATTTTCTGTTTTGTGATTTCAATGAAGCTTAGCTATCGCAATAGAATTGAGAAATATTCGATAATGGAACAAGGCAGGAAAGTTTGGTGAATATAAATATGAGAAAATCAAAAGTCACACACAAAGAGTGATTGAGAGCATTACATATTTTGTATGGAGGGAAACACAATGCAAAAAATCACGTTGGTATGCAAGGGGTCGGCATAAAAACATGTAAAATGAAAATTAATAATACTGCTATGACTGTTATACAACCATTAGTCTTCCTGTTATAGGGCAGGTCGGAGAGTGCGACCCCCCTGGTGTGGATATGAATAACTTGATGATGTTACGTGAATCAGTTCTGTGATATCTTTTTCCGTGAACCATTGTCTCACAAAGGGCATAGACCAGCGCTGCACGAAGTCCAAATGTACGCTTCATACCATGTGTAATGCGGGCGAAAGCGACCTTCCGGATGTGACGTCACGAGGAGGCGGAGCCAGGTGACGTGGGTGAAAGGTAGGGGGTCCTTAAGCGGGTAAACCGGAAGGAGAAGTCAGTCGGGGTGTGAATGGAAAGGTGTGGGGCCACGCGGGCGTACGAGCTGAGGGGGCACCGTCAGAAGCGGGAGCCAACCCTGGGAACAGTAGGGAGCTACTGGGAGGTGTAAAGCTGCAGACAGAGATAGGCAGTAAGGCTGTGTGTGAGGGGCAGCGAGGTGGCTGCCAAGAGTCGCAGGAGCAACGAGAAGGCGAGACAGCACGAGGCTGTCAGAGCTGCAGCAGGAACAGCCAAGGGAGCTGTGTGAGAGTACAGCAGCGGAGCTGCTGTGGGGCTGCAAGAGCGACAAGAACAGCAGCGGGGCTGCTGATGTGGACTGGAGTGACATCGGAACCAGCACAGAGAGAATAAGAGAGACAGCCGTGTGGGAACGCAGTACGGACCGAATAAAGGACACTGAGCCAGAGATCGTGGTCAAGTCTTTTATTACACTGGGGTCAGAAGTGAAACGGCATGTCTAAGCAAGTAAGGAAGAAAATTCCCCCGGCGCCAGCATCGGCTTCTTCGTCCGACGACGACGAATTCCCTCCGACCACGGATTCTGCTGGGGTGGTGGAGGAGAGCCCTGCTGAGGCGAGCACGGGGACGGGCGTGGAAGATGTCGGCGCGATGGCGGGTCCGTCAACAACATCGGACGCTGACCAAGGATGGCAACAGGTGGCAGAACAACTGGAGACACTCAAGGACGTCCTGGCGCATCTATGTCACCTCGTTACGCCAAGGACAACGATGGAACGAGAAGGTGCTCCACGGGCCGCCACGTTGCCTGTCCTGCCGCCGCCATTGGCCACGCGGCAAGAAGACGCCATCTTGCGCGCTCCGCGGCGCCAAACCGCCATCTTGGCCACGCCGCGGGCCGACGCCATTTTGAATTTGCCTCCAGAACAACCATCATTGGAAGGCGGCGTAAAGAGGAGTCGGAGTCGCCACCTTACTACAGTTAAGGAATTCTCTATCGGGGGCGATTGGAGCGCTTTCGCCTGCCGATTTTTGGCGGCGGTTCGTTCAGCAAGATGGACCGATGCGGAGGCCTTGGAAGTGTTGCCGACTCTACTGGACGACGAATCTGTTCGATTTTTCCGTTCCATAACGGCCGATAAGAAGAAGACTTTATGTGGAGTTTTTGAGGAAATGGCCGACGCCTATGAGCCACCTGACGACGCGCATCGGCGATTCGCTCAACGACAACGAGCACCTGAAGAATCGCCCGTGGCGTTCAGGGGTGCGGTGTTGGAGCTGGCCATGGCAGCATATCCTGACACGCCACAGGATCTGCTCGAGCCTCTCATATTGGGAAAAATGCTGGAGCTGTCTCGGGATCTGGGGATCCCCATGCCTGTGTGTGGGCATGAGAAGCTCACGTCCCGGGCGGCAGCAAAGTGTCTGGATGCGCAGTTTAATCTCCGTCGCTGGAAGCAAGTGGCGGCATGGACGGGTGGGCCCGTCAAGGAAGGAGGCGCGATGGGGTGGGACCCCACAAAGGCGATCAATGTGCCGGATGAGCTGGGTCCACAGGAGCTGACGGCTGCCTCCTCTCCATGGTCGGGACGCGGAAGGCCGGGGCCGCGCGCTACGCCATCGGGACGGGGCCGCCGGGATGCAAGACCTGCGCTTCGGCGCAACGAGGCCGATTGCTTCCGCTGCGGCCGTAGGGGCCATTACGCCAAAGATTGCTGGGCCCGCTTCCCGGGTCCGCCGCAGCAGGAGCCCACAACACCGGACAAGCCGACCAAGGAACCTCCGAAACAGGCATGTCGGCACGCACCAGACACTCGGCAAGGCTTTCCACCTCACCCACCACCTGTGTTGCGCGATCCTATTGTTGTTGTTAAAGAAAGGCCATCGACGGGGCCTTGTCATTCAGTTACGCAGTGGCGCAAATTGGCACGGAGAGTTGTCGCGGCCGCTGCGGGTTCGTCCACTGTACCGGGGTCCATACAAGGTGTGGACGTGCGCATTTTGGTCGACTCGGGGGCGTCTGCGACTATTATATCGGATGTCATTTTCCATCTGTTGGGCATTCCGCCGGGGGCTGTGCGTCCGGTTTATGGGTCTTGCGTCGCTGCGAACGGGGGTAGTATGGGTATCGTGGGCCAGGTGGATGCTAAGATATCTATAGGGGATGTGTCGGCTTCGGGCGTTGTGTTAATATCGAGATCTTTGGCGGTTCCTTGCTTACTAGGCACGGATTTTTTGGCTAAGATGCCCATTTTGATTAAAATCAATGAGAATTGTATTGAATTGCCGGGGGGCCGTCGAATCTCGTTTCTGCCGTCGCCCTGGGGGCGACCTGCTTCGGCCGTACAGGTGCAGGCGCTGTCCGTCGCATCTGTGGACATCCCACCTGGTTCACAGATGCTTATACCCTTGCGGTATCGGAAGCCCCTGCCCAATCGGCTAGGAGCACAAGGGGTCTTGTTGTCACCATCCGCCACGATAACAACGGGATTGGCGTTAGTTGGGGCACAGACCATCGTCCGGCCGGATCAATTACCGGTTTTACAGGTGCTTAATGCGGGGGTGGAAAACATCCGTGTTCCGGCCGGTACGGTTGTGGCACATGCCACTACGGCGTTTGCGACGCACGATTGTCCGCATCGCCGGGGAGTGGTCGCTGGTGTTTCCGAGCCAAGGGGTTCGGATAATCGTTGGATCGCTACCTTATGTGACGAAAATTCTTCCCTGTCCGTGGGGCAACGTGATGCGCTGCGTAAATTGTTGCTGACGTATTCGGATGTGTTCAGCTCCGACGATTTGGATTTGGGACGCACATCGTTGCTTTCCCATCACATTGAGACGGGCGACGCTGCCCCTATTCGGTTAAATTCGCATCGGATGAGTCCAGCGGAGCGAGAACACGTTCGGGGGGCGGTGGAAGACATGTTGACTGCGGACATGATATCGCCATCTAACAGCCCATGGGGCGCTCCTGTGGTCTTGGTTAAGAAAAAGGATGGCAACTTGCGATTTTGTGTCGATTTCCGGAAATTGAATAAGATATCGGTGGCAGATGCGTACCCCCTGCCGCGTATGGACGACTCCCTTGACGCATTGTCGGGGGCTAAGTTCTTTTCCACACTGGACCTCTCTTCGGGATTTTGGCAGCTTCCCCTTGACGAGTCCTCACGGGAGAAAACCGCATTCCGTACGCCGCAGGGGTTATTTCAATTCAACTGCCTCCCGATGGGATTGAATGCGGCCCCTGCTACATTTCAAAGATTGATGGAGCTCGTTTTGACGGGGTTGCAGTGGGAGACGTGTCTTATATATTTGGACGATATTATTGTGTTCAGCCGCACATTTGAGGAACATTTAACGCGGCTGGAGACAGTGTTCACGAGGATGCGCTCTGCCAATTTGAAATTCAAACCAAAGAAATGCCACCTACTGCAACGGTCCGTCCGTTATTTGGGGCACATTGTGAGTGCAGAGGGGGTGTCCACGGATCCGGAAAAGACGGCGTGTGTCCGGGATTGGCCGACTCCGGCCTCTGTGGGGGATGTTCGGCGGTTTTTGGGATTTGCCTCGTATTACCGAAGATTTGTGCCGGGGTTTGCGACGATTGCGAGGCCCTTGCATCTCCTTACGGGTAAAGGACGGAAATTTGTTTGGGGAGAGCCGGAAGAGGCGGCCTTTCGGAGTCTGCGTGATCTATTGGCTACGGCCCCGACATTGGATTATCCCGATTTTGATCGCCCTTTCATTCTTGATACGGACGCGAGTGACACAGGTATTGGGGCGGTATTATCACAGTCTAAAGGGGGCGTAGAGCGCGTCGTGGCGTATGGTAGCCGAGTCTTGTCGCCTGCGGAAACACGCTACTGTGTCACTCGTAGAGAACTTTTGGCGGTTGTTTTTTTCCTACGGCAATTTCGACCGTACCTTTACGGTCGTTCTTTTATTGTGCGTACGGATCATGCGGCCTTGCAATATGCACTTAAAATGGACCAGCCATCGGGACAGTGGGCACGTTGGTTGGACACGCTGCAGGAATTTTCCTTCCAAATTCAACATCGGAAGGGAGTGCGCCATGCGAACGCTGACGCACTTTCCAGATTACCAGGGCGCGCCCCTTGTAAATGTGCGTCGGGGACGCATAGGTGTTCGCCGATTCTGAACCCCCCTCAGCCGCTTACGTTGGCCGTCGGGAAGTCGGATACTCCGATGGAACCGGGACCGACTGATGGGGTTTTGAATCTGCCGCGGTCTGTCTGGATTCGGGAACAGATGATGGACGAGTCGTTGTTGTCCATGCGGAAGCGGTCTATGAGGGACAAAGGGAGTCCGAGTTCGGCTGTGGGGCCGCGAACCGCTCTCCGAGATGGTCTGCTTATGTGGCAAGAAAGGTTCCAGGAAAGCTGGCGTGTGGTGGTACCAACGTCCTTGCGATTTGAGTTGATTAGAACTCTCCATTGTGACACACTATTGCATTTAGGGGTGCAGAAGACCTTGTTGACGTTACAACGTCATTATTTTTGGCACGGCATGGCGACAGATGTCGTAGGGCACGTGCGCGCGTGCCCTGAATGCGCCCGGCGTAAGCCGCCTAAACATCCTTACGTACCGCCTCTCCAGTCGATTCAGGTGTCTCGAGTCAATGAATTGGTGGCACTGGACATATTGGGACCCTTCCCACCATCGGCGAGGGGAAATAAATATTTGCTGGTAGGGGTTGAGTATCTCTCCCGTTGGCCGATGGCCTGGCCGTTGCCCGATCAGTCGGCCGCGGCCATCACCGACGCCTTTTTGTTTGGGTACATTATGGACAAAGGGGCGCCGGAGAGACTCCTCACGGACCAGGGCCGAAATTTCTCTTCTAAATTATTGGCTGAAGTGTGCGCAGGCCTTGGGACTAAGAAGATACGGACATCTCCATACCATCCGCAGACGGATGGTATGGTTGAGCGGCTGAACAGGACATTGTCTGCCATGCTTTGCCATACTGTGAGTGAACAGCAATCGGATTGGGATCTGCACATCCCCGGAGTGCTTTCGGCGTACAGGATGACGCCCCATGCGGCTACAGGGTACTCGCCATTTTACCTTATGTATGGTCGGGAAAACGTGCCTCCGGTGGATGTGCAATTGGGTACTGGGGTGAAGGGACCTCGTAAACCACTCCCTGAATACATTCAGGACACAGTTCGCCGGGTTACGGAGGCGCGGGAAAACGCCCGCGTGGCTACGGCCAAAGCCCAGGCCCGGAACGAGCGGTATGCTCGGCGGTCTGAGGGGGAGTGCCCCTGGAAGGTGGGAGACCTGGCCTGGCTCCATTGCCCGCAGGTGCGGCCGGGGACCTCTCCTAAATTGCACAAACCTTGGCATGGTCCTGTGCGCCTCATTGAGGTTCCCAATCCACAGTCGGCGCGCGTTCAGTTTGGTTCTCGCCGTTGGTTTGTTCATACGTCGCGGTTGAAACCATATGTTGCTCCCCTACGTGATGCGTCATCTCCCAATGTTGCCTTGCCGGGGTCTGTTGCTGCTGACTCTGACTCTTCCCCGCCTGCGTCCATTGATCTTGCTAGAGCGCCTGTCGTACCTGTTCCAGACAGGCCGACCGTGACACCGCGGGGGAGGAGTGGGCCTGTTCGGAGGGCGCCTGCCAGGGCTGCGGTACCTTCAAGCCCGGCGACCCTTCCGACCCCGCTGCAGGCGCATTCGCGGAATACGACCAAGACTGATTCGTCAGGGACACGAGATGTCGGTGGACTTCCAATCGCAGCAGGGGAATTACCCCCTGTCATTTCTCGTGTTCCATCGCGTCCCCGTTCTACAAGTGGGCCGCCGACCGTCCGGGACGGGCCGGCGACCCGCACTCGTTCCAAATCGCTTACGTTTCGTTGATTGTATGTTGTTATTGTTCTTGTTCTTGTCGTCGTATTTATTGCATGCTTTCGTACGTTCGTCGATGTTACTTGTGTGTTGTTCTTGTTGTTATATTGCATGCTTAGTGTCCTTTAAGGGGGAAGGTCGGTTCACCGCATTACGCTTTGGTGTTGTTCAGCCGAGGTCGGCTGGGTTTTTTCTATGGGGGAGGGTGGTGTAATGCGGGCGAAAGCGACCTTCCGGATGTGACGTCACGAGGAGGCGGAGCCAGGTGACGTGGGTGAAAGGTAGGGGGTCCTTAAGCGGGTAAACCGGAAGGAGAAGTCAGTCGGGGTGTGAATGGAAAGGTGTGGGGCCACGCGGGCGTACGAGCCGAGGGGGCACCGTCAGAAGCGGGAGCCAACCCTGGGAACAGTAGGGAGCTACTGGGAGGTGTAAAGCTGCAGACAGAGATAGGCAGTAAGGCTGTGTGTGAGGGGCAGCGAGGTGGCTGCCAAGAGTCGCAGGAGCAACGAGAAGGCGAGACAGCACGAGGCTGTCAGAGCTGCAGCAGGAACAGCCAAGGGAGCTGTGTGAGAGTACAGCAGCGGAGCTGCTGTGGGGCTGCAAGAGCGACAAGAACAGCAGCGGGGCTGCTGATGTGGACTGGAGTGACATCGGAACCAGCACAGAGAGAATAAGAGAGACAGCCGTGTGGGAACGCAGTACGGACCGAATAAAGGACACTGAGCCAGAGATCGTGGTCAAGTCTTTTATTACACATGCATGACACCAGCAGTATAATTTCGATTCAATTTGGCGATACGATTCAGCAATACCCTCAATTAAACATGAGTAAGAATCACTGGATTTCCTTGATCAAATGCATCTTGGTTATGAATATTCTTCACGGATGTTTCTGAGTAAATATTGGAATTCCCTCCTTCTAGGATCATGCATCCGTCTAAATGACAACTAGGTTGTCCAAAAATGGTGGGTATTGTTTCGCTTGAATCACTTGTGATGAGGAAGTGTTCTTGCTTAGATAAATAATTGGAATGTTTATTTCACATGAACCACGTGGATCGATTGCTGAGAATGGATTAAAATTAGCCTCTAGTGACACCATGCCACAGTCAGGAGGGCCGAGCGGTCTAAGGTGCTGCGTTCAGGTCGCAGTCTCCCCTGGTAGGCGTGGGTTCGAATCCCACTTCTGACAGCATGATGCACTTTTGTGAATTAACAACAATTTTCTGTTTTGTGATTTCAATGAAGCTTAGCTATCGCAATAGAATTGAGAAATATTCGATAATGGAACAAGGCAGGAAAGTTTGGTAAATATAAATATGAGAAAATCAAAAGTCACACACAAAGAGTGATTGAGAGCATTACATATTTTGTATGGAGGGAAACACAATGCAAAAAATCACGTTGGTATGCAAGGGGTCGGCATAAAAACATGTAAAATGAAAATTAATAATATTGCTATGACTGTTATACAACCAATTGTCTTCCTGTTGTAGGGCAAGTCGGATAGTGCGGCCCCCCTGGTGTGGATATGAAGTAACTTGATGATATTACGTGAATCAGTTCTGTGATATCTTTTTCCGTGAACCATTGTCTCACAAAGGGCATAGACCAGCGCTGCACGACGTCCAAATGTACGCTTCATACCATGCATGACACCAGCAGTATAATTTCGATTCAATTTGGCGATACGATTCAGCAATATCCTCAATTAAACATGAGTAAGAATCACTGGATTTCCTTGATCAAATGCATCTTGGTTATGAATATTCTTCACGGATGTTTCTGAGTAAATATTGGAATTCCCTCCTTCTAGGATCATGCATCCGTCTAAATGACAACTAGGTTGTCCAAAAATGGTGGGTATTGTTTCGCTTGAATCACTTGTGATGAGGAAGTGTTCTTGCTTAGATAAATAATTGGAATGTTTGTTTCACATGAACCACGTGGATCGATTGCTGAGAATGGATTAAAATTAGTCTCTAGTGACACCATGCCACAGTCAGGATGGCCGAGCGGTCTAAGGCGCTGCGTTCAGGTCGCAGTCTCCCCTGGAGGCGTGGGTTCGAATCCCACTTCTGACAGCATGATGCTCTTTTGTGAATTAACAACAATTTTCTGTTTTGTGATTTCAATGAAACTTAGCTATCGCAATAGAATTGAGAAATATTCGATAATGGAACAAGGCAAGAAAGTTTGGTGGATATAAATATGAGAAAAACAAAAGTCACACACAAAGAGTGATTGAGAGCATTACATATTTTGTATGGAGGGAAACACAATGCAAAAAATCACGTTGGTATGCAAGGGGTCGGCATAAAAACATGTAAAATGAAAATTAATAATACTGCTATGACTGTTATACAACCAATTGTCTTCCTGTTGTAGGGCAGGTCAGATAGTGCGGCCCCCCTGGTGTGGATATGAATAACTTGATGATGTTACGTGAATCAGTTCTGTGATATCTTTTTCCGTCAACCATTGTCTCAGAAAGGGCATAGACCAGCGCTGCACGAAGTCCAAATGTACGCTTCATACCATGCATGACACCAGCAGTATAATTTCGATTCAATTTGGCGATACGATTCAGCAATACCCTCAATTAAACATGAGTAAGAATCACTGGATTTCCTTGATCAAATGCATCTTGGTTATGAATATTCTTCACGGATGTTTCTGAGTAAATATTGGAATTCCCTCCTTCTAGGATCATGCATCCGTCTAAATGACAACTAGGTTGTCCAAAAATGGTGGGTATTGTTTCGCTTGAATCACTTGTGATGAGGAAGTGTTCTTGCTTAGATAAATAATTGGAATGTTTATTTCACATGAACCACGTGGATCGATTGCTGAGAATGGATTAAAATTAGCCTCTAGTGACACCATGCCACAGTCAGGAGGGCCGAGCGGTCTAAGGTGCTGCGTTCAGGTCGCAGTCTCCCCTGGTATGCGTGGGTTCGAATCCCACTTCTGACAGCATGATGCACTTTTGTGAATTAACAACAATTTTCTGTTTTGTGATTTCAATGAAGCTTAGCTATCGCAATAGAATTGAGAAATATTCGATAATGGAACAAGGCAGGAAAGTTTGGTAAATATAAATATGAGAAAATCAAAAGTCACACACAAAGAGTGATTGAGAGCATTACATATTTTGTATGGAGGGAAACACAATGCAAAAAATCACGTTGGTATGCAAGGGGTCGGCATAAAAACATGTAAAATGAAAATTAATAATATTGCTATGACTGTTATACAACCAATTGTCTTCCTGTTGTAGGGCAAGTCGGATAGTGCGGCCCCCCTGGTGTGGATATGAAGTAACTTGATGATATTACGTGAATCAGTTCTGTGATATCTTTTTCCGTGAACCATTGTCTCACAAAGGGCATAGACCAGCGCTGCACGACGTCCAAATGTACGCTTCATACCATGCATGACACCAGCAGTATAATTTCGATTCAATTTGGCGATACGATTCAGCAATATCCTCAATTAAACATGAGTAAGAATCACTGGATTTCCTTGATCAAATGCATCTTGGTTATGAATATTCTTCACGGATGTTTCTGAGTAAATATTGGAATTCCCTCCTTCTAGGATCATGCATCCGTCTAAATGACAACTAGGTTGTCCAAAAATGGTGGGTATTGTTTCGCTTGAATCACTTGTGATGAGGAAGTGTTCTTGCTTAGATAAATAATTGGAATGTTTGTTTCACATGAACCACGTGGATCGATTGCTGAGAATGGATTAAAATTAGTCTCTAGTGACACCATGCCACAGTCAGGATGGCCGAGCGGTCTAAGGCGCTGCGTTCAGGTCGCAGTCTCCCCTGGAGGCGTGGGTTCGAATCCCACTTCTGACAGCATGATGCTCTTTTGTGAATTAACAACAATTTTCTGTTTTGTGATTTCAATGAAACTTAGCTATCGCAATAGAATTGAGAAATATTCGATAATGGAACAAGGCAAGAAAGTTTGGTGGATATAAATATGAGAAAAACAAAAGTCACACACAAAGAGTGATTGAGAGCATTACATATTTTGTATGGAGGGAAACACAATGCAAAAAATCACGTTGGTATGCAAGGGGTCGGCATAAAAACATGTAAAATGAAAATTAATAATACTGCTATGACTGTTATACAACCAATTGTCTTCCTGTTGTAGGGCAGGTCAGATAGTGCGGCCCCCCTGGTGTGGATATGAATAACTTGATGATGTTACGTGAATCAGTTCTGTGATATCTTTTTCCGTCAACCATTGTCTCAGAAAGGGCATAGACCAGCGCTGCACGAAGTCCAAATGTACGCTTCATACCATGCATGACACCAGCAGTATAATTTCGATTCAATTTGGCGATACGATTCAGCAATACCCTCAATTATACATGAGTAAGAATCACTGGATTTCCTTGATCAAATGCATCTTGGTTATGAATATTCTTCACGGATGTTTCTGAGTAAATATTGGAATTCCCTCCTTCTAGGATCATGCATCCGTCTAAATGACAACTAGGTTGTCCAAAAATGGTGGGTATTGTTTCGCTTGAATCACTTGTGATGAGGAAGTGTTCTTGCTTAGATAAATAATTGGAATGTTTATTTCACATGAACCACGTGGATCGATTGCTGAAAATGGATTAAAATTAGCCTCTAGTGACACCATACCACAGTCAGGATGGCCGAGCGGTCTAAGGCGCTGCGTTCAGGTCGCAGTCTCCCCTGGAGGCGTGGGTTCGAATCCCACTTCTGACAGCATGATGCTCTTTTGTGAATTAACAACAATTTTCTGTTTTGTGATTTCAATGAAGCTTAGCTATCGCAATAGAATTGAGAAATATTCGATAATGGAACAAGGCAGGAAAGTTTGGTAAATATAAATATGAGAAAATCAAAAGTCACACACAAAGAGTGATTGAGAGCATTACATATTTTGTATGGAGGGAAACACAATGCAAAAAATCACGTTGGTATGCAAGGGGTCGGCATAAAAACATGTAAAATGAAAATTAATAATACTGCTATGACTGTTATACAACCAATTGTCTTCCTGTTGTAGGGCAGGTCAGATAGTGCGGCCCCCCTGGTGTGGATATGAATAACTTGATGATGTTACGTGAATCAGTTCTGTGATATCTTTTTCCGTCAACCATTGTCTCACAAAGGGCATAGACCAGCGCTGCACGAAGTCCAAATGTACGCTTCATACCATGCATGACACCAGCAGTATAATTTCGATTCAATTTGGCGATACGATTCAGCAATATCCTCAATTAAACATGAGTAAGAATCACTGGATTTCCTTGATCAAATGCATCTTGGTTATGAATATTCTTCACGGATGTTTCTGAGTAAATATTGGAATTCCCTCCTTCTAGGATCATGCATCCGTCTAAATGACAACTAGGTTGTCCAAAAATGGTGGGTATTGTTTCGCTTGAATCACTTGTGATGAGGAAGTGTTCTTGCTTAGATAAATAATTGGAATGTTTATTTCACATGAACCACGTGGATCGATTGCTGAAAATGGATTAAAATTAGCCTCTAGTGACACCATACCACAGTCAGGATGGCCGAGCGGTCTAAGGCGCTGCGTTCAGGTCGCAGTCTCCCCTGGAGGCGTGGGTTCGAATCCCACTTCTGACAGCATGATGCTCTTTTGTGAATTAACAACCATTTTCTGTTTTGTGATTTCAATGAAGCTTAGCTATCGCAATAGAATTGAGAAATATTCGATAATGGAACAAGGCAGGGAAGTTTGGTGGATATAAATATGAGAAAAACAAAAGTCACACACAAAGAGTGATTGAGAGCATTACATATTTTGTATGGAGGGAAACACAATGCAAAAAATCACGTTGGTATGCAAGGGGTCGGCATAAAAACATGTAAAATGAAAATTAATAATACTGCTATGACTGTTATACAACCAATTGTCTTCCTGTTGTAGGGCAGGTCAGATAGTGCGGCCCCCCTGGTGTGGATATGAATAACTTGATGATGTTACGTGAATCAGTTCTGTGATATCTTTTTCCGTCAACCATTGTCTCACAAAGGGCATAGACCAGCGCTGCACGAAGTCCAAATGTACGCTTCATACCATGCATGACACCAGCAGTATAATTTTGATTCAATTTGGCGATACGATTCAGCAATACCCTCAATTAAACATGAGTAAGAATCACTGGATTTCCTTGATCAAATGCATCTTGGTTATGAATATTCTTCACGGATGTTTCTGAGTAAATATTGGAATTCCCTCCTTCTAGGATCATGCATCCGTCTAAATGACAACTAGGTTGTCCAAAAATGGTGGGTATTGTTTCGCTTGAATCACTTGTGATGAGGAAGTGTTCTTGCTTAGATAAATAATTGGAATGTTTGTTTCACATGAACCACGTGGATCGATTGCTGAGAATGGATTAAAATTAGCCTCTAGTGACACCATGCCACAGTCAGGAGGGCCGAGCGGTCTAAGGTGCTGCGTGCAGGTCGCAGTCTCCCCTGGAGGCGTGGGTTCGAATCCCACTTCTGACAGCATGATGCTCTTTTGTGAATTAACAACCATTTTCTGTTTTGTGATTTCAATGAAGCTTAGCTATCGCAATAGAATTGAGAAATATTCGATAATGGAACAAGGCAGGGAAGTTTGGTGGATATAAATATGAGAAAAACAAAAGTCACACACAAAGAGTGATTGAGAGCATTACATATTTTGTATGGAGGGAAACACAATGCAAAAAATCACGTTGGTATGCAAGGGGTCGGCATAAAAACATGTAAAATGAAAATTAATAATACTGCTATGACTGTTATACAACCAATTGTCTTCCTGTTGTAGGGCAGGTCAGATAGTGCGGCCCCCCTGGTGTGGATATGAATAACTTGATGATGTTACGTGAATCAGTTCTGTGATATCTTTTTCCGTCAACCATTGTCTCACAAAGGGCATAGACCAGCGCTGCACGAAGTCCAAATGTACGCTTCATACCATGCATGACACCAGCAGTATAATTTTGATTCAATTTGGCGATACGATTCAGCAATACCCTCAATTAAACATGAGTAAGAATCACTGGATTTCCTTGATCAAATGCATCTTGGTTATGAATATTCTTCACGGATGTTTCTGAGTAAATATTGGAATTCCCTCCTTCTAGGATCATGCATCCGTCTAAATGACAACTAGGTTGTCCAAAAATGGTGGGTATTGTTTCGCTTGAATCACTTGTGATGAGGAAGTGTTCTTGCTTAGATAAATAATTGGAATGTTTGTTTCACATGAACCACGTGGATCGATTGCTGAGAATGGATTAAAATTAGCCTCTAGTGACACCATGCCACAGTCAGGAGGGCCGAGCGGTCTAAGGTGCTGCGTGCAGGTCGCAGTCTCCCCTGGAGGCGTGGGTTCGAATCCCACTTCTGACAGCATGATGCTCTTTTGTGAATTAACAACAATTTTCTGTTTTGTGATTTCAATGAAGCTTAGCTATCGCAATAGAATTGAGAAATATTCGATAATGGAACAAGGCAGGAAAGTTTGGTAAATATAAATATGAGAAAAACAAAAGTCACACACAAAGAGTGATTGAGAGCATTACATATTTTGTATGGAGGGAAACACAATGCAAAAAATCACGTTGGTATGCAAGGGGTCGGCATAAAAACATGTAAAATGAAAAGTAATAATACTGCTATGACTGTTATACAACCAATTGTCTTCCTGTTGTAGGGCAGGTCGGAGAGTGCGGCCCCCCTGGTGTGGATATGAATAACTTGATGATGTTACGTGAATCAGTTCTGTGATATCTTTTTCCGTCAACCATTGTCTCACAAAGGGCATAGACCAGCGCTGCACGAAGTCCAAATGTACGCTTCATACCATGCATGACACCAGCAGTATAATTTCGATTTAATTTGGCGATACGATTCAGCAATACCCTCAATTAAACATGAGTAAGAATCACTGGATTTCCTTGATCAAATGCATCTTGGTTATGAATATTCTTCACGGATGTTTCTGAGTAAATATTGGAATTCCCTCCTTCTAGGATCATGCATCCGTCTAAATGACAACTAGGTTGTCCAAAAATGGTGGGTATTGTTTCGCTTGAATCACTTGTGATGAGGAAGTGTTCTTGCTTAGATAAATAATTGGAATGTTTGTTTCACATGAACCACGTGGATCGATTGCTGAGAATGGATTAAAATTAGCCTCTAGTGACACCATGCCACAGTCAGGATGGCCGAGCGGTCTAAGGCGCTGCGTTCAGGTCGCAGTCTCCCCTGGAGGCGTGGGTTCGAATCCCACTTCTGACAGCATGATGCTCTTTTGTGAATTAACAACCATTTTCTGTTTTGTGATTTCAATGAAGCTTAGCTATCGCAATAGAATTGAGAAATATTCGATAATGGAACAAGGCAGGAAAGTTTGGTGAATATAAATATGAGAAAATCAAAAGTCACACACAAAGAGTGATTGAGAGCATTACATATTTTGTATGGAGGGAAACACAATGCAAAAAATCACGTTGGTATGCAAGGGGTCGGCATAAAAACATGTAAAATGAAAATTAATAATACTGCTATGACTGTTATACAACCAATTGTCTTCCTGTTGTAGGGCAGGTCAGATAGTGCGGCCCCCCTGGTGTGGATATGAATAACTTGATGATGTTACGTGAATCAGTTCTGTGATATCTTTTTCCGTCAACCATTGTCTCACAAAGGGCATAGACCAGCGCTGCACGAAGTCCAAATGTACGCTTCATACCATGCATGACACCAGCAGTATAATTTTGATTCAATTTGGCGATACGATTCAGCAATACCCTCAATTAAACATGAGTAAGAATCACTGGATTTCCTTGATCAAATGCATCTTGGTTATGAATATTCTTCACGGATGTTTCTGAGTAAATATTGGAATTCCCTCCTTCTAGGATCATGCATCCGTCTAAATGACAACTAGGTTGTCCAAAAATGGTGGGTATTGTTTCGCTTGAATCACTTGTGATGAGGAAGTGTTCTTGCTTAGATAAATAATTGGAATGTTTGTTTCACATGAACCACGTGGATCGATTGCTGAGAATGGATTAAAATTAGCCTCTAGTGACACCATGCCACAGTCAGGATGGCCGAGCGGTCTAAGGCGCTGCGTTCAGGTCGCAGTCTCCCCTGGAGGCGTGGGTTCGAATCCCGCTTCTGACAGCATGATGCTCTTTTGTGAATTAACAACAATTTTCTGTTTTGTGATTTCAATGAAACTTAGCTATCGCAATAGAATTGAGAAATATTCGATAATGGAACAAGGCAAGAAAGTTTGGTGGATATAAATATGAGAAAAACAAAAGTCACACACAAAGAGTGATTGAGAGCATTACATATTTTGTATGGAGGGAAACACAATGCAAAAAATCACGTTGGTATGCAAGGGGTCGGCATAAAAACATGTAAAATGAAAATTAATAATACTGCTATGACTGTTATACAACCAATTGTCTTCCTGTTGTAGGGCAGGTCAGATAGTGCGGCCCCCCTGGTGTGGATATGAATAACTTGATGATGTTACGTGAATCAGTTCTGTGATATCTTTTTCCGTCAACCATTGTCTCAGAAAGGGCATAGACCAGCGCTGCACGAAGTCCAAATGTACGCTTCATACCATGCATGACACCAGCAGTATCATTTCGATTCAATTTGGCGATACGATTCAGCAATATCCTCAATTAAACATGAGTAAGAATCACTGGATTTCCTTGATCAAATGCATCTTGGTTATGAATATTCTTCACGGATGTTTCTGAGTAAATATTGGAATTCCCTCCTTCTAGGATCATGCATCCGTCTAAATGACAACTAGGTTGTCCAAAAATGGTGGGTATTGTTTCGCTTGAATCACTTGTGATGAGGAAGTGTTCTTGCTTAGATAAATAATTGGAATGTTTATTTCACATGAACCACGTGGATCGATTGCTGAAAATGGATTAAAATTAGCCTCTAGTGACACCATACCACAGTCAGGATGGCCGAGCGGTCTAAGGCGCTGCGTTCAGGTCGCAGTCTCCCCTGGAGGCGTGGGTTCGAATCCCACTTCTGCCAGCATGATGCTCTTTTGTGAATTAACAACCATTTTCTGTTTTGTGATTTCAATGAAGCTTAGCTATCGCAATAGAATTGAGAAATATTCGATAATGGAACAAGGCAGGGAAGTTTGGTGGATATAAATATGAGAAAAACAAAAGTCACACACAAAGAGTGATTGAGAGCATTACATATTTTGTATGGAGGGAAACACAATGCAAAAAATCACGTTGGTATGCAAGGGGTCGGCATAAAAACATGTAAAATGAAAAGTAATAATACTGCTATGACTGTTATACAACCAATTGTCTTCCTGTTGTAGGGCAGGTCAGATAGTGCGGCCCCCCTGGTGTGGATATGAATAACTTGATGATGTTACGTGAATCAGTTCTGTGATATCTTTTTCCGTCAACCATTGTCTCAGAAAGGGCATAGACCAGCGCTGCACGAAGTCCAAATGTACGCTTCATACCATGCATGACACCAGCAGTATAATTTCTATTCAATTTGGCGATACGATTCAGCAATACCCTCAATTAAACATGAGTAAGAATCACTGGATTTCCTTGATCAAATGCATCTTGGTTATGAATATTCTTCACGGATGTTTCTGAGTAAATATTGGAATTCCCTCCTTCTAGGATCATGCATCCGTCTAAATGACAACTAGGTTGTCCAAAAATGGTGGGTATTGTTTCGCTTGAATCACTTGTGATGAGGAAGTGTTCTTGCTTAGATAAATAATTGGAATGTTTATTTCACATGAACCACGTGGATCGATTGCTGAGAATGGATTAAAATTATCCTCTAGTGACACCATGCCACAGTCAGGAGGGCCGAGCGGTCTAAGGTGCTGCGTTCAGGTCGCAGTCTCCCCTGGAGGCGTGGGTTCGAATCCCACTTCTGACAGCATGATGCTCTTTTGTGAATTAACAACCATTTTCTGTTGTGTGATTTCAATGAAGCTTAGCTATCGCAATTGAATTGAGAAATATTCGATAATGGAACAAGGCAGGAAAGTTTGGTGAATATAAATATGAGAAAAACAAAAGTCACACACAAAGAGTGAGTGAGAGCATTACAAATTTCGTATGGAGGGAAACACAATGCAAAAAATCACGTTGGTATGCAAGGGGTCGGCATAAAAACATGTAAAATGAAAATAAATAATACTGCTATGACTGTTATACAACCAATTGTCTTCCTGTTGTAGGGCAGGTCGGATAGTGCGGCCCCCCTGGTGTGGATATGAAGTAACTTGATGATGTTACGTGAATCAGTTCTGTGATATATTTTTCCGTCAACCATTGTCTCACAAAGGGCATAGACCAGCGCTGCACGAAGTCCAAATGTACGCTTCATACCATGCATGACACCAGCAGTATAATTTCGATTAAATTTGGCGATACGATTCAGCAATACCCTCAATTAAACATGAGTAAGAATCACTGGATTTCCTTGATCAAATGCATCTTGGTTATGAATATTCTTCACGGATGTTTCTGAGTAAATATTGGAATTCCCTCCTTCTAGGATCATGCATCCGTCTAAATGACAACTAGGTTGTCCAAAAATGGTGAGTATTGTTTCGCTTGAATCACTTGTGATGAGGAAGTGTTCTTGCTTAGATAAATAATTGGAATGTTTATTTCACATGAACCACGTGGATCGATTGCTGAGAATGGATTAAAATTAGCCTCTAGTGACACCATGCCACAGTCAGGATGGCCGAGCGGTCTAAGGCGCTGCGTTCAGGTCGCAGTCTCCCATGGAGGCGTGGGTTCGAATCCCACTCCTGACAGCATTATGCTCTTTTGTGAATTAACAACCATTTTCTGTTGTGTGATTTCAATGAAGCTTAGCTATCGCAATTGAATTGAGAAATATTCGATAATGGAACAAGGCAGGAAAGTTTGGTGAATATAAATATGAGAAAAACAAAAGTCACACACAAAGAGTGAGTGAGAGCATTACATATTTTGTATGGAGGGAAACACAATGCAAAAAATCACGTTGGTATGCAAGGGGTCGGCATAAAAACATGTAAAATGAAAATTAATAATACTGCTATGACTGTCATACAACCAATTGTCTTCCTGTTGTAGGGCAGGTCAGATAGTGCGGCCCCCCTGGTGTGGATATGAATAACTTGATGATGTTACGTGAATCAGTTCTGTGATATCTTTTTCCGTGAACCATTGTCTCACAAAGGGCATAGACCAGCGCTGCACGAAGTCCAAATGTACGCTTCATACCATGCATGACACCAGCAGTATAATTTCGATTCAATTTGGCGATACGATTCAGCAATACCCTCAATTAAACATGAGTAAGAATCACTGGATTTCCTTGATCAAATGCATCTTGGTTATGAATATTCTTCACGGATGTTTCTGAGTAAATATTGGAATTCCCTCCTTCTAGGATCATGCATCCGTCTAAATGACAACTAGGTTGTCAAAAAATGGTGGGTATTGTTTCGCTTGAATCACTTGTGATGAGGAAGTGTTCTTGCTTAGATAAATAATTGGAATGTTTATTTCACATGAACCACGTGGATCGATTGCTGAGAATGGATTAAAATTAGCCTCAAGTGACACCATGGCACAGTCAGGATGGCCGAGCGGTCTAAGGCGCTGCGTTTAGGTCGCAGTCTCCCCTGGAGGCGTGGGTTCGAATCCCACTTCTGACAGCATGAAGCTCTTTTGTGAATTAACAACAATTTTCTGTTTTGTGATTTCAATGAAGCTTAGCTATCGCAATAGAATTGAGAAATATTCGATAATGGAACAAGGCAGGAAAGTTTGGTGAATATAAATGAGAAAAACAAAAGTCACACACAAAGAGTGATTGAGAGCATTACATATTTTGTATGGAGGGAAACACAATGCAAAAAATCACGTTGGTATGCAAGGGGTCGGCATAAAAACATGTAAAATGAAAATTAATAATACTGCTATGACTGTTATACAACCAATTGTCTTCCTGTTGTAGGGCAGGTCAGATAGTGCGGCCCCCCTGGTGTGGATATGAAGTAACTTGATGATGTTACGTGAATCAGTTCTGTGATATCTTTTTCCGTGAACCATTGTCTCACACAGGACATAGACCAGCGCTGCACGAAGTCCAAATGTACGCTTCATACCATACATGACACCAGCAGTATAAATTCGATTCAATTTGGCAACAAGATTCAGCAATACCCTCAATTAAACATGAGTAAGAATCACTGGATTTCCTTGATCAAATGCATCTTGGTTATGAATATTCTTCACGGATGTTTCTGAGTAAATATTGGAATTCCCTCCTTCTAGGATCATGCATCCGTCTAAATGACAACTAGGTTGTCCAAAAATGGTGGGTATTGTTTCGCTTGAATCACTTGTGATGAGGAAGTGTTTTTGCTTAGATAAATAATTGGAATGTTTATTTCACATGAACCACGTGGATCGATTGCTGAGAATGGATTAAAATTATCCTCTAGTGACACCAGGCCACAGTCAGGATGGCCGAGCGGTCTAAGGCGCTGCGTTCAGGTCGCAGCGCCTTAGTGGAAGTCACACTGGAGAGGGGTAACTCATTGGGACTGCTAAGTTTAGATCAGAAAAAGCCTTCGATAGCATCTCACATGATTATTTGTTCGCGGTCCTGGGGCGTATGGGGGTGGGGAAACGGCTGATCGATTGGATCAGGAAACTATATCACAACCTCGCAGCCAGCCTGCTAATTAATGGGGTCCTATCGGAGGGCTTCCCAATTGAGTCCGGCGTAAGACAAGGGTGTCCGATGTATCCAGTGCTGTTCATACTGTGCATGGAGCCTTTCGCCCAGGCTGTCAGAAGAAGTCGGCAGATTAGAGGGGTTGTGCATGCCAGGGTGCACTGAACCGGCAAAAATCGCCATGTATATGGACGATGTCGTCATTTTCTGTGGGGACGTCTCTTCGGTATGGGAGACCCTACGACTCGCGGATGAATTCTTCTTGGTCTCGGGATCTAAGGTCAACGTAAGGAAAAGTTAGATGATGATATTCGGCGACCCCAGGTTATTCGAGGGTCGCCCTCCAGGTATAACAGTCCAGGAGGAGGGGATCAAAATCCTGGGGGTCACATTCTACAGGGAAGACTCGGCGACAAAGAATTGGAAGGGAAAGGAGAGTAGGGTGAAGGTCAGGCTGGCTGGTTGGGCAGACAGGTGCCTCTCAATGGAAGGCAGAATATTGGTCCTGAGGGTAGAAATCCTCCCGGCACTCATCTACTTGGCCTACGTTTTCCCGCCGGGCGCGCAAATGGCGAAAAGAATGGAGCGCCTGTTCTTCAGGTTCATCTGGGGGAATGGGATGGACCGGGTTAAACGGGAAATAATGTATAAACGTGCCGAGAACGGTGGGAGGGGGGCCCCGAACGTCGCGTGCATTCTTGACACGATTTTTGTCTGCGTCACCCTGTGCCTGTACTTCTCCAGCAGCCTCCAGGTGAAAGCCTCGTATTTCGTACAGTACAGGCTGGTGTGGCTCCTGCGGCGGCTAGGCATGGCTTCGTTAAAGCGCGGCACCCCCCTGGCTTGGCCCCAGGGGTGGTTGTGCACTGCGGTGAACGAATACGTTACGAAGTACGAGCCGGTCCGGACACGGGGGTCCTGGGTCCCCAGGGAAGTCCTGGCGGAAATCTCCAAAAAGCAGATCTGTACAGTGGTGCCAGGTGCACGGGGTGCTGGGCACCGACAAATTTGGAAGAACGTAACATCGGCAGCCCTGACGAAAAGACAGCGGGATTTTTCCTGGCTGGCGGCATGGGACAGGCTGGAATGCAGACAGTTTATGTGTTCCCGTAGAATGGCCCACTCTCCTGATTGCCCGAAAGGCTGTAGCCTGAGTGAGAACACTTCTCACGCCCTCATACAGTGCCCATTTGCCCAGGAGGTGTGGGAGTTATGCCGGCCTCTGCTGTCCCATTTCTGCCCCGTAAAGACAACAGTGTGATATAATTTGGGGAGGTTCAGACAGAGGGCGGGCGAGGTTTGGGCTCAGGCGTGGACCGTCATAGGTGCCATAAAAGAGGCCCTGTGGACGGCCCGCCAGAAGCTGGTCAAAAGCACCTATATGTCGCCCCTCAGGGTATGCCACCTAGCCAGGGGGCTGTTGGAAAGGGTGGTGGGGGTGGAGCGGGAGACGAAGGGCAGGCGTGCCACAAACGCGAAATGGCGATGGCCGCCACCCCCGTGCGGGATCGGTTGAATTCTGAACGACTCCCCCTCCCCCCCGACGACAATGGGTGGATGAACGTACCCCCCCCCCCCTCCTTTGCGACGGTGGTTCTTGCCTTTTTTTTGCTTAAAGGGTGTGAAAGAGGGGAACTCTACCGCGGCATTCTCGGTGTATCTGCTGTAAAAAGAATGCTTTGCTCCGGTTACGGTCATGTGTTCTCCTATACTTTTGTCTGTTCTTTTCTTGGCCGTACTGACTGAAATGAAATAAAAAATTTAAATACGCAACTATCCTGGCTTGCCAGGGGAGACACCAGGAGCACTTAGGTGATCCTTCCAGCCCGTCCGGACCTCAAGCTGCTATCGCCCCGGCGATCACCCGCGAGACTTAACCACCAGCTCCGAGGCCTGCGAGGGCCCAGGCCGTGAGGCCAGGGATGACCACGCTACCAAGAGGCTGGGACTGCTGGAGCGTCGAGATGGAAGTCGCAGCGGACGAGGAGGGGACATGGCGAGAGTCGAGGGCCACGGGTGCTACCCCAGTTGCCTAGAGAGACCGGGACGACCGAGCCGCCCAGCTAGCGGTCGCAGCAGACGAAAAGGAGGCAGGGCGAGCGCCAAGAGCAATGGACGCCATCTGCACTGCTGAGGGAGCCCGGGACGACCGAGTTGGCCAGATGACGATTGCAGGAGGCAAGACGGAGACGCGGAGAGAGCAGAGGGCCACCGACACCACCTGTGGGGCCGGGGGGGACTGGAGCAACCAGGCTGATCTGCCAGCGGCAGGAGGTGAGAGGGAGGCACGGCGAGGGGTTGAGAGGAGGGTGGCGGAGGCACGGCAGAGGGGGCGGGTGGCGGAAATGGAGGGGAGGGCGGGAGCTGATGGGGTGGGCGAGGGGGGCCGAGGAGGAAGAGATATGGTGCCGGGGGGCAGGGGGGCAGGTGCCCCCGAGCGGAGGGTGGGGGACGAGGCCAGGGAGATGCCAGCAACCCTGGGGCTGTGGGAGGCCTGGGGGGAGAAGGTGGCAGTGGACGCTGGACCGGTGGGGGCTGGGAGGCCCCGGGAACGAGCGGAGGGGTGGCGAGGCGGGGCAGGGGCGAGCCTAACACCACCTCACGTCAGACGACATAACTGCGTCAGAGTGGCGATGAAGGACGAGGTGGCGGAGGTGACCATCGACCGGGCGACCTTTGTACGGTCAATAGTGATGGGCCTGTTACAAATAGAGCCAACAGACCTGTACTGCTTGATAACCCTGCCGGGAAGGAGGGCTTTTGATGTCAGTTTCAACTCAAGCCCCCTGCTACAGAGATTCTTGACCCGCTTCGAGGAGAAGGCAGAGGAGAAACCGCTGGCATCAATTAAGTTGCAGCTGCTATCGGAGCTGGATACGAAGGTGGTGACTGTCTTCCTATATAATGAAGCTCTACACGACCATGAAGTGGAGGTCTGGTTGAGACAGCATTGCTTGGTACTGTCGGGCTGTAAGAAGGTGAGGGATTCGGTGGGGATATGGACAGGGGCTAGACAATGGAGGGTGCGGCTGAAGACAGAGGGGGGGGACGACTCTGAGACACATCCAGAGTGCCCTGAATATAGGAGGCAACCGGGGATGTTGCATATGCGGGACAGCCCAAACTGTGTAGGAGGTGTGGGGGATGCGGACACCTGGCCGCAGCGTGCGAGGCGAGGGTCTGCTATAGATGCAAGGCACTGGACCACGTGGTGGAAGAGTGCAGTGTCCCGGCACAATGTAATCTCTGCGGTAGCAGAGAACATCTATACAGAAACTGTCCGGAATCGTATGCCAACAGGGTTAGGGCGTATGGGGGGGGGGGGGCGGGGGATGAGGAGGGGGGCGGGACCAGACTGGGGCCGGATAGGGAATTGGAGAGGGAGAAGCGAGGGGAGGTGGCCCAGCAGCGGCCACCGGCGACGGGCGGAGCGGGAGAAGGGGAGAGGCCCGCGGAAAGAAAGGAATCGACATCGAGCGAGCAGGAGGGGGGGCTGGCGGGGGGAGCGACGGCATGAGCAGCATCTCCGAGACGACCGTGGAAGACTGGGCGGAGGCGGTGGAGGAGGATGAAGGAAAAGGGGAACGACAGCAGGAGGAAGGTGGCAGCGAGACATGGGAGGGACCAACCGGAAGGAAAAGGAAGCTACAGAGCCCCAAAAAGAGTCGCCCCTTCAGGCAGCGCTGAACCCTTGGACTCCTTGCCGGACACAGAGGCCTCGAGGGAGGGGATGGAGGAAATGGTGGGGAGCCGGCGCAGGGGGAAACCCTGGAGAACAAGGGGCAAGATGAAGCTGCGGGAGCTGGCGAACGAAAGCTGTTACGGAGGGCGAGCGGAGAGGGCGGAGTCGGACTGAGACACATCCCGACATGGAACTTACCGTGGCGTCCGTGAATGTGAGAAGTTTGAAGAGAAATGGGAGGAGAGGAGCGATAATGCAACTGCTGCAGGCTACTAAGAGGGAGGTGTTCTTCCTCCAAGAATGTCACCTACCATATACACTGGGCCGGGAGGAGCTGTTGGAGGGCTGGGACGGGTACTACTTCTGGTCAGGGGGCAATGAAAACCGATGCACAGGGGTGGTTACCCTCCTAGGCAGGAGGGGTATACAAATAACGGGGTCCCAAGAGGTGATCCCGGGACGTCTCCACTATGTGGACGTATCTTATGGGGATGCGGAACTGAGACTGATAAATGTGTACGCCCCCACGACATGTGCAGGAAGGATGGACATGTGGAATAACGTGGCGACCCTGCTGGCCACGAGACGGCAAATCATAATGGGGGGCGATTTTAATTGTCCATTGCACCTGACAGACTTGTTATCGGTTGCCGCGAGGAGGAAGCTTAACCCATCCTCCCGGAAGCTGAAAGAGTTGATGGAGGACTTTGAAATGACGGATGCCTTCAGAAAGATGCACCTGATGAGACCAGGATATACGTGGTCGAATAAGGGCGGTGGAACGCAATCGCGAATAGACTTCCTTTTTGTGTCTGCCGATGTGAGGGTGGAAGGGGCAGATTTGGAACCTTTCCCCCTTTCAGACCACAATTTGTTAAGGCAAAACTCGGCATTCCAGGCGGCCTGAAAATAGGGAAGGGGACCTGGAAGATGAATGTGAGCCTGTTGGCAGACGGAAAGGTGGTGGAGGACTTCGTAAAGCGGTACAAAGACTGGACGACCCTCCAGGAATGCTTCGCCACGAGGGTTGAGTGGTGGAGTATGGTGAAGGGCAGGATAAAGGCTCTCTTCCAGACATATAGCAGGGGGAGGAGCGTGAAGAGGGAGCTGCAGTTATGGAATGCCAGGATCGAGAAGAAGTACAGATTAATGGAGCTGGGGTTCCCCGTGGGCGAGGACATAGAGAGGTTGAAGGGGAGGCTATCCTCGGTATTATAGAGGAGAGCCAGGCAGCTGGCATACAGGGCCAGGGTCAGGGCAATGGAAGAGGGGGAAAAGTGTACGAGATACTTCTTTAAGAAATGCAGGACAGGAGATAACACCACTATGAGACCTCCTTTACCAGTGGCAAACTGATAGGTTTTTACCCTTTCAACTGGTACAAAAACTGACACCTTTATACAAGGCATCATGTTTGCAATAACCACAACACAAGCAGTCAAAATGCAAATCTGTCTCGGGTGTGGACCAATCAACTTGAAGGACAGTGCATATCATTATCAGAGTTGTTTCTTTTTGTTTGCATTTTGACTGCTTGTGTTGTGGTTATTGCAAACATGATGCCTTGTATAAAGGTGTCAGTTTTTATACCAGTTGAAAGGGTAAAAACCTATCATTATATTTTGCCACTGGTAACGGAGGTCTCAGTGTAAATGCTTACCCCGAGCTCTCAATACTCTGATAGTACGCTGTTTTTGAGTTGTACGCCTTTTGGCGTCATCTGGTCCAACACCAATGGAGACTAGGCTCTAAGAAAAGCTGTCTTGGGTGTGGACCAATCAACTTCAAGGACAGTGCATATCATTATCAGAGTTGTTTCTTTTTTGTTTGCATTTTGACTGCTTGTGTTGTGGTTATTGCAAACATGATGCGTTGTATAAAGGTGTCAGTTTTTGTACCAGTTGAAAGGGTAAAAACCTATCATTAGGAGATAACACTATTAAGGAATTGGTGGGCCCGACTAGAGGCAGGCAGGTAACAACTGAGGGAATGATAGAGATAGCGAGGGATTACTATGGGGAGTTGTATGGGAGGAAGGAAACGGATAAGGGGATGCGGGAGGCTCTGCTGGGAGAGCTGAGACATGAAGTTAGGAACCCAGAGGGGCTGAAAGAGAGGATCCAGATGGGGGAAGTGGGGGAGGCAGTGAGAAGGCAAAACAGGAACAGGACACCGGGACTAGATGGAATCCCGGCGGAATTCTACATCACTTTTTGGGATTTGTTGAAGGAGGATATGCTGCAAATGTGCAGGGAGACGCTGGAGGGCGGTCTGGTGCCAAAAGACATGAGTGAGGGGCTCATCACACTAATGTATAAGGGGAAGGGGGACCAGAGAGATTTGTGAAACTGGAGGCCAATTACGCTTCTGAACTCAGATTATAAGATCATGGCAAAGATAGTCGCGACACGCTTGGGGAGGGTGGTGGGAGAGGTGGTCGAGCCCGACCAAACATGCGCGGTGCCGGGACGAAAGATCTCAGACTCACTGGTGCTACTGCGGGAGGCGATCGAGGTGGAGGGAGAGAGAGGATGCCCCCTGGGGCTCCTAAGTCTGGACCTGGAAAAGGCATTCGATCGGCTCTCACACGAGTACGTCGTTGCAGTGCTAGACAAAATGGGAGTGCGGGGGCCCCTGGTGGAATGGGTGAGATGCATATGTAGAGGTGGTACGTGCTGGCGGGGAGGATCGTGAGACAGCGCGTAGTGGGTGGCTACATCACGGTCCGCAGGCAGGTGTCCACATTGCGGTCCGCATAGGCCCCGCCCCCTGGCGCGGAGGGCTATGTAAGGCGATGCGCAGCAGCGCTCGGGGAGTCATCAACCAGTGAAGACAGAAGACGGAGCAAGAGATAGGGCCCCGAGACCCCTAGTCCCGCTGCCCTTGTAAGGGCCGGGACTCTGTGTGGCTCAGAGGCGAGACCTTGGGATTCACGGCCTGACGTCCTTGTAAGGGCCGGGCTGTGGGACCCAGAGGTCGAGACCCGTACCCTGGCTAGGACGGGTCCGATAGCCTCCCCTAGGAAGCACGTAGCCGGAGGGCCTGGGACCGTAGCCGAGTTAGGCACACGTAGCGTAGGCTGTATCTCGGCTGTACCTGTTACTGTTGTATTAGTGTTAATAAACAAGTGCTGCCCCGTCAACTCGTCTCCCGCCGTAATTGAGATATTACACATATACCAAGGACTCAGGACCAGGGTGATGGTGAACGGAGAACTCTCAGAGACGATCTTAGTGGAGTCGGGGGTAAGGCAAGGTTGCCCGATGTCCCCGGTGCTGTTCGTAATGGGCATGGAACCTCTCGCAGAGGCGATACGGAATAGCCAGGGGATCAGGGGAGTGACAGTCCCAGGGGACAAGGAACAGGGGAAGGTAGTGCTGTACATGGACGACGTGGTCATCCTCTGCAGGGAAGTGGCATCGGTATGGGGGGCCGGGGAAGAGACGAGACGATTCGGATGGGCCTCTGGTTTGAAGGTAAAACGCCAAGGAAAGTGTGCTGATGGTCTTTGGAGACTCGAGACTGTTCGAGGGGCGGCCATCAGAGCTGGAGATGAGGACAGAGGAGGTCAGGATATTAGGTATAGACTTCTGTCGAGAGAAGTCAGCGGAGAGGAACTGGGGAAGGAAGATAGGACAGGTGAGGGAGCAGCTGCGAAGGTGGGCAGGGAGGAAGCTGTCGATGGAAGGATCATGGTAGTGAGGACGGAGGTGATGCCGACCCTTAATTATCTAGCATATGTATACCCACCAGGCAAGAGGGAGATAAGGAGCCTGATGTCAGCATTATTTAGGTTCATCTGGGGGGGGGGATGGATAGGGTAAAGAGGGTAGCGATGTGCAAACGTGTAGAGAACGGGGGGAGGGGGGCCCCAGATGTGGTGCAGGTCCTGCACTCAACCTTTGTGTGCAACTCGCTGAGGCTGTTCTACTCCGAAGCACCCCGGGGGAAGGTAGCCTGCTACTTGAGGTACCGTCTGAAGTGGTTAATGAGGGGGCTCGGGATGTCCCAGCTCACGAGGGGCACGCCTCTGGCCTGGCTACAGGGATGGCTACATACGGTGGTGGGGGATTACATAAAGGAGTATGGCTTGCACCAGGAAAGGGGCCCATGGACCCCCAAGAAAGTGATGGCAGAAGTGAATAAAGGGGAGGCCTGCGAGGTGGCAGGGGTAAAGAGAGCAGTACACCGGCAAGTATGGAAGACCACCGCAAAGGCACTCACGAAGGATCAAAGAGACTTGTCATGGTTGGCGGTGCGGGATAGGCTAGGGACAAGGAGCTTCATGTTCGCCCGCCAATTAGCAAACTCCCCCAAATGCCCGAGAGGTTACGGCAAGGATGAGGATGCGGTACACGAAATGGTGAGGTGCCCCTTTGCGCGGGAGGTATGGAGGAGGAACGGCCCGCTGCTGAACTGGTACTACCCGGCGCAGGTGACTGAGCAGGACATTGTGGGGTGCCTTGAGGGGGGTGGGGGAGGGAGACAGAGACCGGGCGTGGGCCGTAATAGGTGCGACGAAGGAGGCTTTGTGGGGGGCGCGCAGAAAGGAGCTGGACGGGTCCTCTGTGCTGCATGTGGGGGGTATGTCAATGGGCGAGGAGGTTGCTGGAAAGGGTGATGGAAGTGGACCGGGCAAGGTTGGGACACAGGGCCGTGGGCGTAAAGTGGAGGTGGCCCCTACTCGGAGTGGGGTAGGGAGGACTCGTGGGTATGGGGAAGGGACGGTGAGGGGTGGCCGTGTGTATTTAACTGGCCTACTGAGGTGTGCAGGCGAGGAACGCCCGGACACGGGGGGGAAGGGCGATGCAAAGGAGCGTTGCGAGGGTGAATGGTGGCGACGGTGGAGAAAGGGGCGCGGGGCGGTGGGCGTTGCGGTGGCTGGCCTTTGTCGTATTGTAGGTGGGGGTGCCCGCGGATGGGATGAAGATCGGAAGGGGCCTGTCGAGACGCCCGGGATGGAATGTTACTCCAAGTATTGCTGTCTTTGGGTTTCTTTGTAATTTCCGCTGAGATTTAAATCGCAATTACCAGCGAAAAGTCGTACTCAAAAATTGTAAATGTTGTGGTTTCACACTTCAACACACCGGTGGGCTAAAGCAGTGAACTATGTCTTTTGTCAACGTGACACTTTTTTGCTGATTGGCCGTGTCGGGTGGTGGAGGGTTACGACACATTTATAAATAACGCGATCTAACCCAAAAACGTTGATTATGAATACCTCTGGTATGCCGAACCAAGGTTCAATCATTGAAGCAACAAATAAAGATTAATATTTCCCGTACTGCATTTGATTCAGACAGATCAAGTGGATCACTTGTTTATAATCATTTAACGATTAACCTCCCTCCTCGCTGCGAATCATGATTTTAAACAGTTTGATTACAGAATCAAACGTTTCTATCTATTTGAAATCTCATTCGTAAAGTCACTTGTGTTCTGCATCATACCATTACCCTTAAAGTATTATTTTAATACACTATGAATACGTGGCTCTTATATGCACGGCTAGTCTACTTAATAATCAATTAGTGAACTCATCATTATTGTTGTACTGGTAAGGTATGTAAATTCAACATATTTAAATTCAAATTTTAAAAGATTGCATCATCCGAGATGCACAAGAACACACTATTAACACTGCCCGACAGCAAACTGCAGGGACTCTTCTACTTACGAACGAGTTAGGTTCCCAATGTCTGTTCATAAGCGGATATGTTCGCAAGTCCAACTTTATGCCTGTCAATTCCAAACATGTTGTAAGGTATGTACACTAAACACGGGGAATGGCTTCAAAAGTTGTTTAATCTATTGTAGATGCCACTGGTTCATGTTCTGCAGATGTAGATGGCACCACCACCATCTATTTCGCGGTGGCTGAACTTACAACTCTCGATCCAAACAGGCAACTGGACAGGTTTGTTTGTCTCTCAAAGTTCGTAAATTGAACGTTCATAAGTAGAGGAGTCCCTGTACATTTACACACGGACATTTGATTTTGCCAGGCAGCAGTCCCGTGAAATCTGTTGGAAAAATAAGACCCTCGAGTCCCTGGTAACAGAGGCCCTGCCAAAACAGATGAAGCAAACCATACGTAGAGATATTCATCCTATCACCAGTTTGGTGCCCCCTTAAGACTGTGTTTCTGCAGTTGCCATCTGCTTGTCACAATAGATGTTGTACAATTCCCACTATTTTCACGTTGTCCAAAAATCTAGTTGCATCTCTGGAATTCTCACTTCACATCTATTGCTATTCGACTCAGATTCAAGGCAGTGATTTCCCTGCTGTTGGTTCTCTCCAATTCACGTTTTTGCCCAATCTCCAGGTCAGGTCAAGCCCTCTCAATATTAACGAACTAGAATTTTGGTATAAAATATTATTTGCGCTTTTTTGGTGCACGGCTCATCCTTCGTTCTGGAGTTATAAATGTCATGATGAATAAGCATTTTTAAATAAACCAATATACATTATGACGACACAGGATGTAATGACGCGTATACATACACACTTAATTATAAGAGGACCATCTGGTAAAGTGGCAATGTATCGGAACACTCAACTCGCAATTGGAAGGTGGCGAGTTCAAATCCGTCGGGGATTGCCAACTTAGCTCATCATCATCCCTCTCGCATGAATGAGTACAGCTACTTTGCGCGAAAGTCGACAGCAGTCGTCTTATCAAGGAAATGGCGCTTGTCATGTAAATGTGGAATTTTCACCACTGGCTCAGAGTATCCATCTGAGAATTTCACCGCATTATTATACTTTTAGGAGAGAGACACTGATTTTGTTTTCATATTACCATTGTCCCTACCACACAGGACTTGTAAGGGGCAATAGTAAGGCATTGGTGACCAAGCTTTTTTTCTCCATTAAACATTTTGCGAACTCTCCATGTCAAATTAGAGCCACTAAAACAACTTTTAATTTAGTTTTATTAACTTTTTGGTGTATAACCCATCCTTGTACTACTTTCATAATTTTTGCATTTCAATGGCACTTCTATGCATCAACAACTCAAAGTGCCATAAATCACATATCATCTCAAACATTCGATGGGGACCTCTAGTTGCAGTTTTCCCTGTGCGGCACGAGGTGACTTTAATCACTGGCCTGCAAGTGAACATTTTAGTGCTATCGCAATTTTAGGGGGTTTTTTCTTCAAATTTGGACCATGACGATGGTACACAATGGCCTACTTTCTGAATTTCCACAAGATCTTTAACATCTACTATTAATTATACACCATGTATTTAATCGTTAACACACCTGCAGCATTAACCAGGATGACTTTCAGGATTCGAACTGAATACATATGAAAGCGGCAAACCCACAACCGCTTGGCCATGTCAGCGCCCCATGGCCCACACAATAGCTTTGTAGTGCAAATGAAATCCGATTTTTTTTCTTTTCTTTTTACAGCACACAAAACACATTGGCAATTCTCCTTCGGAATCTGGATGTGACACTTTTAAGAGTTAAACCACCATCTCCATGAAAAATGACCCGGTGACATGGGTGTAACCAACATGCTCATCCAGCCAGATGATTTAACGCTGATAAAAATACAGCAAGTCCACACTGGCTCATTCTAAACTTTTACCAAGAGCGGTTCCTGCCGCACCGGCTCGGCTTGCCGCACTTGTTCATCGGTGAGCGTGACCGGCTGCCGGTAGCGCAGCTCGTGGAGTTGTTCATTGCGCTGCGAGTGTAAGTCCTCATGCAAGACAATGCGCTGGGCGGGTGACAGCTGCTCAAACTCCCCATCGTTGATGTCATAGTCGTGTGCCTTCTTGTGAAGCATCCACCAACGCCCGCCAAAGCCGACATCCAGCACGCGCGACGGGAAATCCTCCCATCTGTGCCAAGGAACATAGCTCAACAGTTGCACAAAATACTTGGTAGAACACTTGAAAGAGGACGCAAAAATACTTTCAGTGGTTAGCGCACTGTTCTACAAACCCGATAACCGGAGTTCGCTTCCTGGCCATAGCTAAGAAGTGACAATTATATAACCGGTTATGGGCCTCCCCTAGGTTGATGTAGCCTTAAATACGTAGCAGATTCTATGTATATATGCCAGGTATAGTGCTGTCTAGACAATCTCCTTGTATACTATACAGGGGATCTTTCTCCGTGTATGTGTGTACATACACGTTCGATCCCTTGTAAACATGGATGTTTTAGGATGGTAGGAGGAAGTACCGCAAGTCTGCAATCTCCTCGGAGAAGATGAATGCAGGACTCCCACATGTCAATGCAACTTTAAGTTAGTTATAAATGTGAGGTCATAAAAACAGCAGCGGTGCAGACAGTACACATGTGTGTGTACCGCTTAGAAATGTAAAGTTACCACAATGGACTGGTGCACTCTGCAGGTGGCCTGGTGTCCAAGGGAGCTAATGCTAGATCAGAGAACTCAGTCAGAATAACTGAGATCCTGAATTAAGATTCGAGCAGCCACCTGTCATTAAACCAGGTTCTAGTGGGCTGATGGTCTTAGCCGAGTCACCGATGATTGCTCAAAGCAACCAGCAAAATAATTTTAACTTTTCATTTAAAATCTGTTTATTCCAGTACCAAGCAGTAAACCAATTGTGTGATATGCAACACCCTTTGCAGGACATATCTAATACATGAATCTCGTGTAAATAATTGGATCTACTGCAGAAACATCAGAAGTATTCATATAATATCAAACTGGGCTAATCTCTGCATTGCTTCTTGCAATAATTTGGAATTGATATTTTTTTTTATCTTGTAACATGTAGTGGTAACAGGAATAAAATTTGGGGAATTTATGTTTTACTTTAAATGATGTGGCCTGCCAGCATACCAGGCTACCAAGCAGTTAAGATAAATATGGAACGAGTTCATAGGTGGAGGCAGCAGTGGCAAAGTGCAGCAGTAGAACCCACCTGGGCTTAAGATTCTTGCACTGTGCTGCATACAGCTGACACTCAGGCGCGAAGGGGCTTGAGTAGACCACGGAGCAGAATAAGAGGTTGCTGAAGCGCAGAGTGCCACCCTCACGGTGCTTTAGCAGGGCCTATAACAACATATAGCAGATAAAAACAAAACCTGTTCAACTTGGCTCAATCAAATGGAAACAACCTTGGAATTTTCATTAAAATATAAAGTACTTCCTGTTTAATAACTTAAAAATTAGAATAAATTGTTGAAAAAACCCTAAAATAAAGACTTTAAGACCTAAGCAGAATTGTGCCAACCCACACTCACCAGCACATTCGAGAATGGTTAATCCCCACAAAAGGGTAAAGCCACCTTTTTGAATGTAATAACCCTCACAATGTGCAGAGTGTGGAAAGGCCCTCATACAGAAGAGGCTGTATATGCAAGTATATTGTCCTGCATATCACCATCCTTTTTTTTATTACATATTTGATGTTACCATCTGTGAGGTCTGACATTGCACTGAGATAAAAATACGTTCCTTCAGAATGGGCAGGTAGGAACTTGGTTGGACAGCGCATTCGTGCACGACAGACAAATATGCACGACAGAAGAATAATCCCTGGTGGGCAGTGTGGAACCTGTTGTTCCTACCTGTATAAATCTACCTAGTAAGTAACTGGGAATAGTAGCCATGTCAGCAATGAACTGAAGTTTTAAGCCTTGGGTTTGACATCTCAGTTTCAGCCATCTATTAGGTAATCCAAGTCTTTAGCACAGCAGGCTGCTTTTCCTGACATGTAATCAAAAATTACATAAAAACACCCCATCATGTTACTTTGAGTTTAACTCATAATTGATTATATTCTACCTCTGAGGATGAGACATTTAGCCTGTTATGACAGATAAAGTGTACAGGGCATAAGTATGCGCTATCCAAAGTTGGGTGTAAAAAGCCCACACCGAACTTTAGAAAGGGACTGTTCCCAGCACCACAAGGGTGATGTAAACACATTCTCTAACTCACAACATGATGTCGATGACAACATTGCAACTAAGAATATATCGCTGGGTAGTTAGGTGGCTGGGTAGCTCAGAGGTCACATATCTGTCAAGAGTGCCGATCCACCAATGTCTTAAGGTGGGTTCACACACGATCACTTAAAGCGAGTAACTTCATGGTGATATCACAGTAGAACAAAGTTAACAAGAAGAGAAAACGGATTGGGACATTACTGACATGACATGTGGAGGGCACATGCCTGGACATGGCAGTCTGTGGTGGGGTTGCGCTCCGACGAGGAGAGAAGCAGCAGCTCTCCGCTCGCCTCCAGTAGCGCCACCTGGAAAGAGTGCTCGTCCGGCGCCGTCCTCATAGAGACAACGGCGCCGGCCAGAACCGCTGCGTAGATCGCAGCGCGCACGGGCCGCTCCCAGGCGCCCACCACCACGTCCTTGCACGCGTCGGTGTAGTCGCTCAGCAGGCTCTTACACCACACACCTGGCGGGGAAGGGTGAACATATTTCGATTTTTGCTTTTATACATATTTAAGTCCCACCCATCACTTCATTTCTCAGGTTCTGACAACTTTGCTCAATTCAAGAAACATCAAATCTTTTATACGCTTTTAATAGTGCTGTTTATTGCTTGCAGTTTTGGGTCTGTGCTCAGCAAGTATAATTCGTTAAGTGTTTTTATTTTGTATGTATTCCTTTCCATAGGAATGTGGAATTGACATTACCGTGCTATGGGTGATGGAGATGAGGGCCACCACATTATTTATTGGCAGGGGGACCTTTTATTGCTTAATAATTTGAGGTGTTTCGTAAAAATTGGGACAGATTTTCTGAGGACTGATTTGAAAATGGAAGATAAAGTACACAGGACTTTCAAAACATACTATTAAGGTCAAAATAAACATGCAATTCGTCTCCTCCAGACATCTGTCCTGCAACATAATAAATAAAAGCATTTCTAACGGCCCATCAGCCGCATGGTGCTCTGGGAGTGCATAATTTCAGCTGCATTGATTCAATACAAACTCTGGAACGGTTTCGACATTCAGCGTCTCATCTTAAGGAAGACACAATGTCAAAGGTTCTCGGGGTTGGAGACAATAAGAGATTTAAATTTCGATTTAACGCTTTCGTGACTGCAGGGATTCATCTTCTTGGTTCTTTCGGTAAAGTCACGTAGAAGGGAAGCAATAAAATAATAAAAAATAAAACATAATAAAATAAAATAATTCTCACGACGTTTCGGCTACAACGCAAGCAGCCGTCTTCAGGTGAAGTGAGAATTATTTTATTTTATTATGTTTTATTTTTATTATTTTATTACTTCCCTTCTACGTGACTTTACCGAAAGAACCAAGAAGACAATAAGAGAGTTAAGTATTTGAAGAATATTCTTTGGTTCTTTCGGTGAAGTCACGTAGATAGAAAAATAATAAAAATAAACACTAATGTAGACTGTAGCCTGGTTCTTAATCCGAGTGAGTGTACTGTCAGTCTATAATGTAGACTGTAGCCTGGTTAACCTCGGTGAGCGTACTGGCAGTCCATAATGTAGACTGTAGCAATGGTTATTCATCTGAGTGAGTGTATTGGCAGTCTATAATGTTGACTGTAGCCTGGTTCTTAACCTGAGTTGAGCGTACCGCTCACGTTTACAAATACTGTAGATAAATGACATTGAACGAAATGGAGACAGGGTGCAAAAGGCGAACACAGAATGGAACTCTAGCTTGTGAAGCCAAAATAAACATTAATATATCTGTTGAATAAACGAGCGCCCGAGTGGGACGGGGTGCGCAGCACCACCCAGGCCCGGCCGCCTCCCCACCGCTCACGTTTACACACCGCACCAGGTGCGATACGAGGCCGAGAAGACCTGAAGAGGCCGGTTCAGATGATCACCTCCCGCTGGTGACAACAGTAACCGGAAATCTAACTCGGGTCGCAGGGTTCGTACAGCGGCGAGCGCAACATCGGGCGGACGCAACCCCGGCGCTCCCTTACCGATCCTCGAGTTGAGCAGCCTCTGCCAGCGGGAGACCGAGGCGGCCGGGCCGATCCCGGCTCCCAGGCTCAGCGCACGCCTCACCACGCGCGCCGCCATCACTCGCGACCTCCCTCCCTTTCGCCCGCCCCACGAGCGTCGTGGCTCCACCGTCACCGCCACTCGACGCCGTGACGTTCGGCGGCCATCTTGGGTAGGTAATATGTCCACAGCAGTGGCCGCAGACCGTTGTTGGCTCGTGACGCCGTGAAACAACGAGTCATTCTGTGCCTGTGTACATGCAATATCCCCGGTGGCGTGCCTTTGTCAAATCGCCGCCTACTCGCACGGTTACCGGGCCCGGATCGCGTTAATTCCGTGACGTCCACAGCGATGTGGTAAAGACAGCGGCCATCTTAGCTGGGGAGTGGGTGATGAGCAGTGGGGCGGGGCTGACGCCAGAGCAAGGACAACTTTAGGGGGCGGGTCTCACGGTCTAGTGGGCGGTGCTATCGACGACGGGGCGGGGTTATGCAAATTTGGCGGGGCTGACAGAGGAAGGGGCTGGCACGCCACCATTACGCCTTTTTCACCGGCACATCCGAGCCGCGCCGGCGCTGGGCCTTCACGGTACGGGTGATTTTCCACTGGACTTTTGTTGTCTAGTCTAAACAGAAACAAACCATAAAAACGCCCACTTTACAAGACATCTGAATCTTACTCGGGATCAAACAGGGCCCCGGGCGAGATTCATATTTTTTTTTGTCATACTTCGTGTCGGTCGGGACTGCAGTAAGCAAACAACACTGCGAGGAAGATGGACAACAACATGGCGTGCAATGAGTTGGAGGATAAGAAACAGCCTTGGGACGCCGAGGAAATCGAGGCTCTGGTTTCTCTCTGGGCAGACGAGAGTGTGCAGACGGAACTGGAGTCATCAGTGAGGAATGAGAAAGTGTATGCCAGGATATCTGCCGACTTGAAAGAAATTGGCATCAACCGCAGTCTCAAGCAGTGCCGCGAAAAGGCGAAGAAATTGAAGCACGAATACAAGATGCTGAAGAGACACAACGAGCAGGGTGGAGCGGCGGATCAGAAGAAAAGCAAATATTACCACCTGTTCGACTCGGTGCTTGGAAACAGACCGGCAAAGGTTGTGTCCGGTTCGTCAAATTCGACGGCTCTTTCACTGGGAGAAGTGTTGGATTCTCCGCAAGAATCCGGTGAGATGTGTTGCTAGATAATAGGAAAATTAGATTTGTACTCATGCAAGAAAGCAGTCACAATATCCACGATGTATTATTTTGTTTGTAACAGTACAGTACTTTATATGCAGTTCAAAGTACCGTATGTTGAACTTCGCACCGCACGAAGCCAATCGTGCTAATCGGAGGTGTAATCGGTGAAAGCGCAGCCTGCAATCGCTTGCCCATGCCACTGCTGGTGGAAGGGCCTCCACTAGAGGGAGCTTTAGATAGCCCCTCTAATAGGGTATTTGGTCTACTCTTCTCTTCCACGTTAACTGGGGGTGGTTACTCATTTACACAGCTGGGGGGACAGGAGGGGGAATTTAAAAAAAACACAACTTGGCCATCATTATTTTAACTGCCGCACCGGGGAATCAAACCCGCCACCTCTGTAAAGCCGTACAGAGCGCTATTACATACCACGTTAGCATGCAGTTCAATCAGAATGGGCACAATTAGAAATACACCTTTGTGAGCGTATAAAGTTAGTTGGCCTCTTCTTAAAACTAAGAAATGTCACCAAAATATCACCAGACAAGAGACGTACGTAGACAACTTCACGTACGCCACCGTCCCACATCAGCCCTGACCAATTAACCGCCCATGGCCAGTGCACACGAGTCGACACTACCTCGGTTTCGAGCGATTTGGATCTGTGACGTGGAACTACAGTGAAGTTATAACATGTATGGAACGAAAATATAGTTCCAGACATACCCTCCAGATGTTGACATATCATGATACATATTTGTACTGAGGAAAATGGATTTGTCATTTCATAACTACTTGACGGCACTTTAAATTCATGACAAGATGTCATTCAGTTGTGTTTGGGGTATGGATACAATTTTAAGTGAATATGTGTATTTATAAAAATGTCTTTATATTCCCTCACCTTGATGTCCTCTTATGCACTTTAGAGAATGCATCGTCTGTCAACAGCACTTCCTACGCACAACCTGGCCCCTCATCAGCAACACATGTGACAAGTCCCAGGACCACGCAGGGTAAGCGTCTACGTTGTGTATACAAACAAGACATTTTAGATCCGATGCTGACTTGAGATTTGCATGATCGAGGTAAAAGTAAAAATGTTCATCCCTATAACTATTTAATTACGCCATTGCTGCCAGAAGGGCATCTGCTGGAGAGCTCCACAGGCTATTAGAGGGTACTATGTTTCTACCGACTCTTCTAACTCTTCCACGCTGGCCAGACGCGCCAGGAGGTTGTCTTGCCCATTGGTTCAACTGCTACGCCAGGTCGAATGAGTGACCATGGTATATTACACCGTGGCAAAGTATATTAAAAAGAGAAAACTGAAAAATGAAACTAAAAACTCTGGTATACGTTGTATTCTCCAGCATTGATAGTTATTTTGTTTGATAACGCATTGCTTCACCCCAACATGTTTGCACTTTTTTTTCAGGGAAAAAGCGAAAAAGGACAGATGCGTCAAATTCTGTCTCAGAATTTGCAAAATGCATGCGAGATTCCGATGAAAGGTTCATGGATTTTCTGCGTCAAGAAATGCGGGCCGACCGAGAGATGAAAGAGAGGCAGATGAATTTAGACCGTGAACAAAGCAAACGGGAAGCAGAGGCATCAGCATCATTAAACAGAGATTTGGTGTCATTTCTTGGACAATTAGGGCAAGCACTGTTGCCAAGGAACACAAGAGATTTTCCTTTGGATTAAAGACAGACGTTTGTTATGTCCAGAAATATGTTTGTCTCAATGTATATTGTTGTTTTATGTAAAGTTACATTCTATTGTATATTGTATCATACGTTGTTTTTGTCAATAAAACGTTTATTCATTTCAAAACTATTAGTGTTTATTCATTGGTTTAAATCAATTTCCTTAAATTAGTCATTTGAGTTTACATTGTGTCATGCAGGTTAATCCATATTACAATGATAACATACTGAAAAACATCCATAAACACGGAGTGCATTATTACAATGTGTACTACCAACGAGACGTGATACAAACCATATCGAACAATCGAGAGCACAACTTGAGAGTGGATACAAGAGGCACAATACAAATGAGACCCTCAGAAATGGCAATACACGAGGTCAATACAAGATAAACATTCAGAACTATAATATTAATTGCGTTTATCTTAGTTTTGCAAGTAACCTTAAGAAACTCCAACGGTAGCAAAGGTCCTGCCATCCACTGCCTTCCCAGCAGGGTCAGCTACAAGTCCTGCTGACTCTGCCATCGTACACATCTCACTTGCAGAGGCGTAGCTAGGATATTTTGCGTCTGGGGACGAACTATAAAATTGCCCCCCCCCTTCCCGTTTAATCACATTTTCCTATTACATCAAATAAGGAATAATTTAAATTCTAATGAAACATTATATTTAAAGAAGCAAATTTATAGAAATTATATTACATGGCTCACTCAGTCACTGTCGTAGACTGGTTGACATAGTCTACAAAAGATTAATTTTTCTTGATTTCACTGTCGCAAACTGGTCAATCACGTAATCAAAATCTGTTTTTTCCAATGTTTCTCTTTTAACGCTAAGAAGAGAAAGATCGCTGAGACGATCTTGTCCCATTGAAGCACGCAAATACGACGAAATAAGTTTCAATTTGCTGAACGACCGCTCACAGCTTGCAATTGAAACTGCTATTGTTAATAAAATTTGCAGTGAAATTCGCAAATTCGAAAATATGTCGTCTCTATAAAACACAATAAAACCAAGAAGATCTAAAGGAGTTTCTGGTAGAACTTAATTCCGGTTACTGAGCAGCATTTTGCAATCTCCAATTTCTGTGAAAAGTTCGTGGCCATTGATGTCGGTGTCATAGAAATTTCCAAAATCTACAATTTCGACGAATTGCATCGATATCTGTATCGGATAGAAGAGTTTTGACGTCCAGCAGAAATCCAAATTTTGTGTTCAGGTCTTTTAGTCGTAAAAACCGTGTTGACATCTGTTGAAGTCTATAAAATACGTTCTTCATAACGCGCACAATTTATTCTTCTGCTGAAAGTCCTGCATCTCTTGCCAGTTCTCCTGGCATCTTCCGACGTCGCCTAATTCTTCTGTCCACATCGATCCCCCAGGCTGTGCAGGACCAGGGTCCGTATTTGCTGGGCGTCGCTTCTCCGTGGCAACCCCCCTCCGTCTGGAACGCCATCACCCCGCATGCCACACATTGGCAGCTGCATTCAATCCACGCCGACTTTTAAGAGACACTTTAAGTTAATAAGTCGGTAATGAGTAAATCTACACCGACTTTTAAGAGACACTTGAAGGTCACCGATCTCTTAATGTCCCCAACATCTCTCGCCTGATTTTAAGGCGACACTGAACCTGGCGCCGTGCCTCGGGCTATTTTTGTCCATGAAGTGCTGTGCGCGTTGCAAATGACACTTATTATAGTTGAATAAGACGGGCAAAACACATTTTATTGTAGCAACGATTATAACTAAAACTCAGCATGGACAATACAATGCTGCATTCAGATCACGGTGGGCTAATTTTTTTTGGTATATTTGAACATTTGGTCAGTGTTTTTTCAATCTTAATACAACGATTATCTACACCTATTTCGTATGAAGGGACAACAATCCGTGTTATAACACTCAGGAGCCGTCCATAAATGACGTAACGCGATTTTGGACGATTTTAGACCTCTCCCCCCTTCGTCACATGGCGTCACAAAAAGTCAGACCCCCCCTCAAATATGACGTCACAAAGCTCTGCCCCCCTCCCCTCCCACAATAAAAAATAAAACATGCTTCAAATCGCTTTAAACTATTGTCATTGTAGTGCGTATTTAATGTGGCGCTGCACTCTGATGTTGTAGGAGAAAACATTTATTAAAAAGTATATTTAATCAAGTAGAACGTGTTGTCTATATTTATTTAAAGTTGCGCATTTTGATGTGACGTCACAATTCTCAAACCCCTCCCCCCTCGTCACACATCGTCACAAATGTATGACCCCCCCCCCCCCCCCGAGGTGCGTGACGTCATTTATGGACGACCCCTCAGGTTAAATGAAAGTGACAAGTTATCTAACCGATAAATAAACAATTCACCAACATCTAAAAGCGATGTATCCCCTGGAAGCTTCGTGCAATACATGGAAAGTCACAAAAAGAATTGCAGATTAACGTCGCATTCATGCAAGCACCCGATGCTCCGTTTTGAAGTTATAAAATGAAACATCTTTGAATTGTATTGTTTTGAATTAGATTTTAAAAAAATCCTCATTAAAAGCTGATATCATTTTACATCTGGAAGACTTCATTGAAAACGACATTTCGTGTGAATTTTCTCTCGTCGCTAAGTAGATGGCGTTGCTGGGGGTTCGGTTCGATGCGGACTGTCACCAGTTTGGGATTGCGGGATCGAGATAAGGCGACACAGAGCTGCTGGCCGTGCGAGAAAACCGCCGTCTGCAGATCGATCCCAACGTGATCGATCGTCTGTCCCTGCGCCTCCGTCGTCCATGCAGGGGTCGCGTAGGTTTGCAGCGCCCCCTGCATGAAAACGACGGGAAGTGCAGCGTTCATCACAGATAAAGTTGTGCGCTTATATGAGTAATAGAGTATATTCTGTAGTAAGGTGTACGTGTGCATATTGCGTCACGTAATACATTGCCATGCACGTCGTGTAAATATAGTATCGGGATAGCATCATAACCGCGTGAATCACAACCACGTGCACCGACGGAGCTCTGTGTGAGAGATATCGGTGTTGGCCCTGCAGTCTACTGGGGGGCGGGGGGGGGGCTTTCCCCTTAGGGTCTTGGGCCTCATTCGCTTCGCCCGTGTCCTGTGGTGCAGCGCTGATGCCCCCCCCCCACTCCACACACAACCCTGATGTACATTGTTCTTCAGGCCGTATGGGGTAGCAGTCAGGATGGCCGAGCGGTCTAAGGCGCTGCGTTCAGGTCGCAGTCTCCCCTGGAGGCGTGGGTTCGAATCCCACTTCTGACAGCATGCTTTTTTTTATTAAATGTAAGCTCACATAAACATTGGCTGTGATTTGTTTTCTCTTTAGCGGAATGTTAGTTGTTTTTCTTCTTCACAAAATACGGAGAAATATTTTCATGTAATTTCTATACAGCGTGCAGAGATGAACGTTTTCACACCGATGTGAAAGGTTTAAATGACGCTCATCATTTGCAATGTCCGAACATTGCAATATCCGAACATTGCAACGGTCAGCATGAGAACAGTGATAAACAGCAATGATATAACACGCTTCACATGGCAGACGCTTGGTCTGTACAAACGGGACATTATCGCTTGTGGGATTATAAAGTGCAGTAAACTGTGGCGGTGAAAACTTTTCAAGGCTCAACTCTTGCGACAAACGTGCATAGCGCCCTCTGCTGCTCCGATACGGAACCTCGCGAAAACCCCACGTTTTCCTGTACACTGTGGTCCAGATGTCTTGTGACTCCCCATTCAATTCTCTAAAATGTCACATATATTTTTAAATAAGCTTTATTTAAAATAGAAATGAACACGCAAATGAAAAAATGTTAGGGGTAACTTAATTGAGGGTCACAATAAATGTGGACTACCCTTACAAGACTTGAATGTCACCTCTGAGTTCTGTACCCATAAATTGACTTTTATTTGCTCATCGAATGTAAGATTATTTCCACGAGCAGAATATAAAAACTTCGACACAACGTGGAAAGATACACCTTCTAAGAGCTATGTGAAAACAAGAGGTTTAACCTAACATTTTTCACGTGACAATCACTTCATGATCTACTGGGAAAAAATTGTGAACTAATTTAACAGGATTTAAGAGGCAAAAATAACCACGTTTAAAAACAGTTGAGCACTCATCTCGAGTGTTCTTGTGTGCACATTAAGAAATAAAAACACGGACAAGTGTATGTCCCCATCGTGTAATTGTATTGCGCATTGTAGTAGTAGTAGTAATCATAATCTTATATTCGAATAACTAGGGGCTGTTCAGGGGCGCCTGCGGTGCCCTTCACAAACATTGACGGCCTTTGGCCAGGAAAGCCACAAAAGGAATTGCACACGAACGACGCATTCACGCAAGCACCCGATGCTCTGTTTGGAAGTTTTAAAATTAAACATCTTTGAATTATATTATGTTTGGAATTAGATACAAAAAAATATTCATTTAAAGCTGAACAATTTTACATCTGGAAAACTTCATTGAAAACGACATTTCGTGTGAAATTTCTCTCGTCGATTAAGTAGATGGCCTTGCTGGGGGTTCGGTTCGATGCGGACTGTAACCAGTTTGGGATTGCGGGATCGAGATAAGGTGACACAGAGCTGCTGGCCGTGCGAGAAGACCGCCGTCTGCAGATCGATTCCAACGTTATCGATCGTCTGTCCCTGCGCCTCCGTCGTCCATGCGGGGGGCACGTCAGTTTGCAGCGCTCCCTGGATGGAAACGACGGGAAGTGCAGCGTTCATCACAGATAAAGTTGTGCGCTTATATAAGAGTATTAGGAATTGAAAGGCAATGGGATTGACGTCCCAAGTAGGAAGACCTTTTGTCTGCAGTCCACGATATTCCATGTTGGGCGTTGGTCAGCAGAGGGCGCTGATAACGCAAGCGTTTAAAACTTGAACATTTTCACCAGCAAAATATTGTTGTATTCCTGCAAGCGATAATAACACCGTTTGTACAGGTTAAGTGTTCGCGTGTTATGCAATGAGTGGTGTGACAACCCATGGATTGTCTAGATATCACGGTTGGAGGTTTGATCAGTGTCGGTTAATTTCGACGCTGATGCGAATGCGTTAATCTCTGCATGATGTATAGCAATTGTATACATTATAACGTCAATGAAAAAACAACTCGCATTCAATTAAAGTAATCAACCACAAGTGTGTTATGGGGTTTTAATAATATTAAATAAAATACTTGTCAGAAGTGGGATTCGAACCCACGCCTCCAGGGGAGACTGCGACCTGAACGCAGCGCCTTAGACCGCTCGGCCATCCTGACTGCCGTCACCAACACCGCTCACTGTGACCCAGAGCTATTCCAATTGCAAATCAGACGGTCCATGTGCGATCGTTGTTCTGTTACATCTCGATACGCACCGTACGGCCCCTTTCATCTATCTACTGCTGGATTAGGGCCTCCCCACGCCATGTTGGTCGGAGGATTTTTTTTTACCAAACTTCGCCGCTTTGTTTCGTGAAGTTGGGAAGCATAATAACGGCGATTACATTTCAGACTAATCAACTGGAACATATGGCGATGTTAATAATAATAAAGGATTCAAACCCACGATTCCAGGGGAGACTGTGATATTAATGTAATGCCAGTAATGGGCTGAAACATATTCATATATCGAGGACTGCAGAGATTGGGCAATTGTTGGCATCGGGCACGTCGCCTGGCTGTCAGCTTCTCTTACGCTTCCGAAGGGAAATTGTGAGATACAATTTGCATGTCAGAAAAAAAAACTAAAATGTATATTAAAAGAGATACAAACTTGAGTTGGCAGCCCCTCCCAATTCAAAAGTGGTCCCGCCTACTGCTCAGGAAACTTGACCATGAGGGCAGAACATTTGAAACCGGGACAAAATTCCGATCTTCTCAAGGATTGCATTGGGAATTCCGGGACAGCCCTTCTGTCAACCCTGCCACACCGGGACGCGTGGCAACCTTCGGGGTGCATAGAGACGTGGGTGTGTATTCCTGTCCAACGATCGACTTTCATCCCAGGTCCTGTCTATGCACCTCCAAGTCAGCGCGGTTGGATATGAACGGTGCGAAATAAGTTAAACATTACATACATTACAAAGTATTCCTAATTATCACTCACATAGACCTGGAATGTTTAAACGTTGAACAAATGAACCAGCAAACGACTTTCGACCCACGAGCGATAACAGCTGTCTGCTATGTAATGCGTTGTGCAATTTCACTGTTCTGACAAAACCCCTCCCTGGTAAATATTTACAAAAAGCCATGGCTGCCAGTTTAATTAGTGTCAGTTAAACTTTTTCACACCGGTGTTAATATGTGAATCTCCTCATGCTGTATAAATATTACATTAATATCCAACACCCGCAAAAGGTATATACTGTAACATCATAAGCCAGGACCTATCCAATACTGGTTGATTGAATCCTCACGTAGACGCCAATCCTCGCTCCATCATCACGGTGGCTAAGAGATGTTAACAACCTCGCCTGGTATACAGGAGGTCGTGGGTTCTATCCCGACCCTGACGCCTGCTGCTGTATATTTGGAGTTTGCGTGTCTCTCTCTCTCTCATCATTATCATCACGGTGGCTAAGAGATGTTAACAACCTCGCCTGGTATACAGGAGGTCGAGGATTCGATCCAAACCCTGACGCCTGCTGTATATTTGGAGTTTGCGTGTCTCTCTCTCTCATCGTCATCATCACGGTGGCTAAGAGATGTTAACTACCTCGCCTGGTACACAGAAGGTCGAGGATTCGATCCCAACCCTGACGCCTGCTGTATATTTGGAGTTTGCATGTCTCTCCCCGTGGTCGCGTGGATTTTTCTCCAGGTCCTCCGGTTTTTCTTTCCACATTTAGAATCAACATCACGCGTTCGGATGAGGCTGCTATGCATTTCCACGCAATGGTAAGCCACTTCGTTGAGCTGTCACTTGTGGCCAGATCGCTTCTGAAAAAGAGCTACAGTATATCTCCATCAGTGGGCATTACCTGTGTAATGTGAGGATATATCCGTGTTGCTGATGGATCACACCTCGTTACGATGATTGGCTCTACCGGTCCTGGCCCATAGCCAATGGGGGGACGTCTAGGGGCGTGGCCCTGATGTAATGGGAAGGTGACATCTGTAAGTAGAGGATTGGGTCTGCTGGCTTTAGCCACAGCCAATAGGGGGACGAGTCAGGGGCGCGGTCCTGGGAACGTACGATGGAGTCTAGAAGATTCCATAGAGGTTAACCAGGATTGGTGGAAAGGTACCACGTGACCCGGGCATTAAAAGGGGTGGAGACGGACAACACGTGGTCAGATCTGGAACGAACGGAGGGTGAGGCCACGCTGGAGCGGGGTCCAGGCTGCCACGTGGCCGCGCGTGTCTCTCTCTCTCTCCCTCTCACGCTGTCTGTCAGAAGCGTGAAGGAGTAAGATAGGAGTGTTGTGAACGAAAGACAAATAAAGACCGGATTCCAGAAGTCGCTTCCACGACCTTTATTACATTGGTGACATAAGTGCTTCTTGAGACCGTTTGGACAATTATTAGAAAATGCCCAAGCACCTCAAGAAAAGAAACCCACCGGATCCTCCGTCGGATGAAGATGTCGAGGCGGACGAGGACGAGCTGCTGGGAGCCACAGGTCCTCTACCGCCGTCTGCCGCTCTCCCCGACGCCGCGCATCGACGACAGGCTGGCGAGGCGACGTCTCCGGCTGCGGACGAGGGGTGGCGTCGGGTGGCGGAGCAGATAGAGTCGCTCCGTGCGATCCTGCTAAATCTTGCAACGGCGGTCGCGTCATCAGCGGCCCTCGGTCGGGCGCGTCGAACTCACCAAAGGGCCGATGACCAAGATCTTCAACGGGAAACGCCGTCCGCCATTACTCCTGCTGCCACGGGGCCGCCGAACGCCATCTTGGGCGGAGATGCTGCCACGCGGCCGCCGGACGCCATCTTGACGGAGCCACGTACTGCGCGGGTAGCGGGATCTGACACGCCCGAGGCCTCGGAAATTTACCGCGGCCATCGCCTTCCTCAAATTAAAGAATTTGTCGCCGTGGGCGACTGGAGCGTGTTCATGTGGCGTTTCGAGTCGTTGGACGGAGGCAGAAGCGCTGGAGGCTCTGTCCACGCTATTGGACGACGTCTCCTTGGCAGTCTTCCGCTCCATCCTGGCGAGTAAGAAAAAGACGCTGCGTGACGCTTTCGCGGAAATGGCAGAGTTCTACAAGCCGCTGACGGCGGCTACCAGGAAATTCATGCAGCGGCGTCGAGGAGCGGATGGATCGCCCTTGGCCTACCGAGGGGCGCTGTTGGCGCTTGCCATGGCCGCCTACCCCGGTTCGTCAGCCGATCTCCTGGATCCTCTCATCCTTTCTAGAATTATTGAGTTGTCCCAGGAACTTAACATATCATTACCGGTGTGCTGCCACGAACCGCTAACGTCTCGATGGGCGGCGCGCTGTTTGGACGCCAAGTTCAACCTCAAACGCTGGGACCAGATGGCTGCATGGACGGGAGATCCTGGGATAGACGGGCCACCGTTGGGATGGGCCCCACGTCATGTCGTCCATGGCTCCAACGACTCCAGCGACGACAAGGTGATGGCAGCCGTTCCTCGCTAGGTCCCGAAACGCCGGCCGCGCGACCAGCGTGACGGGGCCGGACGTCCACGAGCAGGGACTGGGGCGGCCGACCTCTGGGCGGCGACGGCCACATGTTTTAAGTGTGGCCGACGAGGCCATTTCGCCCGGGATTGCTGCTGCCGACTTCAACCTCCTCAGCTCCCGTCGGGCCGACTTCCATCTCCTCCATCGGACGCGGATCCACGGCACCCTCGGGCAAGTCAGCACATATCGGACACCCGGCAGGTCTTGACACATCACTCATCCACTCGCACCCATGTTTGCACTCCTGAAGGGAATTGTGGGTCACCTGGGTCGATGCCACACTCGGTTACACAATGGAAGAAATTGGCTCGAAGGGTGGTGGCAGCCGCGTCGGGGTCCTCGACGGTACGGGGTACTATCGATGGGATCGTATTTTGGTGGACACCGGCGCGTCTGCAACCATCATTTCCGATGTTATTTTTCATCTCCTGTCCATTCCTACGTCGCGGATCCGACCGGCTAATGATGCATGTGTAGTGTTGTACAGACGGACTCTTCAACGTCTTTTGTAGCACACACTTTTATTAACACGATCCCTATGCACTGAGGGATATACGGTCCCCTCACCCGTTACACTCAGAACATACAAGCCCCTGTACCCTACAGGCTACTCAATATCCCGCTCTTTCAGTGTCCTCTGACTGGATCTAGGGAGATGTCTCCCGACCACTGGTTACACTGAACCCTAGCCGTGATAAGGGCTGGAGGGCTTGGTCCAGGGTCCTAAGCTTCTTCCGCTGTCTTGGGTCTTCGTGTGGTTCAACTCCCCGAGAGCTCTGAGCGCTCTGGCTTTATACTTGCTCGTGGCCGGGTTGTCCAATCCCCGGCCACCTTGTGGAACCCTGTGATTGGTCGTTCCCAATATGCTTTTCGATCCCAATTCACCCTATCTGACCCTGACCATTTGGTCGCGCGGGAAAACCTTGTTTACGGTCAGCTCTCACAGCTTGTGAGACCCTGACCGTTAGTTTGAGCGGGAAAACCTTGTTAACGATTTGCTCTCCGAGTTTGTGAATATCGAGTGGGTAACTCTACTACACATGCGTTGCTGCGAATGGGGGTAGCATGGGTATTTTGGGGCGAGTAAATGTGCGCATTGCTATAGGGAATATCACCGCGGTGGGACCAGTTTTGATCTCGCGTTCATTGGCCGTCCCATGCTTATTGGGCACCGATTTCCTTCGTCGGATGCCCGTTAAAATACTCGTCGATCAAGGTTGCTTGGAAATGCCAGGGGGCCGTAGAATGTCCTTCCTGCCGTCGCTGCTGGGCCGTTTGCCCCCAGGAAACGCTGTTAACGCGATTGTTGCTGTCACGGTAGAAGTACCATCAGGCTCACAAATGCTTATTCCACTGCGTTACCGAAAGCGGTTGGAAGCCGCGGACGATGCGACCGGTGTGTTTTTGTCCCCGTCGAACTCTGTGGCAAAATCCTTTTCTCTAGTGGCGGCTCAAACTATCGTTCGGCCTGGTCAGGCCCCATTTATACAAGTGTTAAATGGGGGCCCGGACCAGGTCGTCGTCCCGGCTGGCTCGGTGTTGGCTCACGCCACTACTGATTTCACCAGCTTTGAGAGTGACCAACCCACAAAAATGGCCGCTGGCTTGCCTTGTCGGCCATGCAGCGGAGCGCCTTGCATTCACTATTGTCGGAGTACGCTGACGTTTTCAGTAAAAACATTTTGGATTTGGGCCATACCTCGCTCCTGTCGCACCATATCGACACCGGTGCGGCGGGACCAATTTGTATACACCCGCATCGCATGAGCCCTGCAAAAAGGGAACACGTGCGTGCCGCGGTGGACGACATGTTGGTGGCCGATATAATTTCGCCGTCCAACAGTCCTTGGGGCGCGCCGGTCGTGTTGGTTAAAAAGAAGTATAGCGGAACGAGGTTTTGTGTAGACTTCCGCCGATTGAATAAGATATCCGTGGCAGACGCATACCCCTTGCTACGGATGGACGCTTTGTCGGGGCAAATTTCTTCTCTACCCTCGACCTATCATCTGGGTTTTGGCAGCTCCCCCTCGATGACGCGTCCAGACCGAAAACAGCGTTCCGCACGCCGCAGGGCCTCTTTGAGTTTAACCGCCTACCTATGGGCTTGAATGCAGCACCGGCGATGTTCCAACGCCTGATGGAACTGGTGCTAGCGGGGCTGCAGTGGGAAATGTGCACCTTCGAAGAACACCTCCAACGACTGGAGACTGTCTTTCAGAGGATGCGGTCGGCTGACCTTAAATTTAAACCAAAGAAGTGCCACCTTTTGCAACGATCTGTCCGCTACCTGGGACACATCATCAGCTCTGACGGTGTGTCCACGGACCCTCAGAAAACGTCGTGTGTCCGAGAGTGGCCCACGCCCACTTCAGTGGGCGACGTATGGCGGTTTATAGGGTTCGCATCCTACTATCGACAATTTGTTAAGAATTTCGCGACACTGGCTAAGCCGCTGCATGTTCTGACAGGGAAGAATTAGAGATTTAAATGGGGCCCGGAAGAGGAGCATTCTTTTCAATCTCTCCGGGATCGCCTGGCCACCGCTCCGATATTCGACTACCCAGACTTTTCCCAGCCGTTCATCCTTGACACGGATGCTAGCGACATCGGCATAGGGGCCGTTTTGTCGCAACGGAAAGACGGGGTCAAGCGAGTGGTGGCATACGGCAGCAGGGGTCTGTCTCCTGCCGAGACGCGCTATTGCGTGACGCGACGGAAATTGCTGGCAATCGTCCATTTTGTTCACCAGTACCGGCCGTACCTGTATGGAAAGAAATTCCTCGTGCGCACTGACCATGCTGCCTTGCAATATTCTTTGAAATTGGAACAACCGTCCGGTCAATTGGCTCGGTGGTTAGAATCGCTGCAGGAGTTTTCCTTCAATATCACGTACCGCAAGGGTACTCGCCATGGCAACGCGGACGCTCTCTCTAGGGTGCCCGCGACTCCTCCCTGTGCCTGTCTGACAAGTACGCACTGCTGTGCGGCGCTGCCTACCCCGCCCTGTCCGGTCATGGGGCGATGTCAAAGGATGAAGGCCAGGATGTACCCGTTGGCGCCGACAATACGCTGCATTTGCCGCACTCGGTGTGGCTACGCGAGCAAGATGCTGATGCCTCTTTGGCTCCACTGCGGGAATTGGTCAGGAAACCGAGATCTCATTTGGCAGGATGGAAATGGCAGTTGTTTCGGGGCCAGGCGGGATTACTCACATGTACGGATGGGGTGTCGGACCATTCACGCCTGGTTGTGCCGACGTCCCTTCGCCACGATCTGATCCGCGCGCTGCACGCCGACAAGCTGATGCACCTTGGCGTGCAGAAAATATTGGCCGCGATGCAGCAGGATTTCTTTTGGCCAGGCATGACAGCGGATGTCACTAACTTTATCCGGTCATGCCATGATTGTGCGAAGCGGAAACCGCCACGTCAAAATTATGTCCCGCCCCTACGATCGACTGAGGTGTCCCGTATTAATGAGCTGGTTGCTCTGGATATCCTGGGCCTGTTCCCTCCATCGGCTAGGGAAAATAAATACCTTTTGGTCGGGGTCGAATACTTTTCTCGCTGGCCTATGGCCTGGCCTCTACCTGACCAAACGGCCTCATCCATCACCGAGGCTTTCTTGAATGGGTACGTCATGGATAAGGGAGCACCTGAAGGGCTACTCACGGATCAAGGACGTAACTTCTCCTCTAAATTGCTCAAAGACGTGTGCTCTGCTTTGGGTACAAAGAAAATCCGCACTTCCCCTTACCATCCGCAAATGGATGGGATGGTGGAACGATTTAACCGCACCCTTTCGGCCATGCTTTGTCACACGGTGAGTGAAAAACAAACCGATTGGGACTTGCACATACCGGGAGTCCTGGCGGCATACCACATGGTTCCGCACGCGTCCACAGGATATTCGCCATTTTTCCTGATGTATGGCCGTGAGAATGTACCCCTGATTGATGTGCAACTTGGTGCAGCAGGGAAACAACCGTCCCCTTCCTTGCCTGACCACGTGGGACTCGCTTAAACGGGTTACGGAGGCACGAGAGGCCGCCAGATGTGCGACGGCCCGTACGCAGGCAAGGAATGAGAGGTATGCGTGTCGATCGCGAACTGACATGCCTTGGTCGGTGGGCGATATGGCATGGCTACATTGCCCTCAGGTGTCAGTGGGTACGTCCCCTAAACTGCACAGGCCTTGGCGGGGGCCTGTGAGGCTGGTGGACATTCGGAATCCCCAGAGTGTTCGCATCCAGTACGGCCAACGTCGTTGGTATGTTCATTCGTCGCGGCTCAAGCCCTATGTTGACCCGCGTGCTGGCCCTTCATCCCCACTTGTTGACCTGCCGAGGTCTGGCGTGCCGATTGTGCCACTTGCCTCGCCGATTGCTCCTCAGCGGGGCTGTGTTCTACCCCCTGTAGACGCACAGGTTTTGAAGGACGACGAGACCCCGGACGTTCCACCTCCAACGGGGCCTATCCCAGACACAACGGAAACCGAAAATGCTTCTTCTTCTCCACTGCAACCACCTCCCACTGAACAGTCGGCGAGACAACCACGCGCGAGGGGAGGAGAGGGTCCGGCGTCACGTACGCGGTCGAAGTCTCTTCCATTTCGCTAATACTTTTGTCCTTGCGGTCTGTCGCCCTGGTGTTACTGTGCTACAGGGGCGCCCTAATGTATGTCGGTTGTTTAATGTTTTAATTCCTCTGCGCGTTGGCGCCTACTCCCCATACCTTGTTAATGCGTCATGGACGCCCTAAGATGTTATTCAAAGGGATTCGGGCTGTCACTCTTTTCCCAGCCGAGACGGCTGACTTTTACACGGGAGGGTGGGGGGGGTGATGTAATGTGAGGATATATCCGGGTTGCTGATGAATCACACCTCGTTACGATGATTGGCTCTACCGGTCCTGGCCCATAGCCAATGGGGGGAAGTCTAGGGGCGTGGCCCTGACGTAATGGGAAGGTGACATCTGTAAGTAGAGAATTGGATCTGCTGGCTTTAGCCACAGTCAATGGGGGGACGAGTCAGGGGCGCGGTCCTGGGAACGTACGATGGAGTCTAGAAGATTCCATAAAGGTTCACCAGGATTGGTGGAATGGTACCACGTGACCCGGGCATTAAAAGGGGTGGAGACGGACAACACGTGGTCAGATCTGGAACGGAGGGTGAGGCCACGCTGGAGCGGGGTCCAGGCTGCCACGTGGCCGCGCGTGTCTCTCTCCCTCTCACGCTGTCTGTCAGCAGCGTGAAGGAGTAAGATAGGAGTCTTGTGAACGAAAGACAAATAAAGACCGGATTCCAGAAGTCGCTTCCACGACCTTTATTACACCTGGTAAAATAAAAAAGTGAATAGAATGTTTAAACGTTGAACAAATGAACCAGCAAACGACTTTCGACCCACGAGCGATAACAGCTGTCTGCTATGTAATGCGTTGTGCAATTTCACTGTTCTGACAAAATCCCTCTCTGGTAAATATTGACAAAAAACCATGGCTGCCAGTTTAATTAGTGTCAGTTAAACTTTTTCACACCGGTGTTAAAATGTGAATCTCCTCATGCTGTATAAATATTACATTAATATCCAACACCCGCAAAAGGTATATACTGTAACATCATAAGCCAGGACCTATCCAATACTGGTTGATTGAACCCTCACGTAGACACCAATCCTCGCTCCATCATCACGGTGGCTAAGAGATGTTAACAACCTCGCCTGGTATACAGGAGGTCAAGGATTCGATCCAAACCCTGACGCCTGCTGTATATTTGAAGTTTGCGTGTCTCTCTCCCTCATCGTCATCATCACGGTGGCTAAGAGATGTTAACTACCTCGCCTGGTACACAGAAGGTCGAGGATTCGGTCCCAACCCTGACGCCTGCTGTATATTTGGAGTTTGCATGTCTCTCCCCGTGGTCGCGTGGATTTTTCTCCAGGTCCTCCGGTTTTTCTTTCCACATTTAGAATCAACATCACGCGTTGGGGATGAGGCTGCTATGCATTTCCACGCAATGGTAAGCCACTTCGTTGAGCTGTCACTTGTGGCCAGATCGCTTCTGAAAAAGAGCTACAGTATATCTCCATCAGTGGGCATTACCTGTGTAATGTGAGCATATATCCGTGTTGTTGATGGATCACACCTCGTTACGATGATTGGCTCTACCGGTCCTGGCCCATAGCCAATGGGGGGACGTCTAGGGGCGTGGCCCTGACGTAATGGGAAGGTGACATCTGTAAGTAGAGGATTGGGTCTGCTGGCTTTAGCCACAGCCAATAGGGGGACGAGTCAGGGGCACGGTCCTGGGAACGTACGATGGAGTCTAGAAGATTCCATAGAAGTTAACCAGGATTGGTGGAAAGGTACCACGTGACCCGGGCATTAAAAGGGGTGGAGATGGACAACACGTGGTCAGATCTGGAACGAACGGAGGGTGAGGCCACGCTGGAGCGGGGTCCAGGCTGCCACGTGGCCGCGCGTGTCTCTCTCCCTCTCACGCTGTCTGTCAGAAGCGTGAAGGAGTAAGATAGGAGTGTTGTGAACGAAAGACAAATAAAGACCGGATTCCAGAAGTCGCTTCCACGACCTTTATTACACCTGGTAAAATAAAAAAGTGAATAGTTATAGTTTACGAGCTGATCGAATCGCTCTTCCTCTCCAACGAAGGTCGTCCTCTCACGCGTTTCCTCCTTCAGCTGCCACAATAACGTCTTCTATATACGTTTATGAAGCAGTTTTCATGATGGTGAGAGGAAAGATGTTTTTTGTGATATGCATGCGCTTCGAGTGGTGATTCAAACGGCAGTGAAAACCAATGTGGAAAGAGACGCAGACGGAGGCTGTGTGAATCGACAGTTGTAGCTGGTGTTAGGGAACCGAGTTAGGGATATATCTATATTTGGGCTCCGATTGGCTGGTGTGGTATTGATGTCCCTTTGGCCATATGCTTCTCCCCAAATATTAAATTATGTTTAAACATTGCTAGATATGAAAAATTACTCGCAAATTTACTAAATGCTTACCTGTCAACCCCGTATAACAGATCAATTCAGACCTTATTGGTTGCCCCATGCACTTATAAATCTCAACGTTCATCCTACAAAATAAATTATACAATGTCTGAAGGGATGTTAGTATGACCTTGTAAAGGCATGCAAGATCACCACACACAAATAAGGGAAAGAATATGCAGTGATCGGAAAACCAGGTAACATAACCATCATCTTTGTTTTTTTCGGTAAAGTCACGTAGGTATAAAATAAATCACGTTTCGGGCCCAACACAAGCGTCCATCATCACCTGCGTCCATCATCACCTTGGGTTGCGCCCGAAACGTGAATTATTTTATTTTATACCTACGTGACTTTACCGAAAAAAAGAGTGTATGGATTCCGGCAGTCACGAAAGCTTCACCTTGTCCTTTCTGTCTGCTCGCTAGCAACGATGAGGCTGAACGAATTCCTGTGCCGTAGTTCTTCTCCCAGCATTACAGCTTCACGCGGTCATCTTCATTTTTTTATGTTATAGCACGACGGGTAAAATAACACAGCTTTGCAAATCTGATCTATCATCACATGAGACTTGTGACACTAATAATCACACATCCGTGAAGCACGCGCGTACGACAAAACAAGGCAGTAGCAACGTGGCGGCAATATTTAGCAAAATGTTTTATTGCACAACTCAACAGCTGTTGTTGGTTCGCCATTCTGCATGACAAATGTCACGAAAAAAGAAGAGTGCATTAAACGCGTGACTGCCACAGCACAAACGACGACACCAGCACGTTTTAATTTAGAGGAACAAACAGCTCGCCTTCCGGCAGGCATGTAACGAGTCATCATATCAACATCGATTCTTGCACTCACAACGCACGCATCGGATTGTGCTCGCAAGAATCAATTGTTTCCGTGTGATTGCTTCATCGAAACCATGCAGTTCCATGGAAACGTTGTAGCCACAATAGATCATAGGATGCACGGCAATGGGCAAACAAGAATACGTTCACCTAAACCATGAGGGTGTTGGGCGAATCGATACATGCATACCTTCCAGACAATATTTTCCCAACAAGACAGCAGAATATATATACACACGCACATACCCTTGGCTAAGTAGACTTCTTGATCTTCCCTCTTCTACGTGCTCACAACAGCCACAACGCAATCAGGGTGCGATTACACAACCTGCCCCGTCTCTCACGGATTATTAGCCACTCGGTATAAACCTTAGGCTGTGCACACTGATGAGAAACCCACATGTGATAGAATTCCCATATTCGCCTCCTAAACCAAGAGCAAGGGGCTAACCGAGGCCCGTCATCACCGTAATCCCCACGGGGTCACAGTTATACGACCACCCACTTGGTGCCAAGTCAGCAGTGGCCGTTGCTTTGGGAACCCGGCCGTGCCATGAGAGCGTGGAATTTCCATCAGTTGCTCAAATCCAAGTGGAGATGAGCACCGCTTAAGCCTGAAAAGAGCACGGGTGAATTTTACTTAACTTTTAACCTGCACAGATCAGCGCCCATTTGGATTTATTATATGCATTACATTCAAAAGGGCCCAACCCAGGCCAGCACATGCATACAGCCGCACTTCCTACATCCAATGCAGGACACATGCACCGATCCACACGTGGTCACTTAAACGAGAGTTGCACAGAGACTCACTTCAACAACAAAACACGTTCACAGAGAACTTGACACAGTGACTTCTCTCCGTGACTGCAATGTACGAGCAAATGCCGGATTAAACGTGGGGAATATTGAAATAGGATTTCTTATTCTTCAGAAACCATTATTTCCTTCACTCTTCTCCCATTAATCCGAGTGTCGGTCTGCTTTGGGCTTCGGTGTTGTGAATGAAGTGCCTGTTTGGGGACCGTTAGAACAAAACTACTGACACAACAATAAAACAGTACAGCGAGCAGCTGAAATGGACAAACGCTTGACCCCAGCCCATTACAAAACTCCACGTACGTTAAATAATATATTTAACAAACGCTAAACATAAAGAACAGGCTTTTAATGGTTATATTTATCATAATTATATCCTGTTTATTATCCAAGTAATAGACCATTGATACAGTCTCAATCTGAAGCAAACTGCAAGAACTGGCTACGGAAGGAATTTTGAATGAACATTTAAAGCTATTTACATTTGAATTTTAGACGGGAGACTGGCACACAATGATCAACTCTTGCAAATTATATCACGGGATATTTATAATCAACATAAAAACAGATGCGTGCTTTGGTAACAATGCCCTGTCAGAAGTCAGCAGGAATCGGACCATAGATTCCATGTTAAACTGGCTCATTGGCAGACACAAGAGACTAAGGCCAGTCGCCCCTCTAATCCACCAGCGGTTAGGCAATGGGGAACCGGTCGAGGCTATCACGGGAAGTGTTGAGCTGTAATGGAAAAACGATCTGGACGGAGAACATTCCCTTGTTATGGATTGGAACTCAATGTTGCGTGTGAATGAAAAAAACGCATGTTGCAAAATTGAAACGTTAGAAATTGATAAAAGTTACGCTGAGGAAATTACAAATAGTGTTACATTGACCTGCGTGTTAAGGGACTGGTAATATACGATTGTTATGGATTCTAACGACATGTTAAGTGATTGGAAATACATTTGCGTATGGAATACGCAATGCGTGTCAAAAAATAGTTGCAATTTATATAGAAAAACTTGACAATTCTGCGAATTGGTTACGTACACACATGGTCACATACACATATTTTTGAAGAATCGAGAAATCTGCCTGGGAAAGTTCATTGTGAAATGGCTGCAAATTAAGTTTATGAATAATTATATGTATATTTAGTTTTTACATTTATATACTATGTAGGTAAAAAAGCGCGCTTGCACGCTTCGGCATAGAATGGAGACCGGGTATCTATCTAAGCTGTAGGCCCGAATCAAGCGCAATTTGCTGTTACACACTCGCATATATACATTATACATAGACCAAGAAAATGCGTATATATGTGTGCTTTGGAGCACTCATAGGGGGCACTGTTAGACAAAAAGATTACCTTCTGCATCCGATGTCACTCACTGGCCACCATTCACTTTCATACAGATCTACACGTGTAAAGTTTAAGGTAAAAATTATATGTTCACAAGCTGAGGGAAATGCGTTCCACGCCCTGGATCATAGCATGCGAAAATCAAAACGTGTTTTCTTTGACCAAAAAAATTAAACAGATACGGCCAATCGGCCAGCATCATGTCTCTCAAATTCACGCAGCACATATCCACTGCAAAAAAATATCAACTACTGCACTAAGTCTACAACAAATAATACAACTATTCAAAACCGCAACTTATATCCATGAAAAAAGTCCATCTCTTGGTAAACAAGCATTCAGTAAACAGTCAAATAAAAAAAAACATCTTTATACAAACACAAACTCCTCAGCGGGGACTGTAAACAACACACGGCGAAAAAATTAAAATTTACAGAACAATAAATGACTACGCGCTCTGCCCTGACGATACATTTGCGCAATTCCTTTTCTGCACAATAAAACTCATGAACGTCGGGTCGCACAACCAATGAAAACTAAAATGTATTGACACTTGGCAGTGCTAAAAGCATGTTGATTCTTAAACTGGGATGTTACAGATTATTGATCTAACGGCCCAACCTGCGATATTTACAATCGACCAAAACCAGCCACCATTAACCACAACTCTAACGAAGGTGTGAAAGTTGCACTGCCTAAAAAGAACATCTCTCAACTAATTCCCGCTTTTCTACAATAGTGTGAGGTGAACAATATCCAAATCTGTTAGATTTATCCTAAGAGGTTATAGAGATATACGTCCAATTTAAAACACGTACGGAATGTGATCCGTGTCGCGAACACAAGCCAGTTTGTGTTTTATTCCCTTGTAATAAAACTAACAAAAACCCTCATGTTAAGGTCACTGGATAACAGCACCAACGTAAGTTATTTCAATGTCACGTCAAATAAAATGACAAGCAGTTGCGTTAAAGGTTGTCTGACAAAAATAGCAATAGACCGACATCTAATTGAAGAGGTCCAGTGATCTATGTCCCCACTAGTGGGGAGTCGAGATCAAGTTTGACGCCCACAGACACCATCAGTCAGAGGGAGAAGTGGTGGCTGTGCCTGTCTGGGATGTGATGTGGCACAGATCGTTCAAGACCAGGTCCAGATCCCAAACCAGAAAAAGCACACTGAGAACTTGACCAAGTACAATTAGCCGTGTCTGCAAATGGAGGCTTGTAGTGGCACACTTTATATTTAAATACAGAAATATATCCTAAAAGACATACGGTGCATTTTAAACAGAGGAGGACATTTTAAATAACGGTGCTCTGCCAATCCACTGCTGGAGATGAAGGCCTTTCCACACTGTATACCCGAGGTAACTCTTGCAAATGAGACTATCCCAGTGTCTTGAGTTCTCGGCTAGTTAAACATAGAAACTTAAACAAATAAACTCAAGCTTGTATTCATCAAGGGGGATTGACCACACTTCACGCAGATTAGTGTAGGCTGGTAAAGAGAGGTTGCCAAGGATCAGGTCAGACATAACTCACCACTAATGTTAGCCAGTCGGGAATCTAATTTAGGTCGCCAGGATACGTAGCGGTGTGGGTTACCACTGCTCCATAACTCCATAAGGATCATGAATTGTAAGCGATGCTAGTAGGGGGATATAGGCAGCTCTCCGATTTTGCAATGCTCGTTATGAGCTGCCAATGCAGTTGAACGTCCGGAACACATTTGCGGCCATTTGTTCAAAAGAAGCAATGTGGACTAAACGTGCATGCCAAAAATGTCACCATACTAAATGCAGCATGGCCTCTAGAGGTATGCGCACTGCAGTATCAACAACCTCGACCACAGGTTATCAACCGCACTGGCACCACACCTCTTACAAGCATTTGCAACAATAACATCAAACACCTCTGCTAAATATTTACATTCATGAGAGACCCTGCTTCTGTCACGTACACACACACTATATTAATTGGTTCCATGAGTGTATTCTTGCTATATACACATGAACACACAGGGGAGGTAAAATTTTATTTTTCAGAATGGGATTCTAAGAGTATGTAAACACTTGCCATTCAAAGACAATGTTTTTGCAGTGGAAATAAATGACAAATTTGTGTTTTTTCCTGTTGAGAATTATCAACCACTTGGCCAACTGCCCTTCACGATCAAAATTTTCCAAAGGGAAATGTGCAAAGTGTGCACAGTAAAATGGACTCGGACTGGAATCGTACTTATACAAGTCACCAGAAAGCCGTGAACAATTGTCAAAGTTGCTTTATACAGACGTTATAAACATGAACCAGCAAAAACACAGTGGGGCTTTAAAATTGAGGCTTTATAATCTAAATAACTTTTTGGTTTGTGAATTTGGCAAATGACGTCCAAATAATATCAGAACATTTATTTGCTGTTGGCAGATGGGCAATCTAAGTCAAAATGCTGCACTGACACCTGTGCAACACAATGACATCACTATTAATTTTCTCATTGTTACCCGACTTCACTGCAGTGTAATATGTAAATGCATGGCTTGTAAGTGGCTTTACAAGAATCCAGGATAACATTTGATCATTATGCCTTTTGCAGCATCTAATTCTCAAAAGTGAGCCCAATCTGTGTGTATTTTCCCAGTTAATGAGATGGACTATCATGTAGTTTATCATTATCTATGCTTATCCACATGAGTTCGCTTTCCCCAAACTATCGGAAAGCCATAACATGCAGAGCGCATGAAAATTAAATCGATTCCTCTGCCACAGTCATAGCCTCATGTAAGGAAACATGTATTTCTTTTGCATGCACTTGTAGTGTGTAAATGGGCTCAACACGCATACATGCTCCGACTCGCACAAATACACAGAGGTACACAACAGACCTTACAGACTTTCGAGGCAAGTTCATACGAACGGCAGTTGCCCTCCAAGGGTGCAGCGCACCGCGATCCCTGGCAGACACCAGCAGAAAAGGAATCTGAAAGCTGGCGTATTCTGCTCAATTATATTGCCCTTTAATGTAATTAACTTTTGTAACCAGCCACACCAAGTAAACCGTGAAGATATGATGCTTTTTTTTCTTTGATAAAAATAATAATAACACAAAATGGAAAGCATTTACTGATTGCGAAGTAAATAAAAACCATAAAATATTATTGAACGTGGCCACGCATATCACGACACTGGAATGCGCACTTTCTTCATTCGCAGTGTAAAGCAGAATCCCAAGCGGCACAACCTAGTTTCCATGTCACAATATGTCATCGATAAATTACATTTGCAATCTGGGCTTAATTTTAAAGCAGCAGGTGGCTTAATTGAAATTCACCAAATTCCTGGCCAGATCACGGTAAAATGTATTTTATTTCGTTTTTCACACTGATATGTTGCACCACACTGTGCTTTCAGCCATACAGTGCCATTCTGCTGCGATTCTCTTGCATCTCGCAGATCTTTCCTTCCTGCTCTGTTCAGGAATGGGAGAAAAAAAACTCTCCACTGCAAACACAGACCATTTGTGTCCTCGTGTTCTGAGACCGTGTGCAAAATGTGTGTGATAAAAAAACCGGCCCATGTGAATGTTTCACCAAATTACATTGAATACGAATTATAATATATTCCAATTGTCCATTTATTCTCCAGGCCAGGCCTTTATTGTATGATAAAGATTCTTCCATACTCTTTGGGGATCTCCACTGTCATTATGGCCAGACCAGTGGTGACATACCCACATCTGATTCACCGGATGCCAGCAATCCCATAGCCAACAGTAACCGTAAACCGAGTGATGGTGAGCTCACTAAACTTCCAACAGTTAAATGAAAATAATGGTCCACTCACAAATATATTGAAACATCACACATGCCTGGAGTATGCATGTACACTGGGATGATAATGAAAGGAGTGAGATCTCAGAATACTGTGAGACAAAGTTTGCATTTACAGCTGGATTTTTTTTTACCTCTGGCTTTCTTGTTATCCAAGAAGCAGTTTTTTTCTTTTTAGAAACCAACTATACGGAAACCAATATTCGTCTGCAAGCAATGGAGCAGACTTAAAATGTGTTACCTGTATCCCCATGATCGGATTTCTCTTATATTCCTAAATATTTATCCAGGCCTCAACCAAATTGGTCAAATTGGGATCCATTTGTGTTTGGTCCCCACACAGTCTGCAGGAGGAACGTTTTTTTTTTTTAAACATTCTTCCAGTCGCAAAGCCAGACAGTGTGCAGTGTCCGAGGTGTGGTGAAACTTACTTAAACGAGCCGGACAATGTTCTGACTGGAGCCGTTTGACTTGCGTATGCACCGCAAAGAAAACTAAGACAATATTTCTGAACGTGACACCATTCTCAGAACCTACGATTTCACTGCAGAGCCAAGCACACAGCTGCTGGGGCCAAAATGAGCACTACCTATTCTATAATTCGTTGGCTTCACTTACAAAGCTCAACACTGCCAAATGCCAAGTAATGCATAAATACTGTATACTATTTACATACACATACATACAGCTTTCAAGTATTTCAGTGTAAAAAGAATAACACTCAACCTAAAGAGACAAGCAATGTGAGCAATACGTGCAGCCACACTGCAAAGCGGACTAACATGTTTTATGTACAACGGCACAGCCAACAGCACCGACACCACCACAGGCAAAAGCGGATAACTTGAGACAAACTGCTAACTACAAGATGGACCAACAGACTCGTCCGTTCAACCGCTACAACCCTCCCGATAAACGTGCACTACCGATGTCAAGTCACCGCAACCAGTGGAGCAAGCGGTGTACTGAGGGTTCCAATTTTTTCTCCCCTCTGCATTTCAATGCAATGGTGCTTGTATGTGTGTGTCACACCCAGCTAAATCTCCAAATTAATTAATTAAATATGTGGGTGACACCGATTACCCAACTGGCCTAGCAATTCAACACTAATTAAACAAAACTACGGGTTTGCAACACCTGCTTCAAGCGAATATCACAGGGAACAAGCTACCAGGGACGTGGGTTTAGGGGTCAGAGGTTAATGGGATCATGGTCCAACAGGGGTGAGGTTTTGCCTTGAGAGAATTGGGTCGTGGTCAGGGGCAGTTAGCACAGGGGAGAGCGGGGATGAATGTGTTTTTTTTCGACAAGGAATCCATAAACTAGCGGGACTCAGGATGAAGGGATGGTCAGCAAGAGCCACAATGACAGTGCTGAGGCAGGCGGGGTTTGTGGGAAACTAATTTCAGGGGAAACAATAAAAGTCAAACCGCAGCACGGCGTAGTAAACATGCTAATATCCCTTTATTTGCTTCTTTGTCTACACTAATTTCTTGCTGCTGCCCGGTGCTTTAGACTTTCCGTCCATCTCCTTGGGCTGGGGATCACTACTCATCCTTTCCTCCACCCTCAGTGTTGGTGGTGGTGGATGCTGCAATGGAGGCTGCGGTGGAGGCTGTGGTGGAAGCTGCGGTGGCAATGGTGGCACGAAGGCTGCGGCCTCTGCATCTGCTGGGAATGTTGTCGGCGCCCAGGAAAACGGACGCTTCCGCTCCGGCGCTGGGGAGCCGGGGCGCAGCACCCGCCGCTCCCTCTCCGACACCGCCACCACTGCCTTCGCCTCCCAGCTCGGCAAAGAAGACACGAGTGGCCTCAGCGCTGGGTTTCGTTCGCCCACTCCGGGTGCTGTGCGAGCGACCGCCTTGGCTGTTGCGCTATCTCCGGGCTCTGTGCCAAGCTCCCTGTCAGGCGCCGGTCTCCCCCCGGGGCCGACCTTTGACGACGACAGCAAAATCCTTTCAAGTGCGGATATGGCGTCGCTCGAACAGACTAGCGGGTGCCCGGCCAGCCCAGCGGTCGCCCTCGCCTCCGCGTGGAACTCGCCCTTGGCTTGCTGAGAGTCCCTCTTGTTGAGCGTCGAGACGGATGCCGAGCGCGTGAAACACTGGCCCAACATGGCTTTCGGCGGGTCCAGCAGGATCCCCTGCAGGTCCAAAATGACCTTCGACGCCATGGCATCCTCTGCCTTTCCCAACGACGTGGGGGCCACGCTGCTGCCCGCACTGATGGATGCTTCTGCCTGCCGCTTCGAGGGCCCTGGCTTGCCTGCTGACACCGCTGGCTCCTTGCTCATCGACGTCGATGCCTCCCTCGCTGTGGCTGCCGTTCCTAACCCAGCTACAGGTGCTGGCGATGATTTGACCATTCCCTCAACCAGGGAGCTGCTCCTCCGCTCAGCTGACCGCAGGATTCCAGGGCGATAGTTGGTGAGCGCCGAGTCTGTTTGGACACCCTGGTCCATCCGCGGCACCTGCTCTGGTTTTGAACCAACTTCGGATTTTGCTCCAGAGGGAGAGGTGTCTGGCAGCTTCTGCTGGACCAACTTATCTGCTGTTGCCCCCGCCACTACTGCTGCTGCTGCTCCTGTAGCTTCCACGGGAAGAACCACGGAATTGCCTTGTTCGAGATTTTTTATCACAGTTTGGCTTGACGTAGCGCTGTCGACACTCGCTTGATCGATATCGTTATACAACTCAATCTTTGGCACGGTCTCTTGCTGCGTTATGCGTTTGTCCGTATGTGTCCTCAGGTCTGGCCTGAGATCAACGTCTGGCTCCTTGTCCTGGCAGAGCCCCACGCGATCGCAGCTCTCCATCGCGCCCGCGGCCTTCCCCTCGGACACAGGCGAGGAGCGCTTTGGCATCGCCAGCTGTGCGGAGTCTTTAACCGGCGTCATCGCCGTTCCAGCCTCTTGGACTGCCCCCTTGGCGGCGCCCCCCGGGACGCAGCGCCCCGGCTCGCCACAGCCATGTCCGGCGGCATCGCAGCCATCCGCAGTTTTGTCCGAGTCGCCCGTGCTCTCGCCCTCCGTCTCCGAGTCGCTGCCCTCCTCGATGGCCTCGATCTCCTGCTTGGGCAGCTTGCTCTTGTCGGCCCTGGCTGACAGGCAGCCTTCGCGGTGGTGACGCTCGCGCTCCTCCCCGTCGTCGTGCTCCTGGCGGGACAGCTTGCGCAGGCAGCCGCGCTCGGGCCGCGACGCGTCCTCCTTGCGCAGGTCGCACGGGTCGGGCTTGCGACAAAGCGGCGTGTGCTGTGCCTGCCCTTGCTGTTGCTGTTGCTGCTGCAGCTGCTGTAACTGCTGCTGCTGCTGTTGCTTCTTGTCGGAATTGTAGACGGAGGCGAGACGCTCAGCCGACTGCACGCGCTTCAGCAGTGGGGATCGCGGGGGCTCGGCGCTCTTGGGACGCGTGGACTGGGAGGCATTCACAAATACCTGTGTGTGGAGGTGGGAAAGCAAAACAACAACACGTGGTATGTCTGTCAAGAGAGCAAGCTGGATTTTAACACAAGGCAAAGAAACATCCTTTCAAAGAACCTACATTCAGTAAACGCTCATGTCATATGTCATGGATGCTAATATGCGAATATGAAGCTTTGTTCATTGAATACATGGCAGTGCCATCACTGTAGTGCCATGATGACAAGATTCATCATAGTTTGATTGTCTTCTTTCTCATTAACAAATCTTTTCATTAATATAAAACAGCCGTGGATGATGCACGGCTGTTTTGAGATTTCCTTTATGCACATGGAGGACCACACCGCGTTCTACCAGGCCTAGCTAGAAGCCGCAGAACCACACCGGCGTTCGTCGCACCATACCCAGTGAACGGCACAGCAACCCGCACTTCTGCACATGCCGCCACACAGTCCACATCTCACTCGCTGCGCCCGTGCATGCGCGCGATCGATCGAACGATCGCTAGTTCGCTCACTCCATCTCTCACCTGCCGTATGACGGTGGGCGGCGACGAGTGCATCTTGCCCACGCCGGCGCCGGCCGCGAGCCCGGGATGGCAGAGCGCGGGCGACGGCGTGGGTGTGGGCGACTCGGAGCGTGAGGGCGGAGGGGACCCGGAGGCTCCGGTTCCGGCCGCCGTCCCCGTGGCACTGGAGCAAGGTCGCCCGGGGGACGGTGTCCGCGCCAGCGGCGACAGGGGGATGCTGCTGGCTGACTTGCGGCGCGGCGAGCGGTACGTGCGCTGCACTTTGGGCGCCAGCCCCTGCAGGGTGCTGGGTCGGATGTGTCCCGAGCCCGCGGGGGAGTTAGGGGTGCTGGAACACGGGGAGCTGCTCGGAGACGACGTACCTCCTGGTGATGGCAGATGGGTAAAGAGTGGGAGGGGGGAACGCGGGCACCCGTTAGGACTCTCAGCGGCAGAGTGTATGTATGTATGTAGAACTTCTTTTGCACCGTACGTAGCCAACCGTGCTAATCGGAGGTGCTAATGGGAGAGTGGGTGGGAGAGTGCAGCTCCCTACTGTGCTTTTCAGATGACAAAAAAACCCATCACAATAATTTCAGTTCTGCAATGAATTTGGCAAAATTTCTGCTCTGAAGATTAAAATACCGGTTTAACTGTCAAGCGACGATCATTCGCATTGTGGCACAGGGTGTAGTGCTGCTCGCTATTGTGAGGGAATTAGGTCACTTCAAGAGATTTCAGAGATAATTTAGTTATATCCGCTTCTGTGCGCCATTCTTTAATGTGAAGAGTTGTGCCGATAAGAGATCCATCCAATAGGATACTTAGTCTCATGACCCAACATCGATAGCCCAATGGAGATACAATTGCAGAAGACGCTATATACAAAATATTAAAATGGCTTTCATTTAAAAAAATATATCATCATAATTAATTGAAACAAAAGTTTACTTTTTATATAATATAGATACAAACACAAATTGGGGAAGGAACTTTTATGTGGTTTAGCATTTCTTCAATGAAAGACAAAATGAATCATATTTACCGTTTAAGGCAGACAGAAAGTGTGCGAGGACAAAATCCCAGCACAGGGTGGAGATGATTAAACGGGAATGTGAGTACCTCAATCTGACAAAGAAATATGAATGCAAGTGTGGCATTGAGTGTGAGAGGTTTAAGCATGGTAGACAGAGAATCTACTGTCATTGGTGAATAAAATAGGCAAAAAGCATGGTCGTTCAATCGCGGTAAATCGGTCAATCATTTGGTGAATTTGTTGGTGGTTTGGTCAAGGGTCAATTCAACAGTCTTTTGGTAACGGTGAATAAGTCATTAAACAGAGTGAATTAGCGGGCTGCTGCAACAGACTGAACGGGGTTGGTTGTGCAGTCAGGCTGAACGTGGTTGGTTGTGCAGTCAGGGTGAACGCGATTGGCTGCTCAGTCAGGGTGAACGCGGTTGTTAATTATCGAATTGAAGGAGGAACAAACGAAGGAGCGCCTCACCGGAGTGTGCCGAGTCTGGGGTGGAGCGGTAGCACTGCGGAGGCGAGCGTGGGGACAGGCTGTGCGTGGGCGAACCCGGCACGCTCTCGCTGGACGACAGCGAGCGGTTGAGGGACGACAGGCTGCGGCTCGTCTGCAGCAGCGTCACCTGGCGTGTCACCTTGCGAAACAGCGGCGTGCGCTTGCGACTGTGTGGTGCGGGGCAGTTGGGGGCGTAGAAGGCACAGGGGTACAAACGCAGTGAGCTGTTGGTGTTGACAGCTCAGGGTTTAGTGACGTTAAACAGAAACATACAATCAATTGGTTTGCACTTTTGTTGCTTTATACATTGGGAAATGCTTGACCATACTTCAGAAATTGTACGTGAAATAAAGATCATATTAACTGCATGTGAATGGGTCAGATTTGTGAACATCTTTTAGAAAATGACAGTTACACCATACAAGAATCCCTCAATTGGGCTATAGGTGTTTCATTGGTCACCTCAGACAGGTGACATTCGGAATATGCGGCGTTTTACAGTACGGGAAAACATATCCGGTGTCTTCCTGCCGCGAGCGAGGTTAACAAAATCATCTATTAATGTCCGCTGCTCCTTGAGCTCCACGACCGCTCTCTCACTTGTCGGTTCCCTCCTTCTTCTTGCTCTTCTTGCTGCGCCGAGCCATCCTGGACTTGTAGCTGCCGCGCCGTGCAGGCCCCACCTTGATAGACGTGTTCTCAAATGGTGTCGTCGCGATGGACACCTTGTAGCCGCTCTACAGCAGATGACGAGCAAAGCGCAAAAGGGCAACACACACACACACATAGGAGTGAGCCTTAACGAGCAAGTTGGCCAGGTGGCTTAGGAGTCAGACATTGGAGACAGCACTGCTGAGATCCAGGGTTTTAATCTGGGGCAGCCACCCGTGATTAAAATTTGTTGGAATGTAGTGAAAGTGATAAACTTAGCCTGATCACCTATGGCCGCAACAACAAAAAATCCGTCACGTCAAATTTGGTTCTGCACTTCATTTGGAGAACAAAATAGATAAGCAGACTGTACATCTCCTAAGTCTGTCTGTCAACATAAACAATAAAAGCATTTTTTAAACACAACCATCAGCTTTACAGTTGTGAGAGTGCATCATTTCAGCAGTATTGATTCAAATACAAGCAACAGAGGCTTGTTTTTTTATGTGGAGCGATATATGAAAGAGTCATATTTTCTGATTAACTCTTTATATTACTTACAGTCTCCACAATGACGGCAATGACATTTTCATTTGGCTTAAATTCAGGGAGAAGAATTAAAATATTTTATTTACTGTAATGCGACGATCATTTACTCTCTGTGGCGGGGTTGGTGGAAAATGCTGCCCCCTACTGCGTGAACCAGAGGTCACTTGAAGAGATCTCAGGTTTGGTTTGCACTGCTCTGCGAAAGATCCTCATGGATTCATCTCATGATGCCGAGAGTCCAGGTGGGATACCATGAGGGAAATAGACAAAAGAAAATTTTATTTTCATGTACACGATTTGACGCATGTATCGTAGGCAAAGTAAGATTCAATGACTCGTTACATAGATGGCTACATGATCTCGATTAAAATTTTATTCTTATTCCTATTACAAAAAGGCATGGAAGATTTAGATTTTTTTTATATTACCAGGTAAGGCCCACTGAGCTATAGAGCTCTTTTTCAGAAGATGCATAGCCACATATGATAGCTCAATGAAGTGGCTTATCATGTGGATATTTATAGCAGCCAAATACTCTAAACGCATGTTTCTAAATGTAGAGGGAAAAAACGAGGACCTGAAGAAAAATCCACGCAACCACGGGGAGAACATGCAAATTCCAAACATATGGACATATGTTTGGATCAAACCCACGACCTGGAAACCAGGCGAGGTAATTAACAACTCGCCACCGTGGCAATATTCTCCCGGCTTCCCTGCCACATGTGAAAAAATATGTCATCAAATCGGTGACCGAATACGATAATCGCCTCCCTCTCCAAAAACCAATGGCAAAATACTGATCAGCCCTTACAAGGCGCCCAGTCAATACACCACAAGTAGTTGCTTTACAAATGCCATATGAAAGAAAACATAGCAGGAGGCCAGCAGGAGCTGTGGGGAGGAGGAGGAAGTGGTGTCGTCACCTTCAGGATGAGTTCCACCACCTCTGTGTGCACCAGGCCGTGTACGGGCTCCCCGTTGACGTGCGTGATGAGGTCACCCGCGCGCAGTCCGGCCTCGTTGGCTGGGCTGCCCTCTTCCACGTTCTGCCACGGTCAAGAGAGCAGCAGCAGCCGCCGCAAAGAGCGAGCCACAAAATAAGTTACAAAAAGCAAACAAATTAGGAAAAAATTTGCATATACATGGATTATGCAACGCTTTCCAAAATCGGAAGTATTTAATGAGCAGGATGGAAGTGGATTGCAATTAGTCTTATTAGCTGGGTTTGTTTCCCAAGTTTTTATTCATTTGGCCGATTTTCAATCAGCTCCCTAGTTGCAAAAAAACTTTATTCTAAAGTTTTTTTCAATATTCGACGGACACCTGCCTCTGCTCGTCATTCCATCTTTGTCTCCGTTCGTCCACGTTGTGGTCTGAGTTGATCTCGCCGTTTTTCTTTTAACTCTGTCGGCTTCACAAGACCTCTGTCAAAGCGAACAACCACTGCTATGGTCCCTCTCCCCATCTATCGCCACCACCAATAATGATTTCTTCTCTTTTGAATCTACCCAGCATGCGACCCTGACTCACTCACCCAAACGACGTGGTGCACAGAGTAGACGTCCGAGTCGCCCATGTAGACGCGGATGGCGCGCAGCGTGAAGCCGTACTTCTTGCCAGCGCGGTGGATCACGACGGGCGAGCGCAGCGCCCCCAGCGCCGGGGAGAAGTCCCGCGACGGGGACGAGTCTCGCGACGATGGATTCGACGAGAGCGAGCGCGGGGACATGGGGCTTGCCAGTGGGGAGCCAACGTACTGCTCTGCTCGCACGCCAACGTGCGCACACATATCCGCACGTAAGCAAACGACCCAGAGATGCACACATGCACCCGCTGGCGCGTCCATACCACTGCACGTACCCGCACTGTTCCAAATGTGAGAGGATTACATGGGTTCCGACATGTAATGTAGACGGAACTTTAGCTGTCTGCTCCGGCATGCCTAACATGAGCTCTAAGCTCTGCAAAGTGTGTCAGTGAGAAACAAGACGCGTTACAATCAAGTGTATAGTTATTGCCACGTGACTGACATAACTGCCACACCGTCTGATTCGGATTTTAGCATCTCCATGAAGTGACATGACAACAGCAATGTGACGGAGCTACTTATTGTGACCTTAACATATTTTCTTCACATGAACGCAGCTATTAAAACATGGAGTTGAGCCCAAAATAGACATCCAAAGTTTGTATATGATAAAATCCATTTTTTTTGTGTATTTAATGGAAAATATGACAATTCGCACTTGTAATTCACCACTGTGGAGTCAAGAATTTAAGGATCACAAAGGCTCACGTGACAATGAAGTGGCCAGAAGACGGCAGTACAGCAAGTGGGTTAGTGAAACTGCACTTGTGCCCTTATACAATATGAGTGAAAAGAACACAAGTATTCCACCCACATGCATCGAATACTGTCACGCTTACAACATGCCTTTTTATTTGGTTTTTCTTCAGTGGTAAGGAAGCTGGTGTGTATTTGTAATGGAAAAACGCATTTACTTATTTACAAGTAGTCCTATAATGCTCAGGTTTGTGTCGCCAAGTTTCGGGAAACACTCTGATCAATTTTGTTAATGTTTTGGTAAATCGAGTCATTGAGATCAGCACAACTTTAAAACACCGGCTTGTTTATACCGGATCATATTTACAAGAGTTTTTATCATTTCTGGACAGACGGGCAGATATACAGAACTAAAGTATAAACGCGCTCAACCTTAGGTGGAAAGTATTCAAAATTAACTGAGCAATCACGCCACCCCGCAGGACTGTCCCGAATACACGAATACCCATTTGCTCGGCGAGGCTTCGCTAAACAAGTAAACTTTTCTGCGGTGGGGCGAGTGCGCCATCAGGCGTCTCACCGGAGGGAATGACGAGCGAAAGCGCGCTGTGCGACGCCGACTTGATGACCTTGTTGAGCGGCTTGGCCTTGCGCCGCTCGGGGGCCGGTCCCCCGACGGCCGGCGTCGCCCCGGCCTCCCCCGACATGAGCCGGTGGCGCGCGCGCCGCACCGCCAGGTCGCTCGTCGCCTTGGCCGACGTTGCCGACGCGGCCGCAGACGCGGCGCCGTCCAGCAGCGAGCAGTCGGCGCTGTCACCACGGGAACGGGCGGGGCCCTCTGAGACGTCCGTGCCGCTCTCTACTGCGCCGGGACGATGGGGGGGGGGGGGGGGGATACCAAGGTGGTGAGATGTTGACTACGTCGCCGAGTGTACAGAAGGTCCTGAACGATCCTGACGACTGTATATATGGAGTTTGCATGTCTCCCCCCCTGTGGTCGTGTGGATTTTTCTCCGGGTCCTCCAGTTTTTCCCTTCACATTTCGAATCAATGTGCATTTAGAGTAGTTGGCTGATATACATTTCCACATGATAAGCAACTTCGCTGAGCTATCACTTGTGGCCAGGTTGTTTCTGAAAAACAGCTATATAGCTCGGGAGGCCTTATCTGGTAAAATAGCATTTTTATATTTCAGTTTAGTTTAGAGAATTGGGTTGGAAGGCGAGACAATGTTCTGGCGAAACTCCCGTAATTATCGAAGCATCATTGCCACGTCAGTGAACGACACGGACCCTGGAGATGGTACAACATGTACACTTACTTCTGCAGTGAGTTGAATAGGTGTCCTCTCATGGTGGGGATAATATTATTTCTTTAAGGTGCACCTCGATATTTTTATTGAGTACAATTATTGCATTCTATACAAGTAAACATATTTCAAAATGACTGCCTGCAAGATTTCCACAAGATGAGCATGTGGTAGGCTGACAAGCCCAAGGACATGTGGTCACCGATTGTGTCGGGTTCCCACGTGCGCCGCTCGTGGTGACCTTGAGAGCTTTTCATGTCTAGGCTGTGTTAGTGAGCAGGGTAGTAGGGGCTGAGCCCTGTTAGTTCGAGCCACCTGCCACTGATGCCTCTGCAACGAGTGGTACTCTGCATGTGAGTTATCAGATGGGTGTTTAAGTTCGAGCCTTCAAGGTTTTTGGCCGTTTAAGTTAATATTTTATGCCAGAATGGTAACTGTCCATTTACGGAAGGTTTCCCCATCGGTGTCAAGAGCGCCGAGCATGGCCGTCTCTCACCGGACAGTGTGGAGCTGCTGTTATCGCCGCCGCCGCTGCCCGTCGGGGTGGTGGGCGTCCCGCCAGCCTCCTCCGTCAGCGCCAGCTCTCCGATGGTGAGCAGCGCCTGCGTGGCGCCGGACTTGCTGCCGCTCCGTGTGACGGGCGCGTGCGATGACGTCGCACCTCCTCCGCCCATTATCGCGACCGCCGCTGCGGCCGCCGTGCAGGCCGCCTCGCCCTCCTGGTCTTCGAGCGCAATGGCGAAGCGCGGCATGTCGAGCAGCGCCGAGCGCCGGCGCCGCACCGTCACGGGCGGGCTCCCGTCGCTCTCCGTGTGCGACGACTCCGAGCCCGACAGACGCTTGCGAAGGCTGGGGATTGAGACGGACAGACGTCGGTCGCGTCACGCGCGTCGACGGATAAAATAAGCAGCGCGCGGACAAATGCCGTCTAATCACACAGCTCTGGCCAGTGAAGCTGCCGTGAAAACAGTAACAGGACATGACACCAGAGGATATCAAAGAAAACCAATCGCATTGCTGGAAAATGTGAAAGTTACTCAACTTACACAAAAAGGGAAATTCATATTGTCACAAGTCATTTCTCCTACTCATTATTAGTAACTCTCGCTCTCCTCATTACCGATAATTCGTAACCTCAATGATCAAGCTACTCCATTCTCTGCAGCTTTGGCCTCTGCTATAACATTGGTACAACTGTCCTGCCAGTAATGTTGCCACTGTACCATTTGTGTTGCAGTAGGTTTTTATAAGACCATTGCAAAACCCTCTTCCTTCCTCCAGCCTTAGGACTGGAATAAACCACCCGGCAGCCTCCCTCCAGGGAAGTAGACGGACTATTTAACACAGGCAAGATTTTCTGGATTTGGTCACGTGTTGAGCATTTCTTCTGCTGCTGCTGCTGCACAACCTTGAAAGAATAAATGCTCAACATGCAGCTCGACTTGGAAACCCACACTTGGATGTCAGGGAGACTGCTGGAAAAGATCTTAAAAACATTGGCTCAGACATCACCAGAGGCACTTTGCAAAGCGTTGGACAGGAATGAGTGGAGACGCTGGACTGCCATGTGCAAACATGCAAGGGCTGAGTAGCGAGTCCTCTGGTTTAAATACGCAACGATACAAACGGGTAGATGTGTGGAGTATCATAAAGGTTTTTTGGGTTAGATCGCGTAAGTATAAATGTGCAGTGAATCTGCCACCACCTAACACAGCCAATTAATAAGGTTTGTAATGCAAACAAAACGTGCCAATTAGTTACTACTTCAGCACCGGTGTGTTGGTGTGCTGAAGTGTGTTTAGTGCCTGTGTTGGGTGGCGGCGGGCTAAAATATAGACATCTATATTTACGTGATCTAACCCAAAGAAACCTTTATTATGGATAAATTGGTCTCGAAAGCTTTTATATTAAACCAGAGCGGAGTATGGCAAACGCAACAACGCCGCTCACATTTCTGGCGAACCGAGCATCCAGCCCTTGTCGTGCGCGCGCAGCGTGACGAGGCTGCCGCGCTCATCCTTGTCCTCGCTGGCGCTGCGCTTGGGCGTCGGGGTGGGCGTAGGCGTTGCGGGAGTGGTGGGGATGCGCCGATCGTCGTGGTGGGACAGACGCTCCATGCTGCTGTAAACCTAGTAGGAGAGGCAGGCAGAGCGAGGCAGGGGACCGTTTGAGTTTGTTTGATACACTCGTCACAATTGCAGCCTGGGTGAACATCCTTAGAGGACCAGAGTTACACGGTACTGGGCATGTCCTCAATCTGATAAGTTATGTCTTCATTTCTCTCCTCACCCCCTCTCTCAAGATCATCTCCAGGATCTGGTCTAGATCGCTAGTCCTTCTCTACAATTCATCTTGTAGTACCCAAAGTGGTCTTCATGATGGGTCGGTACAGAAAATATATGATTTTCTGTACCGACCCATGGAATTAAAGTGATTTTTTTAAATATTTAATTGCTACATAAAATGAAATTCAGTTCATGTGAAAGTGTATGTGAGGTTTTTTTCTGTAATGCTCACATATATATGTTTAAGTTAGATCAGCAAAATGTAGGAAGATTGAACAATGTAGGGAGGCCTTCATCCAGCAGTGGATTGACAAAGGGTGATAATATATTTCTGCTCTATTTATTATTGACATTGAGTGTGTGGATATGAGCACAGCCCCTCCAATGTGCTGCGTTCCCTATGATTACCACTAGGTAAGCAAGGGATGCACGGAGGCCTGGCCCGTGCCGCAGTGTCAGCAGCCCGCAGGGCCGTGGCGTACCTTGAAGCGGGGCGAGCAGGAGGAGAACTGCCTCATCTCGAGTGGCTCCTCGTCGTTTGTGTCGTCCTCGGAGTCCAGGTGGTGATAGCGATCCGAGCGCGCTGCGCAAGCGCACGACACAAAATGGAAAAAGATCCCTTGTTATAGAATATTGGGGCTGACTGTCATTCGCGTGCACGAAGGGGTATGCGGCCCGTGCCAGCGAGCAAAGACGTTTCGATGCAGGCGTTCCGTGGCTGCGGCGAAACACGGCCTCTTACTGTCGAAGTAGCTGGTGTCTTCCTCGGACTCGAGTTGAGGCACAAACTCCGCCTTCTGTCGGAGCAGTCCGTCCCAGTCGAGGCTGTGGAAGAACTGGTGCTGTTTCACCTCGAAGGCTCCACCTTGACGGCCGAACGCGCACAGGGGAACACAAAGACAGGTGCATTAACGCGGGTGGCATCGGTGGCGTAGTGTGGATGGCATGGGCCCTGGTGCGAGAAATGAAATGGGGCTGCCTGCCCAGTTTATTCATAGCCCGGTGCCTGGAAACCTCCAGCCTGTGGGCAGTTGCACTGTCTGCACACTCGATAGCTACGCTGCTGGGTGGCATTCAGACTGGGCACAAACACGTGGGAAATGACACACATAAACAAAGATCTCCCACATAACCACGGAGACTGCTAGGGCAAGTGTTATGATAACCTATTAAGGCCACTATGGCGCACAAGATGGTAGTGTTGCTCATCTGCCTATGCGTTTGTCTCCCTAGTTCTGTTTAAATGAGGGTGATCATTGAAGGCTGCGTTGAGATAGAAGAGGCCCAGAAAAGTTTGACATTTCACATGTCACTGGTGTTGTGAGGAGGAAGCAAAGCATTGAGCGTGGCAGGGTAGGAAAGAAACCGCGATTGGCACGGCGGAATGATGTCGCGCCTACCAGTGCCGAGCCGCTCCAGAGGATTTCGCTCAAGCAGCCCCGTGATGAGGTCCTGGACGTCTGATGGCAGTGCATCCTCTCCCTCGGGCCACACGATCTCATCTGCATAGCAGCACAAACATCACCAGAGGAACGCACGCGGGCACGCACGTAAGCACGTGTGTATACATCGGCATAACGCGTGCCAACACGCGTTGTGTCGATGTGAAGATCCCCCTAGATAGCCTTCAAGTTTGGGTAAGTGCAATTAGAGAGCAAGAATGAAGGCTGGCACAGTGCACAAAGGGGTGATGGAATATCCAACAATGCACCTCACTTCCATCGTCTCACCAGTGCTGATATTTTATGCCACGTACCAAGTACTGATGTAAGGCTGGGTCGGTGGTGCAGTACAAGTTGTGTTATCACCCCGAGACTGGTGAGCCGTGGTCGGGAATCGCATGCCAGTTTTGTAGCACACATTACCAGATACAGACCAAGACCTCGCCAACATACACCATGCCAAATTAGTTTGGCTCATTCAAAGCACAGAGCTTTTTTTGTAAGCGAGGAAATGTTCTTTTAAAGAGCACACTGTAAATAAAGTGAAGCAGTTGAGATTTCCAATTTCAGCTAAAGTCAGGTCAGAAAGGAACAAAACCATGACTCGGGCAGGGTTGGCACGAACAGCAAGAACACCAAGTGCCCTCCATTAAAACGCGCAATGGCTGGAGATTATTATTTTACTGCTGACAAGCACGTTTTGGCACAGACAATTTTCCAAGAGTAAAATAACCTTTAAAAAAAACAAAAAAAACAATGCATTTCAAATGTTCATGCTATATTCATGAAAAACTGATGAATAAAAAAAGTAAATCCTAAGAGGATGCTAATAAAGTTAACGTGCTGTTTTGCGCTAAACCTTACGCTTCCTTAAATAAAATTTGGCTAAAACAAGGGACACATTTGGACTGTGTGGTTAAATGCTGCAAGTGAGCATGAAAACGCAGCTGATATGCCATGTGAGAAACGTAATCTTATATGTAAATGTCATTTTTTTCTCTCCGTCTATCTGTGTGTGTTCGCACACTAGCGAAGGATTTGGCTCTCAAACGGTGGGGTCTACGTTTAAAAAAAAATAGCCAGGTACCACGCCATAAGCCCCGTGGTGAGCAGGCACTATTCCTTTTCCCCATACGTCAACTTTAAATTAGTTAAATTAGCGATTTAGTGCCGTTTTCGTTTATTTATTCAATAGTGCGCGATCGACCATACCAACTCACGCGCCTTTGGTGGGGGGGGGGCGCCCATGCTAAGTTGCATGCCTTCGGTGGGAGTGAGAGGTATTTAAATAGCCAGGTACCACGCCATAAGCCCAGCCGTGAGCAAGCACTATTACTTTTTCAAATCCGTCAACTTTTAATTAGTTTAATTAGCAATTTACAGCGATTTTTGTGCGCTTCGTTTTTATTCATTTATTTATGACGCATGCATGACCATACCAACTCACGCGCCTTTGGTGGGGAGGATGGCCCATGCCAAGTCACACGCCTTCAGTGGGAGTGAGGGTCGCGTTACAAATACGAGAAAAAATACACTAAACGCTTAGGTAATTTCTTCACTGTCTCATGTCTCCCCCACCACGATGCGTGCAGTTATTATTACTATACAGTCGGTAGATGGGACATCGTGCCTGGGGGGGAGGGGCAGGGGTAGCAGCCCAGCCCCAGACTGCCAAGGTGCCACCTCGGCCGGCTGAACAATCTAGGCGAGGCCAGAGGCTCTGCACGGGACTAGACCTCACCACGCCATTCTGTCAGATGAGTACTTGGTGCAATAGAGTCAATAAATACTGCAATAGAGTCAGCATGTACTATTGTAGTGATAGCAGGTATCACCACAGTCAGTATGCACTGCTGTAATCATAGCAGGTACCACCGCAGTCAGTAGGCACTGGTGTAATCATAGCATGTACCACCAGTCGGTATGCACTGCTGTAATCATAGCAGCTACCAACACAGTATGCATTGCTGCAGTGAAAGCAGGTACCACCACAGTATGCACTGCTGTAATCATAGCAGGTACCACAACAGTATGCACTGCTGTAATCACAGCAGATACCACCGCATGGGACTAGGCCTCATCATGCCACTCTGTCAGGTGAGTACTTTGTGTTATAGAGTCGATAGACAATGCCATACAGTCAGCATGTATTACTGTAGTGATAGCAGGTACGACCACAGTTGGTATGCACTGCTGTGACCATAGCAGGTACCACCAAAGTCAGTATGCACTGCTGTAATCATAGCAGGTACCACCACAGTCGGTATGCACTGCTATTATCATAGCAGGTACCACCACATTATGCACTGCTGTCATCATAGCAGGTACCACCACAGTCAGTACGCACTGATGTTACATTTTTAAGAGTAGTTTTGAAATATTTTTAAGACCCGGGCAACGCCGGGATAGGTTTGTTGCTGAGAAGCATGTTCGCATATTATTAAAAAGATAAAAATTATAATATACAATACAAAACAAGGAGCAGCACTGGTGGTTGAATACAAGCACAAATTATTTCTCAGAATAGCAATTGCTGAAACAGTTTGCCCATTACATATGTTATGAGTCAGTGTTAGTGACAAATGTGCGAATCGTGTAATTGAAGCAGTATCATTCATGAAAAATGGAAAAGAAACATGGCTGTTGAACTACTTTCACACCGTGCGTAGCGAACTGTGATAATTAGAGGTGCGGGGGAAGGACAAACTAAACACAAAAAGCAGTTCTAAAGAAAAAAATGTTTTAAATCGAAATTATTTAAAAGTGCATAGCTCCAGTGGCTTTCTAATATCAGTAGGAAGAGCGTTCCAGACGGCCGCAGAAGAACATCTGAAAGCGCGCGATGTGAAAGCAAATAAGCACAATGAGCCAAATGCAGTGTACAGTAAGTCACAGATGAACTGGCAGGCTACATCACTGGCGTTGTACCAGACCAGTCGGGGGAGAAAGGGGCACTGGGGTGCCTGTACGATCATGCGGTGTCGAGCACTGCTACTGAAAGTGTGACAAGTGCTGCACTGCGGAAGCGAGGGGAAGGGGGAACAGAAGCAGTTATTTTCAGGAAACATTCTTGAAAAGCACTGGGAACAGTGTTCCAGCGCAGTGTGAGATGATACCCACGTCACCATCCTGACCTGCGCGGGCCACTCACCGCTGATGACTTGTCCGAAGAGCTCCTCGGGCGTGTCCCCGAAGAATGGAACGCAGCCGACGAGGAACTCGTACAGGATGACGCCCATGGCCCACCAGTCGACAGGCTTGCCATAGCCCTGCCGCAGAATCACCTCCGGCGCGATGTACTCGGGCGTGCCACACACCTGCGGTGCGGCACAGGAAGGGCGGGAGGCAGCGAGGAGTCAAGTTAACACACGAAAAAAACAAACCGTTAAGTGGTTAATTCACCTTGTGCATGAACAGCCTCTACTTCCTGCTCCTTCTGCAGCTCCATAGTTTTACATCCCCAAATCAAAAGTCTGAACCTTTGTTTTTGGCACCAAAGTCTCCTGCTGGCCAAGCACCCCATCATTAAAAAACTTAACATTAACCAATTAAATCTATTATCACCATCATGATTGATTAAAATAATCTTTCGTAAAATATTCCGGAGGTGTAGACGCAGAGGTTGAAAATATTTTACCACTGTCGCTGTGAACAAACACTGCTTTGCTGTTGAAGCATATGTATTCATTTAGCGTTATGGGTAATGGTATTACTTTAGAAGAGCAGGCCCATTGCCTGAAATTTCTACAGCTGGTCGTTGGATAATTACACTTTTACTTAGGGAATTTACTTTCCACACAATTCCTGACTTGTAACTTAAAAACCAGAGCCATGGAGAAAAAAACCCAACATAAACCAGGCCATGTCAATTTAAATATTCTGTTTCCAAAGACGACATTTCTGTTTTGGATGTACTGTATCTACATCAGCTTAGCGCATATGTTTTACAGACCAGTTTCTGGCACAGATAAAGAGATCAATCCACCACAACACTATTAACTTAAAAAAAATACAATTGTAAAGTTCAGCCAGCTTCAGAGCATCAACTTAATTATAAAAAAATACAGTATGACAAGATATTTCAATCTCTCATGTGCTCATCTGTTTCCAGTGGTAACATAACGGGAAAATGCTGACTAGGAAAAAGGTACACATCTTAACCCTGTGCATTTCGAAGTGATTAAATTTTTTTCCGATTCCCATGCTGGAGAGCGCCCGTCACACTGGGAGACGCTGATCCGAGCAGACAGATTCTTAATTGCCTGGCGTCCGCGTTGCCCTTGACAGCGCGCGTCCGACAGTTTATTTCCCACCGAGACATCTCCAGCCATTCGGTCACCCCACCGCCGCAAACCGGAAATGGCTTCGAGATAATATAATCGCGTAATATATTTTATATTATCTTACAACCATGTTCTCTTAATTATAAGACGCTCTATGGAAACGTAAGACGTACTTTAAACTCGTGCCCAGTTATCAATAAAATTATACAAACCTGGTCTCTCACATGCACACACACATTCGTGTCAAGAGTTACTACACAACACAGCGCTACACACAACACATGTGTAGCGCTGTAAATGGGCTTTGTGCACTTACCTGCAGTAGCAAACACATCTCATCAGGGGCAGTAACTTTCACCGGCATGTGGGTCGCTACATTCCCCAGCCCAAAAGCTGGAGGGGGCTGCGGGGTGTCCTAGGATCCCCCGGGACCCCCCCTGGAACTCTCTGGAAGGGAGGCGTGGCCAGGGCTGACACACCTGGGAGGTGTAAAAAAGCCGGACCTCTGGAAGGATCCGGGGCCAGTCCAAGACCGAAGCCAGAAGACCAGCTAGCTTAGAACCCTGGGAACCCTAGCCCCTCTGCCCTTGTAAGGGCCGGGACTCTGTGGGACAGTGGTGAGACCCTGGGAACCCCCGGCCCGACATCCTTGTAAGGGCCGGGTCCGAGTGGGCCAGTGGTCGGGACCCGCACCTTGGCTGGGTCGGGACAGTGCAGCCTCCCCTAAGGCACTCATAGCCGGAGGACTGAGAGCCCGTAGCCCCGTGATAGGGCACACCAGTCCGGAGGCCATACCTCCCCAGGCGGTAGTCAGAAAGGGCCGTTGCCCTTGTGAAAGACTGTGCGATACCGTTAGCGTTATTGAATAAACACGCTGCCTCCAAAGGATTCGTCTCCGCCTTTCGTAAACCCACTACACATGAACAAAACTGCTTGGTCCAGGGAGCTCCTGTAGGAGGCAGTGCCACACTACATGGGGCATCTTCTACTAAAAATTAAACAAAAAATTCAGTAATCAAAGCTGAAATAGGCTGAAACACACATTTATTTCAATATGATGTTTTTGTTTAATCATCGATGCTTGGGATTAGATCATTAACTCGCCACACTTGTTGAGAACCAGGCTTAATCACAGGCAGGTGCTTGAATTCAAACCCAAAACACTCAGCGGTGGCAGCTCAGAGCTCATGCCACAGGAGTGGCCCCTCTAAGCTACTCGGCTAGCTGGCCCTACATCCTGTGTTCTCTAGCGCCCCATCTCCACCACGTCCATCTCCACCTCGTCCATCATCTCCATTTCGTCTCTCCTCCACCTCATCTCTCCCCCACTCCCCACTCACCTGTTTGTCGAGGAACTCGCGCGTATCCTTCTCGATGTGCTCCTCGTACAGGTTCGTGGTGAGGCTCATGAGTCCGATCTTGGAGAGTCCAAAGTCCGTCAGCTTCACGTGACCCATGGATGTGATGAGCAGGCTGGGGGTGAGGAGGGGGGGGGTGGCGGGTGAGTGACGGACGGACAAGTGCAATGCACTCGTTTTTGTTACATTTTCGTGCAATTCACGCTCTGTGCGTGTGGAGTTCACTGTACACGGTGAATAAAAAAACACCTGCTAAATGAGCTCCCATCTCTAGATGGTTTCACCCGCATCTGCAAAAGCTGTGTATTGCATGCTGTGTGTGCTGTGTGTAACGTAAATACTTTTGTGCGCCACGTTTTGCATGTGTAGTGACGTAAATGAAGTCACGATGCCGTTTAGCGCCAGCTACTATCACAAGAGTGGAAGTGTGCGTCTTGAGCCTCTGCCTGGCACCAGAGTGGGCATGGCATGGAAGCTGCCCTAGGGGGCATGGTTCTGGTGACGGTGAGAGAGAGGGCAAGTAAGGACGTGACAGTCTGGGTGAACCCGAGAGGACACGTGACCGGGACAGGGTAGCGAGCGGGCCCAAAGGGTGGCTCAGTTGAGAACCTTATAGTAACATCCAGAAGGGGACGTGGCCCAAGCGGAGCGGTGCCACGCTCAGGAGCATAAAGGGGAGGTCCCAGGAGCAATCGCGGCTCTCTTCTGGAATCAACCGGCCGTGCTACGTATCTTCGGTCATTACGCTTGGCTTCGTGGGTCAGTCAGTGCGTTACTGACCGACCCGGTTATGTAGTTACCCCGTTGTGGTTTGAGTTACTCGTGGTAGTCACCACCTATGTCGTGATCCCATACGTTTATGCAGTTACCCTGTTGGAGTGTTAGAATAAACGTGTTGCCTCCCAGTTCAAGTGTGTGCCTCCGTAAAACCCACTGCACATGCTGTACGTGCATCGCATGTTGCGTGTGCCGTGAGTTGAGCCTGCTTTGTGCTGGGTGTGCTGTGTATTGCACGCTGTATTTGTTCAACGTCATGTACACAGCAGCGGTCCCACACCAGCACCACCATCAACCCTCAAAACATTCCGGAGGATCGCCATGAGTCAATTAAAAAACACAACCCTAAATCGTAGTATCTGCAACAGTTCCGTTGGAATAGAGAATGTTTGAGTGGATCGCGGAATGTTTGGATGGGTGCCGCTTATACTGCACGTTGTGTGTCCTCCTGTGTCCGTGTGTACTCTTCGTTGTGCGTGCACCGCGTGCACTTGATGCAGCGTACTTGTCCGGCTTGAGGTCACGGTGCACGATTCCGTAGTTGTGCAGGTACTCGAGCGCTAGCACCGTCTCGGCGAAGTAGAGCTGCGCCATATCCACAGGGAGCGCGCCCAGGTTCTTCAGCAGCGTCGCACAGTCTCCCCCTGCACATGCGGTACAGAGCGGCACAGAGCGGCACAGAGCATGTAGAGGAAATGGGGCCACGCAGAGCACACGGGGCCAAGGGGAGCACGCAGCGCCACGCGAAGCACACGGTACCACACGAGGACACACAGTACACGAGGACGTACGAAGCACACAGAGACACAGCGCACACGGGGACACACAGAGCACGCAGAGACAGATACAAATAAACAAGGACATGGAAGGAAGGGTTGTTTTATCATCAAAAATAAAATAACACTGACGTCATGGGATCATCTTCCTGATTAACGTTTACCATGAATGCATGTATGTGGATTTGTAACACTTTACAACATGTGTTTTAAGATATTTCGTTAGCAATTTTTCTGATAGCTTTCAAATCACAGTACGAGGTGACAAACACATGACCAGAATCCCGTTTTCTGAAGAAACTTCCAGTGTGTAGAGCAAAACGTTGGACACAGTGCCGAACAACGCACAGTACAACCAAAACACGCATCGGAGAGACGCACATCGCAACTGCGAAAGCCTACACAGTAAATTTCGATTTAAAGCTTTCGTGACTGCAGGGATTCATCTTCTTGGTTTTTTCGGTAAAGTCACGTAGAAGGGAAGTAATAAAATAATAAAAATAAAACATAATAAAATAATTCTCACGACGTTTTGGCTACAACGCAAGCAGCCGTCTTCAGGTGAAGAATGAGACACTGCCAAGCTAGGAGCTTATATATAAGCTGAGTTGGAGGTGGAAGAAGAAGAGAGCCTTAACAAAAGAATGTGCATATCAAGAGGAATTTAGCATATTCATGGGAAATGCGTAGGAGGTGGGCTTATCAAAGCTTAACACGTATTTTGGATGTTATCAAAACCGAGCATTAGTGCACTCAAGCGAGACTTAAGAAAGGCTTCCCGGACAAACACCTGCAAACACATGGGTTGTTGATGGATGCGAATGTGATTATCAGTTTTATCCGTTACCGTGTCGATAATAGCACTCGTTCTGTGGCATTGTGGGAATATGCTAAATGTTGCAGAGAATAAGGAAGACTACTATGGATGGTAGCACTCATGTGGAAAAATAGTGAACCGGTTAAAAAAAAAGGAAGCGATCACTGACCTTCCACGTACTCCATGACCATGCAGAGGTGGCGCTTTGTCTCGAAGGAGCAGAACATGCCCACCACAAAAGGATTCTCAGCAAAGGTGAGGATGTCGCGCTCCACGAAGGCCTGCTGGATCTGGTTGCGCAGGATCAGGTTCTGCTTGTTGATCTTCTTCATCGCAAATCGCTGACGAGTCTCCTTGTGCCGCACCAAGTACACCGCACTAGAGGGGGAAGGGGTACCACAGCCACGATCAATCCTCTCTTGATCCTGGTAAATAACGATCCGTGGAGCAATCAGCGCACGAGCCGATTTAACCGCGCCATCCCCGTGACCAGCGCAAGGCCACGAGCGACGTCGTGGAATCGAAGTGGAGCAACGGTCACGCGCAACCGCCAACGCGTGCAGCCGTTTAGAACGATGCTCAACTTGCAGTTAACCACAATCACGAGCAAAAATTTGAAGTGATCAGTTACTATGCGCAAACGCCAACGACCACGGCCAAGAGTGAACACACGCATGTACAGACCACCATGTGCAACTGTGTAAACGAAGCCATACAAAGCCATATGCAATTACACCCCACCATGTGTGGCAATTTGCCACCAGTTGCCAACGTGCAGCTACATGGCCTAACAGCTCAAAACACCTGTTACGCATGATGGTCGCCCATCCAAGCATTATCCAAGTTAAACCCTACTTAGGCTATGCAGTAGGAAGAAGAGGGCAGTGCAAGAAAATGTACTGTAGTACAAAATCTCTATTTTCCCACACGTATATGCTACCAGCCTTAACCAAACCGCACTGACTGGTGTAAAGTAAGGCTTAAAAAATCCTGACAAACTGACAGGACATGGGGAAGCTTTGATAAAGTGGTGGATTAACAGAGGGCTGTACATGTCCATGCAGCTATGTGCAACGACACGCAGCCACATGACAGCATGCACAGCACATGTCAGCTTAACGTAACACCTCGGAGCCCTGTGCAGCATCACATTGCAGGGAGCAAACGGCTCGCAAATGCAGGGGCAAATTGCAAAGCAAGTGGGCACCAAGTCACTACAGTATTAATCTGTGCACCTCTACGAAAAAACTCAATTCGTTTTCTGCTCAGATGAGCATTGAGGCAATGCCCATATCCTGCTTATAGCCCCGAGTCTGCAGTAAAAATTCTGCATTCCTATGGTGGGGACAGTATCATGAGAACAACCACTGTTGACTTCCTCACAAAGTCAACAGTAGGATAATGGGCCGAGTCATTTTCCCAATCAGAATTTGAACTTGGAAACCTTTCGATTGCGAGCTGCTGGTTCTAACGCAGAGCCACCCCGGACGGCAGCTTTACACAGTCAAGTATATTACGCTTTATCTACACGTTAACAAAAAATATATATTATAAAAGTTAAACAGTTCGGAGCAGTGTTTTACAACTTCAAAGTTGGGTGGAGCTTCGACTTGTAATATTTTTCCGTCTCTCTTACCCGTAGGCACCATTGCTGATGAGCTTAATCGTCTCAAAATCCTCTTCACACGGCTTTTTCTTGGGCAGGCTCTCTGCCGCTCGTGACTGTGCAAAAATAACAAGGGAAGCGGCGAGTGCATTTACACTGAATGCATGAACATGACATTGTCCTGCGCGGAAACCGTGACCACGTAGCAAAACAATGGTGTGAATAAACAGCGGTTACAAACTGCCACGTCCCAGTGATAGGCCAGTGATAGAGTTGTACATCCCACAGATGTACATTAAGGTAGTAAACTTGGTATCAAAGTAAACCAGCAGTCTGTGAGATTCCAGGTAAAAAGTTTAAAGAGGGACAGGCACAATACCTCAAAGTAGAAAAAGGTTCTTACATCCAGAAAGTGTAATTTTTTTCAATAAATGCAAATAAAATCGAACAATCGCTGAAAAGTGTGCAAAAATACACGAGTAGATGCATGCTTTCAATTTCACTAAAGAACAGGAAGAGAAACCCATTGATTAGACAGCATACTCAAGTCAGAGACATCGTGTTGACTGTCTGGGAAAAATAAGTGGGCTTGGGCAGGGGACATCGCTGGAAAGCAGGAGACATCGCTAGGAAAACGGTGTAGTAGCTAAATAAGAGAGCATGCACAAGAGGACATCTAACGTGGAGATGCAGCAATGAAATCAGCTTATGTGCAGGCAATACATTGATCGATTCATTGCGGGAGGGTGAGCGATGGTGACAAATTACGGTGACTTTCATCGAGCAGTGGATAAGACCATGGTTGCAGATGACGATGATGATAACTCAGGCATATGTCTGCAGGGCGGGGTTTGTGTGTGTGTGTGCGCACGCTGCGTGCTTCACACGTGTGGCAAACGTTGCACAGTGGAGCCCTCACGTCTGTTGCATCGTCGGTCTCGGGGGTCTCTGGGTTCCCACTGTCACAGCTGCTCAGCTGAGCCATTTCTGCAAGAACATCGATAACAGCACGGGGTCAGGGAGATATTACGTAAAGTGGCTAAAGGTAAAGGTGCTACCCTGCAAATACTTGCTCATGCGCTGCTGGTGGAAGGTGCTCCACTAGAGGAAGTTCTCGAGCCCCTCTGCAAAATATTTTGGTCTCCTCTTTGCTCCATCACACACGCCCTGCGAAATGTCGTCAACACTGCTGGGTGGACAGGGGTGGGCGAATTTAAGAAAATTACCCCATTATTTTAACTGCCGCAATCAGGGGATCGAACGAGTGCGGTAGTTAAAGGTCCCCTGGCTTCATCACGAGGACAATTTTAATCGTGGCAACTCATACGAGTGAGCGCTTATTGTTGCTTTGGGTTGCATTTCAAATGCAACAGTGCAGGGCGCAGTCACCAACCTTCCAGCGGGTCCCTCGTGAGACCCAGCTGACTGATGATGTAGCGCGGGATGTCCGACTTGATGCCCTGATCTTCCTTGGCATGGCCTTCAGCTGCCTCCAGGAGGTGGTAGAACTCTTCTGGGTCAAACTCCTGGCAGGGCACCAGGCATAAGGCGGTTCAGCACGACCCACCAAACATCTCATCCATCATCGTTACTGCCGCCATCATCATCGTACTCTTATTCTGTTATTATCGCAGCAATTGCTGACTGGACATCTGTGAAAATGTATGTATGTTGAATTTATTTTGCACCGTAAGTAGCCAACCGTGCAGAATATATATTCTGATTCTGAGTCTGACTGTGCAGCCCCCTTGCCAAGGGTGCTGTCTCGAAGGTTTAAAATAGAGATTCATTTGTTCGTGATCCACAGCCAAAACGACAGAGTTGATATATATTTTCTGGAAGTGAAAAGCAATATGAATGCATTATTAATTCCTGTGAGTTTTTTTCATGTATAAAGTGATTAATCGACACATATATACGATTAATTGTCTTACTTTCAGCTTAATAAACCCAATAATAATTGGTAAGAAATTGGCAAAAAATATCTGAAAATCCTCTGGCCTGACTTATTGGAGGTGAAGGAGACAGTCAAAAGTCGCCACGCGTCCTACAAATACCAAATATGCTCCCCAGAAGCATCTCCAATGAGGCCCTAAACTAATCCCCGTCCCAATAACGTGTTTCAGATTAAATTTGATGCCATAAACCCCAGCTAATGCCACATTTTACTGACAGCAGAAAAAGATCATGTGCAACGAAAGAGCACTGGCTTTGCTTTTAAAGGCCTGACACTGAAGTCTCCAACAGTTGAATGTTTAAATTTTCGGTGCAATATATTTTTTATGCAAATGTTCACTCACCGCGATGTTAATACTAGCGGCAACCCGAACCTAAGGCTCTCAACCAAATTGTCCCTCCAAATTGTTCCAAAAAATATAAATCAATAAAATGTGATATGCTTAAGAAGAACGAACGAGATGTCTCTAAGGATTCTGGAAGTTTCTCCAGCCACAAACATGGAGAAAAAATGCAATTTCCATGGCTTCAAAATATTGCATATTGAGTGTAGGGTTAGAGCTTTAACCAGAGTGAAGGGCACGTTAGTCCAGAGGAGATATCTCCCTAGAGTATCGGGTGGAAGGGGCCGTTACCCCTTTGTGCTATGTCCCTGAATGTTACAATAAACGTGTTGCCTCTAAGAGACATCTCGCTCTCTTCTTGAACCCACTACACATGGATTAAGCATGCAATAAGTCACGACCCCCTCATGCCTTGCAGAGTGAATGAGTTCTCATGTTTCAGTGTCACAATTTGATTTGATAAGCATTTATTGTCTGGTATGGTCTTATTTGTAGCGTCCATGTAACTTGTTTCGTCGTGTTGGTCTGTCTTCTTTGTTCCATTAGCGTCAAGGTGCGTCAGCATTACATCTTTCATAAATCGCACGCAATTAATTCTTCAACCACCGATTCAACACATGAACAGTGAGCGTAAGAATAAATGTTATTTGATGAAATGCAAAACGCTTACTGCATACACACGTCTGTGTGACAGCGTGTCTTTTATAACTGGGGACTGAAACTGCCTTATTTCAGTACCACGTGCTGGTTCTTTCACAACTGTACCATACGACACAATACCAAAGGCGATGCACACTTCCGAGGATTTCTACAGAGCTGTTTGGGTTATCCCTGTGTTGAGTGCACCCAGGCAGGCCTGGCCAGAGATACACATCTCAATCCCCCAAGGGGAAAGCACAGGCCACACTGAAAACTCTACTTTTAAAGCAAACACACAATTACGTTTATCTGATTTGATCAAGGTCAATGTCAACATTCAATTTGTTAAATAAACACAATGAAATGTTTGTTGTAAAACAAATCATATTTAAAAGGTGCAGCAAATTAATTGAATGACACCGTAAAAATTAAGATTTTTAAAAATCATTTTGTCACTTTAAGTAGTGTTTTTTTATAGCATCGTTCGTGAAAATTGCATCACAATTGCTGAAGAACCACAGGCAAATTGGGGGGCCAGCCAACAGGCGGTGATACAGCACCAACAATTGCCCAAGCTCTGCAGTTCTCAATTTGTTTAAGATGTTTCCAGCCAATTAACAGTGTTTCTACATGTGGCAAGAAACCAGAACACCCGGACAAAACCCACTCATGCGAGGGGGAAACACTCTATCCCATACGGAAGGGACAGTTGATATTAGTCCACACTGTGCTGTATCGAAATCTCCTGGAAAAGCCAGGGTATGGCACCTTGATGTTCAAGGGAAGGGAGTTTCGCAACATAGAAGTCTCATGTATTTGACTGCTATAAATGTCCACACAATAAGCCACTTTGTTAGGCTATCATTTGTGGCCAGGTCGCTTCTGAAAAAGAGCTAGATAGCTCAGTGGGCCTTACCTGATAAAAGAAAAAGTTTAAAAAAATATTTGAAACGTGCGATCTACCAACCCTCGCAAGCCTCCACAGCGTTGGATTACTTTGCGTATTTGACCTGCATTAACTCACCACGAGCACTGCAGGCAAAACGGCCGAGCATTTGAATTTAAGCAGGTGGCCCACCAAATGACATAACTATACCGTGCTTTTCTTCTCATTAATGAAGCTTCACACTTGTGCTGGGCAACCGCACAGATACACAGCCGAGTGGGAATTTGCTATAAGTTCACAGTTAAATTCCTGGAGCTAATAACTTCGGTCGGACATCACCAAATAAGTTATGAAATGTAATTTACTGAAATTTGGTATATCATTTACAAGGGAAAGCTATCATGCTACACACCGAACGGAACATTTTAAAGTAAATCTTCAAATCCTTAGGCAATCACGGTGAGCAAAGCGGACTCTCATCAGGCAGATCAACGTGGACACTGAACTCATCACACACTGCTGCGAGCAGGGAGACACCATCTTCATTACAGAAAGATGCCCACAAACAAATATTTATTATCTCGTCAATAAGGCATACTTAACTGTGTGTTCAAGGTTGTTCGACAAAAGTATGAAGCTTCTCTGATCAAAAAAAATAACTTTTAAATGACTTTCAGGAAGAGTACTGCAGTGCTCTAATCATATAACTGCATTGATATCGCACAGGAGTGAGGTCGCAATGACATTACTGGTGTGTGACAGTGACACGCTGAACTGCGATTACAATTTTTTCCTTTCCCCTTCTCTTGCTCACCTCTTCAGCTCCACCTCAATTTTGCTGCATTGTGGCCAAGAGTTACAGAAAAACATGTCCTCCCTGAGCTTTATAACTTACAATGCTGTATTGCTTGGGTCTTTTGATCATGTTACTGAAAAGTCCAAATACAATTTCTAACAAAAAGTTAAAAAAAATTTTATCATCAACAAAGCTTCAAATCCATGTCGGACAGCCCGAGTCACATGCAGTAATAATAATGAAGCATTTAGAATAAAAAATAGCGCCGTTTTAAGGTGCTGTCTTTCTTTAATCGCTCTGGTCTGCGAGCACTAAAGCGGCGGTGTTGTTTGTGGGCCGGAGGGAGAATGTGCATCGTGTTCGAGGAGCGGTCAAAGAAAGCAGGGTCACAAGTAGCGGAGGCATTTGTGTGTGTGTCCGTGTGCGCGCGTGCGTGTGTGCGTGCGTGCAAGGTCTGCGCCGGCGATTGTGCCGCTGTCGGTAGAGACGCGGCGAAGCGAACGTCGCCGTACCAGGCACTCGAGCAGCCGCGCCGGCCGGGAGATGACGATGAGCAGACGCTTGGCAAGCTGCGTGATGAACGCCACCTCGTTGCTCTCAGAGCGATCCTGAGCCTGCAAATACATGCGCACAACAATCTCCCTCTTTAGATATCGGAGCGTGCGCCTAGTAAGATTAGCGTGGCATGTGCGGCGGTGGCACAGCCAGCACCCCGCATGCCCGCCCCCTCTGCCTCTGTAGTAGATACCTTGTACACCGCACGCGAGGTACTCAGATTAGGCTTCAGTGACCTCGTGTGGGACCGGACAAAATCTGCATAACGATTTTCACATGTACATGGCCTGGAATCGAACCCAACTTTGATGATAGCACGTTGAGGCATGGATAAACAGACACCTCTGATTAGCAGTTGGCTACGTACGGTGCAAAAGAAGTTCAACATACACACATACATGCATGGAAACATGCAGACGTGCACAGACAAACGCAACCATCCCCGAGTTGTGTCAGCGATAACAATACACAGATTAGCCACGGTTCTAAAAAAAAAAAGCACTTCAACAAAAACCGTTCTAAACGATTCAATGTCACAAAGTCAAATGCAAATAAAAATCCCATTTTTCAGTCATTACCGCACGCGCACAGGTTGACAGATTGCACGCATACCGAACGCAATAAAACTTTGCTGTATTTAAAAATGTAGACATTCTGTTGAAGAATAAATTTGACAATTAAGACGGTTCGCCTTGCGACTCGTTCTACTTTCGGTGTTGATTAATCCCCGTAACGGGAGAGAAAGCGCGGCGCTACGTACCCAGTTCCAAACTTCACCCACATGCCTCCTCCAGCCTACGCGGCGCCGTTTCGACTTTAGGCGCACGAAGACGCACTTGAGGAGCAGGCCCCCGAGACCCGGCATTGTGCAAATTCGCTCCTACACCATGGCACCTGGCGACGGCGGTGTCCGACTGGCGCTCTCGCCGTAGCAAGGTGCGCGTCTCACGTGCGCAATAGGGGGAGTTCGAGGTACAGGCGGAGCGGAAACCCCACCACCCGAACCCCCCACCCGCGAAACGGCGGCCATGGGACCGAGCCGTTCCATTGGAGGAAAAAGAAGACGTAATGCGTTGATGTAAAAAAGCGGGTGACCTAACGCACACCGCCGGTGATGTCACCGCGAGATGAGATCATCCTAACGGTGAAGCAGGAGCGAGCGAGCAAGTGAGCGAGCGAATGAGCGAACGAGGGAGCGGGCGCTCGCATCTTTCATTCCGGACGTTAATCGATGCGCCTAACGGAGCGCGACGCCTCTCAAATTTGGAATCTGGCGCTGTCCGCTTCTTTTCCCTGCCCGGTAGCGACCGACACTCAGGTCGACTGCACAAGAAGATGTATTCACCTCCCCTCTTTCTCCTGAGCTCTCGTCAAATGGAGGCGACTCTTTTAGCTAACAGCATAAAGACAGATGGAGAGACGAAGAGAGCGAGGGCACGCAAAGGAGAAAGAGACACACACACGGCATGCGAGAGAATAAAGGATTTGCTACGGCTGTTATTTACGTCTGGCTGTGCTCTTTGCTGCACGTGTGGGTCAACAGCGACGACCGCTCCATTGTGAGATACCATCCTGCGGTGTTCTTAAGCCTCGGGATTAGGAATTTCGCTCGCAACGGCAAGTGGTCACCGTATATGGAACCTTACATTAGCTTCAAATTGATGTTAACGGGGTCAGACAGCCAATTTGGTTGAGTAAATAAGGTCCCCTGCACAAGCCCCTCATGAGCAACGCAAGAGCCCTCCGAAGTGCATTACGCTCTCCGCCACGTGAACATGTGACTTGCTCATTGTTACGATTAAAGACAAATTGGGGGGCGCTTACTCTCATTGCTCGCTTTGAAAACCAAATACAGACAATGTTTTTTTCAACTCCAAAATTAACATTTTATTTTCATAACATCAATTATTTAACGAGGTGTAAAATGCACAAAATTGATTATCTCTTTTGCATTCACATTTTTAATTGGGCTATGACGCACACACCTAATGATATTGTCATAGTCTTTAATAGAAATGTTTTTGCAGGTGCATTTGCCACCAAATTTTGCTCCCATAGGTATTCAATATGCATCGGCATAATGGCACAATTACAAATTGATGACGGTGCACATGGTCATTCCTATTTATGGTGGATGAACGGTGGCGCAGCGGTTAAGCAACTGCCCTACAAACCTTGGCATTTCGAGTTTGAATCCTGGCCACAGATAACATAAGTGGCGAACGATATCTGAGCCGATTCTGCCACCCCTCCCTTCACCAACACGCACTGACCAGCGTGGTGAAATATGGACAAACAACCCCCATGACTGAGATGGCAACAGTGGTGCCATGGTGGTGAGATGTTAACTACCTCGCCTGGGATACAGGAGATCGTGGGCTCGATCCTGACCCTGACACCTTCTGTATATTTGGAGTTTGCACGTTCTCCCCGCGGTCGCGTGGATATTTTTTCCGGGTCCTCAGGTTTTTCCCACCACATTTAGAAACATAAGTTTAAGCTATTTGGCTGCTATACATTTCCACATGATGAGAAAGGCACTTTGTTGAGCGATCATTTGTGGCATGGTCGCTTCTGAAATTGAGCTATATAGCTCAGTGATCTTTACTTGGTAAAATAACAAAAAAATTGTTTAGCTTAGATGTATGGACAAATAATCCCCATGACTGACAAGGCAAGGGGAGGCCTTCATTCAGCAGTGGGTTGACAAATAATCACAAATTAGCTAAAGTTCTGCTGCTGTCAAATCACATTGGCTTCCCACTCAAACAAGCCAGGGTCAATGCTCATCTTCTTTTCATAACCCTGTGCTCGGAGTGGAAATTCCACATTCCTTTGGCAGGTGTGAGTCACACCATCTGACAATAACTGTTCACTTTCCACTACATGCCCCCATGGCTACTGAGGCTGGGATAGATCCACATGAATAGGTAACAATTATTATTTTACTCAATGATTTTAAGTCAATGTTAAAATACTGTAAGGGTTTAAGGTTTCAGAATCCTTTCAAAATCCTTTATTTGTAAATGAGATTTTCCTAATTGTAACCATATACTGAACGTTTAAAAGAAATCAATTGCGTGTGAGCCCACCGCATTAAAACAATGATCAGCCACGGCCGAGGTATTGGTCCTACCGTGTTTCAGATCTGTGATGTACACTGTTTATGCATGACAGCGCTACACGTGTGTGCATATAGGTACGGTGAGACGGTGGTGCAGTGGTGCGTAGTGCACTGCGCCATGAACCCGGCAACTTCAGCTCGATTACTCGTCACCAGTTACATCAGTCGCGTCGGTCCTGGGCTTCCCCCTAGGTCGACTCAGCTGTGTGTAGACAACAGCGCTCGGAGATAAAGGCTGCTGGCCAGGGTGCCGACCATAACACCGATTTGTGTGCTGCATTGGCCTTAATAGGTGCTCGCTAACAGCACTTGGCTAGATGAGGAGTATGTGTGGCATGTCAGAATTATGGCCAGAGCAATAAACACTGAGCGTGCGGAGCCGTGTGTGCAGCGGGGAGAGACGCTGTGTGCTGTGTAAGTGGTGAACATGTACAGCGCTCCTGTGCGTGCAGTCAACACGATGCCCACACCGCACTGTGGTCGTGCCAGCGGTGCACAGCGCGTGATACCTTGCATGTGTGGTGTATTATGCTCGCCGTTGTTGCTCTGTGTGCGGTGCACCTTCTGCAGTGCTGTGGATGAGGTGTGGTGCACCGTTCGCTGTGTGGTGGACGCAGTGCTGCATGCGCGTGGTGGAACACAGCGTTATAATGCTACATTTTCTTTTTAACACAACATTTGTTGGGAAAACTGTTACGTTGTTTATATAGCATTGTTTTAGTAAGTTTTAGAGGGGCTTGGTTTGGTCTGATTTTTTAAATTTAGTATAGATTTATACTTAAATTTTTTATCTGTATTGTTTTATGATTGTTATTGGGATCAAACATAGAAATGGAATTTTTTGCACTTTTAGTACGCAGCATGGACGGGTTGTGCTTTTTCTGTAGGATTTTATTGTTTACGTATGTGATGTTTAGATTTGTGTACAATGAATTTTAGGTGTATCTTGTAATTTTATTGTTTGTTGCGGTTGAACCCAAATCAAGAGCCGAATGACTCACAGGGTAAACCCTAATAAATGAAACTGAAACTGCTGAGCATAGTTCCAAAAGGCCCAAAAATTCAACGGAACAATCACAGTTGTAATAGATAATAGATAACACATTACTTTAATTCAGAAAGGCTATACGAGCTTGGGAAAATAGACGATAGAAGGGAATTCCAAAGGAAAGAAGTACAAATCAGAGTGTTGTGACCTGCAATAAGGTGGTTTGACCACAGTATAGAAGAGATTAAACCAAATCCTCAATATGGGTGGACAAAACAATGAGCTAATTTCGCAGAAAAATACGCCATGGTAGTAGCGATAGAAAAGTGACAAGGAGTCGACTGACCACCGATGGGTGTGACTGGAGCAAATCAGTGGGTGCTGGATCATCTATGAGCCTGACTGCTCGCATTGAATGTCATCAAGCACAAGGAGTAGAGTTGCCACATACACCTAAGAGATGTAAACAGTATTCAAAATTAGGCCAAATTTGTCCTATACATGCGGTGAGTGCAGGGTATCACTGTATGTGTGAACATGTGCATTTCGTCCTGTGCATACAGGAAACACTGTAAGTGTGTAGCCCATGTGTGTATCCATTACTGCGTAAGCAATGCTGCACGTACATAAACGTACGAGTGTTTGTGGTGTTGTGTATAAAGCTACTTTGTGAGTGGGCAGTTTATGCGCGCGCATTTCTGCGTACAGAAAGTTATTTATGTGTTTTGATACTGCGCATGCAGCACCACGGGTGCTGCATGCGCAGTATCAAAACTTGTGATGGCATCAAGGTCAAATTCGTTAATGCCACCGCACCTCGCCAATGTTCTCGACCCTCTGCGCCGTACATCACGTGCGATGGCCCAGCAAGCCGCCACCGCGACGAGCCACTCACGTCATTAAGCAGCTTCTCCAGGTTCTCCTGCAGCTCGTAGAAGTAGCGCGACGTGATCTGTCCGGTGCGCGACTTGGCGAGGCAGTCACGCGCCAGCTCGATGAGCTGGTGGTGGATGAAGCTGAGCACGCCGTCCGCGAGCGGTAGTGTGTCCTCAGGGTCGTTCACTGCCACCAGCACCTGTAGGCGCTCCTCCATCTGCGCTGTGGCCTGATGAGAGAGGGGGGGGGTGAGCGCATGCTATCGTGTGCACGTAGACACGCAGGCACACATACACACGTGTAGACGCAGCCACATGGACAATACGAATACGCGATCAAGGGAGCACGGACACAAGCCACTGATCAGCAGACACACAAAGGAACACAGGAACACAGATTTAGGCGCACACACAGACATGGGCCACGGATCGGCAGACACGGGACAACACACGCAGACTTGCGCACAAACGAGTATGCACAAAGAGACACGTGCAAAGAGACACGCAGACAGACACAGGCGCACAGTAACATAAACGATGTATTCAAAAATTGTAGTAGAACAGAATTAGGAATAAAAAAAACTATAAACGCTAAGTAATATTTTTTTTACCAGGTAAGGCCCACTGAGCTTTTTTGCTCTTTTTGAGAAGTGACCTGGCCACAAATTATAGCTCAACATAGTAGCTTATCTTGCTGAAATTTAAAGCAGCCAAATACTCGAAACGCATGCTGATTCTAAATGTGGAAAAAAAACAGCAGGACCCGGAGAAAAATGCAAACGAACATGGGAAGAAGATGCAAACTTCAAATATACAGCAGCAGCAGGCGTCAGGGTCAGGATTGAACCCACGACCTCCTGTTCACCAGGCAAGGTAGTTAACATCTTTCCACCGTGGCACCACCGTTGCCATCTCACCACCGTTGTCTTGCTTGTTCTAACTCATTAATTCCATTTGGATAAAAGTACATTTTTAAATACAGATTAGAGATCCCCTATTTATTCTTTTAGGACAAGCAATAGAAGTGTACACCCATGAAGGCCAGCACAACACATGAAGGGGTGGTGTGGCAAGCACCGCTGACACCTGGCCACCTTTATTCTCATATTATCGATGATGAGGCTCAGTGGGCTGAGTGAAGCAATGGAAAGACGTTGGCAAGTTCTGGCATGAAACTCTATTGGGGTTGTGTATGGACTCGAGTCACTGAGATTGTATGGCAAGGCACAGACCGCTACCGTCACCGCTCCCACATACCATGAGGAATGACTTCCAAAACAACCATAGACATTCACCTTGTATTCTTTTTGGTGGGCAGGCTGAGACCACCACATTCTCTACGCTTGGCACACAGAGTAAAGCCTTAAACAATTAGCTTACTACCCCTCGCCAGCGTGTCAATCAATTATCACGATTATCGGTCATAATTTAATTGAAGAATCGATTATTCTATCTCCTTCATGATGTTTATTTTGCACTCTGTACCGAATGTTGTCTTGCTTATTATACTATCTCATTTGTTCCATTTTGATGAAGGTACATTTTATAAACAATTTGCACAAATTTCATAAATCGTTGATCAACCATTCTTAACATGCACAGTTTGAATGCAAGCATAGCAACAAGAATTCACTTTGATAAAATAATTACTTTCTTATTTAAAATTTTCTGGAATGGAGGAAATTAGCTACGCTGGGTCCTGCTCCCAGGCGTCATCATCATCAGTGCACCTCCCTGGTGACCTTGAAATTTTGATTTATATTTTAAAACCATACTTCTGGCGGTGCTTGAGCAGCAGTCGTGGAGTGCGCTAATAGGCTAACAGATGGCTTGGCATTAATATGAAGGCTGCAGCGCAGGGGACTTGACTCATTAGGGCTGTGCTTTGTTCATCTTTGGTCAAAGAGCCATGCCCTGCTACGACCGACCAAACCCAAAAGGCAACTAGCACTGAGCCACTGTTGTCATCGTTGAATGCGCTCGCACAATTGGCCACGGGTGTTTGTGTTAGCGCATCGCGCAAAACAATTTTCAAGAGCTATTCTATTCTCTCAATTTCCTGGCAACAATTTCACATGAATACTGAAATGATGGGCTGCTGAGTGTATATTTGTGGCCATGAATGACTAGCTATTTTGACAAATTGCAACCAAGTTTTTAATATTTTAGGCTAAGTCAGTCTAGGCGAGGTCAAAGCAGATACCGATAGCCATTGTTGTCTTGCATGTCCAGTAATAGAATGCGATTTGGCAGGATTACAATGTAGTTTTACAGCAACTGTCATTGCCACGAATTAATATGCTCTGGCTGACAGCATTTGGAATGAAACAGGGGATCTATATCTTTGCAAGCACATGCAGAATTGCACAGCAAGTTAATTTAGAGATCACATTCCTTGGGCACGATGGGAGAATTCTATAAACTCTGACAGTGTTCGACTGCCAAATCACATCTGGCAACAAATTTTTTTTTTTATATAACAATAAACTTGCTAATTATGTGGGTTGCTGAGCAGTGCAAATATTCAATACTGTCCTGGCTACTGCACTTAAGCTGAAGCATGCTTATGTGTGTGTTTGTACACATGGAGATGGGCTGATATGGTACAGGAGGATATGGAGCTGAGTGGACTTGCGAGAGCCTAGTACCAGTGGTGTCAAGATCGGCCTCTATGGAGGAAGGACACTACTGGGCAGTTGAAGGCAGTCACCTTCCAACAACAGTGGAGGGCAGAGGAGCGACGCTCACAACAACGAGCGGAGTGCCAGGCGACTAAAATGAAGCAAGTTAGCACAGCAGGGAGTACAGGTGGTGCATTTGCTAGTCATCTCAGTCAGTTAACCCATGGCACTGGGACTGTCCCATGACCTCCTGCCAGCGAGCCTTGGACACTTCACGTGGCCTCAATGTGCACTTAGCCTGGCACAAGCATAATGGTGACGTCACCGACACGTCGTGGTGAATGGCGTATGTTGTTGTGTACACATGGTGCTGAGCACACAACCACCCTAATTCTGTACTTGCTGGCAGGAATTGGATTGCACAAATGCAAATTTCTCCAGCAGTCTATCCAGGCTAAATAATCACTTTTTTATTCATGCATTCAGGTTGTAATCCATGACTATGCACGCACAAGCTTCAACAAATGTGTGTGCATTGTTGTCAGAGGTGATGTAGGTGAAAGATGATGTCATTAAAAAACACGTTCCTTTCCCCCCCCCTCACTTCGCACATGTAGGTCAGCTTCGAGATTAAATCTTAAGCAAAAGTGATGTCCTTTAGATATGGGCACATGTGCTCGTATGTGTACGTGTGCATGTTCTGGTGTGTGCGCGCTTGTACGTGCGTGTGCGTTTCAATGTGTGGGCAGCGGTTGTCTAGTAGTTAGCGCACTGCGCTACAAACCCAAATCCAGTGACCTTAGTTCAATTCCCAGTCAGGAATAAAATCAGTGGAAAGCAGTATCTGCACTCGTCTTGAGCTTTCCCTAGGTTGACTCAGCCTTAAATGAGTGTCTGGCATGGTATGTAACACCAGCATTGGCTACACCACTGCCTTGTACGCTGGTCTGACCTTAACAAATGTGCGCTCGTGCCCTATTGGGGGGGGGGGGATATTGCTTTTGTTTGTTTAGAGCCAAACTCATTTTGTCTTGCGGATTTAGAGACACACTGCAGGAGGGATGACGAAACATGCTCACTCTAAACTGCGTAGCTCCCCTGTGCTCCCGACTCTTACGCGTGTGTGGTTTCACTCTGATGAAGACGAATGCGACGGTGTCCCGTAAAGTCCACCCTGAGGTCGGTGCTTTGGGTTCGCGAGCTTTAAATAAAATCTACGGCCCGGTGCTGTGTTCACCACAACAGGTGAGATAAACGGGGTAAGGCAACGCATTGCACAGGCAACCCCGTCGGCGAGACAGCCCCCGTGGTCGCCAGCTTGTGTGGGTATGATGTTATTCCATCACAGCTGCACAATATGGTGCGCGGATAATTTACCGCACCGTGCCGCCTGCCATTGCTGTTAAAGAAGGCGATTGTGTGCCGGTGTGATGGCATTTGCCAGTTAATGCTGCCAGCTGCCAAGCCCGAGGATGTCGTAAATTGCTACACACAATTAATTTGTGAACATGGTGCGATTCAAAAAACTCCATTGTGATTGTTTTGCAAGCTCAAAACTAATGTCGGTCAGCTTGCGACACACATAATAGTATACAGGAGGTCATGGGTTCGATCCCGACCCTGACACCTGTATATCTGGAGTTTGCGTGTCTATCTCTCCCCGTGGTCGCGTGGATTTTTCTCCTTGTCCCCGGTGTTTCCCTCCACATTTAGAAACATGCGCTTAGATTATTTGGCTGCTATAAATTTCCAGATGATAAACCACTTCGTTGAGAAAAATTTGTGGTCAAGTCGCTTCTGAAAAATAGCTATATAGCTCAGTGGATCTTACCTGGTAAAATAAATATATCGTTTAAGAGCAATGATTGTGGAAGAAGTGGCAATCATAGTCCATCTGTGGCATCTCATGACCAACAACAAGTCACTTGTTTAGCTCTCCGATGTGTGTTGGGGTTGTACCGCATGTTGTTCTGCACGATGTCCCAACGTTTCGACCCAGGCGCTGGGAGTTTCTTTCATTGATTTCCTGAAGAAACTCTCGATGGGCAGAGCAAAACATTCAGCATTGTGCCGAATAACGCGCGCTACATCCTGAGAGTTATACAGCACAACCGCGAGAACCTGCGCAGGTGCACAAGTCACTTCCACCTGTCAGTCGAAATCTTTATTCATCCTGGAGAAATACGATGATCTACGAAGCTTTTCACAAATGTCCAGCAGACATCTGTGAAACCGTAGTGCATTGTCTGAGCGGAGGAGCGTGTTACCTTTGGGAACCTTTCCTTGTAGACGTGGTTCATCATCACGATCTCATTGTCGTACACAGATGGGGAACGCCCAGGGCTGAATAATAAACAAAACAGCATAACCATCATTACCACCACCGCCACCGTCATCACAACAGCCTCCTTCTCTACAGCCTGCCCTTTCACACTCAAGAGGCTATTACTTGAATGTTAGTCGCTCTTGTATATTTTCACCAGAATGTGCTTCCCTATAGATGGGAAAACCTCTTTCATTTGCCCAATTTACCACTGGGGATTATATATATATATTTAATTGGAACATTCTATTTTAGCATTTGGCAATATGCAAGAATAAAGGCTTCATCATCTAATGCAGTATATGCAAATTGTTAATACAATTGTGTCTCTCATCTGCATATTCCCAGCCACCCTGCAAGTCTTCATTTCATGTATTCATTACAAATATATAGCTGCTTAAATATCGTGGCTTGTTTTGTTTTTACAATGATTTTGGTTACTTTGCACTGAATTTGACTGCACAGCATTTTCACATTTAATCAAGGCTCCATTATTTCCAAGAAGACCAAATGCATCCAATTTTAAATCGCAAGCCAATCCTCGAGTGCACAATCCAATGCTACAGTGATTATTATTTTTCCATCTACGTGGCTTTACCGAAAGACCCAAAAAATAACTTTGTTTTATTGGTCACTGAAAACAACCCTGTGTACCCATGCTTCTGTTGCACAGAACTCAGTTACACCACCACGTAAGGTCTTGGCGGTTGCATTGGAAAGTTCTGCCACGTATTTCCGGGTTGAACCGCTTGCCGTTCGACACGATGTCCATTGTGTTGCTCGACGTCAACAGAATCGTGCTTCCCAGCATGTGGAACGGAAAAGTCGGCTGTCGTGCCGAACGACGTGTGGTACAACCCGAAATACGTAGCGAAGGGAAGTCCCAAGTTCTCGGGGGAAGGCAACACAGAGGGGAGATTTTAATGACCTCACCATGGCCGTGTGGTCAACCTTATCTTCATGTTAAGTGGACGTTGCGGACGGTACATTGTGTGCGTGCGCTACCGCCCAATCCTTCCTTCACCCACCAACTCCACCCTCAGCATTAAGTTGATGCTTGGGAAATAGCACTCTTGTCTTTGCGAGGTTTATTTCTGGCATCCACAAAAGCCGGCCCCTTGTTTCAGCTAAAAAGCACTCGGCACACAATGGTGGTGGCGGAATATGGACACCACGGCTTTTGATGCACACACTCGTGCTGCAAAACATTTGGAGGGTTATTGGCATTGATTAAATCCTTTATTCATCGCCGCACAAATAGTGTATCGGTCAGGGTAGATCGTGTTATATTGAAATCGTAATTAGATATTTATAAGTTCACCAAAAATAGACGCACGCGGGCGCCCAGGTTAGCCTGGCTGCACAGAATACAACTGGTAGTGCATTTGTGTTTTCACGTAATTCAGAATCCTGCAGCTCTTGAGGACAAAGCCTGTTGTTTGATCGTCAGCCGATGAACATCTTTACAGTCGGATGTGCAAAAGTACACCACCTACATTATGTAAGAGCCAAAACTATGGAATCTTGGAAATTTTTCTGCGATCAGTAGTAGCTCTGATATTGCCTTTATAGCACAGGATAGATGCCCTGCTTGCTAGCATATCCCCGAATGGATTTTACCGCCTCATGACAAGGTAGTAACAGCACAATCAGAAAATTATTGTGAAATAAACAAATAATAAAGGATGCGTGAGACAAGAAGAGGTGACCATGAAAACTGGAGATGGGGCAGAGGTGGGGCACGAGCTGGAGCTGTGGGAGCCACCCCTCCTGGACATCTGTGAAAAAGAGCTTCGTAGTTTATCAGATTCCTCCTCCAGTGTAAATACAAATTCTGATCAATATTCCGATTCTAAGCAATGGGCCAGAGAGACGGATGGACGAACACACGGGCATACAGACGGACGGAGTGGCGAGTGTACGGACGGAACGATCCCGGGCACCTGAGGCTGCGTGAGCGGGGGCGGAGCGCAGGCGAGCGTCGTCCGCCACTGCCGACGCTGCTAACGCAGCTGCCGCCACCGCCGCCTCCACCTCCACCTCCCCCTCCACCTCCGCCTCCTCCCCCTCCTCCGTCATCGTCGGCCAGGTGCTCCGTGCTGCAGAAGTGGCGCGAGAGGAAGTGCAGCTCGTCGGCAGTGGGCGCCGCCGGGAGCTGGTGGAGACGCTCCTGTGACGAGCACGAGGACTGCGTGTGGGTGAACACGAGACACCGTCAGGGGGCTGCCCCGAGGAGCCGCCCTCACCCGAAACTTCGCACCCGCTGCACCCCCCCCCCCCCACCGCTGCCCCCTGTCAGCAATGCTGCCCCCCGCCGCCCAGGATAATGCAAGTCTTTGAATAGTGTCCACTCATAAATGCTTTTTCATGTGATAACTTAATGATGGTCAGGATGGGCTCGGTTGGATCGATGGAGCAGCGGTTAGCGCACTGGACGATGAACTCGGCACCCCAGTTTGATTCCCGGCCATGGCTCACGTGAGTAGCGAACGATGTCGAAAGCGACGAGCGATTGTCTGAACACGTGCACCACAACCACTGCACTGCCCCCCATGTACCCATTGGCACAATCCTTAACCATTGATGCCAGAGTTGAGAGTGAAAAACAACTGTCTCAAGCCGGCCCCAGGGAAGACAAAATGACACAGACACTCTCTAACAGACCTACTCTCTCACATGCGCGCACACACACACACAATCACAAACTCTCTCACATACACACACATGCACGACACATGACCACTCATTCAGTAGAAGCTCCTGCTGAGAGTGGTAACATGAAACCGCTGTGTGACCTATAACCTTCCTGGCTGTTAAGGGCAGGCCCGAGCGTGGAGTCAACATGAGATGCTAAGCACGTCCCTGAAGCACCCACAGCTAGCCATTAAAGCGTTAAAGCCTCAGAACATTGGGCTGTACCTGCATCTGGAAGAACGTTCCCTCTGATGAGTGCTGCATAAAAAAGAAAAGAAAGAAAGCATCCATGCAGGCCGGCTTGGGATGTTTCTCCTACTGCCCTGAATACTTCCCTTGGTTGACCCCTACGACTTTCCATAGAATCCTAATATGGTCATTGTAAATTTGGCTTAGGCACCACATATAAACAAAGGGCCCTTATTAAAGGGCATCAGCTGAAAAGGGCACAACTGTCTTCCAGTCTTAAGCAATAACTGTTAACCGCCTGCTCATTTGTGCACAACTGTACATGACTATGCGTCTGTGCACACACACACTCTGCTGGCAGTTAGGATTAACCACTTTTGTAAAACGCTTTTTACTCGCATAATTTCAAATGGCTACTTCTGAAACGATTAGGATCTTGGAGTTGATTTCCAAGTGGGCACAACTAAAACTATGCGTTGAAAGGGCAACAAACCACTGATGATGACATTCAGCTAAGTCCAAAGAGGTCAACAGCTCTATTGTTTGAATAAATGTAAACGGAATACTCAAGATTCAGAAATCCCACGGTTAATTGGTTGAATGATATTTCCTTCAAGCGATTAAGCAGCCCCCATTACCGGGCAATTTAGTTATGTATTTACTCTCCAACATTCAGGCACATTTCAATGCAGTAGGCTATGCAGTTATAGGGTCGATTGAGATGCAGACAAAGTCAAAGAGGTAACAGTAGTAAGTTGCCCAGCTAATTGATGTGTTGCAGCTGGGAAGTTGGATGCGAGATAATGAAGAGCAAACTAATTCAGAAGATTATCTAGTGATGCTGCTGCTACCAATGGCAGTAGCACACAAGCACATAGTAAAAAAACATTAAATAGTTTTTTTACAATACTGCCTTAATAAATAAAGAGTATATAATAGGCAATGTATTGCCCAAAATCCCTTCTTCACAGGCTGTGTGCTGTGAAGAGCCATTGCCTGAAACTTCGCCGACTATATACTCTCGCTCTCTTTTATAAGGCAGTGTTGTTGAATAATGTGTTGAGTTTAATTCTAATTAGGATGGAGCGTCTACTGACGATAAAAAACTTAACCAATGAAAGCTCTCTCTCTCTCTCTCTTTTGGGAATTGTTGATGAATGTGTTGAGTTTAATTCTAATTAGGATGGAGCATCTACTTATGATTAAAACTGCACCAATGAAAGCTCTCTTTCTTTCTGTCTCTCTCGGCAATTGATGGAGATGTCGTGAGCACGAGCAGCCAGTAAAGTGATCGCTCCCTTGCTGCAATTTATGCCTAAATAATCATACAGGATTCCCTTTTTATTCGTGAGGGATACGTTCCGGAGATGCTCGTGAATAGCAAATTTCGCGAATAATGATAATGAATTACCCTAAATAAATAACATTTCTCTCTCATCACTTTATCTCATTACTTTATGTCACTTTCTCACATCACATTGTCTCTCATCACTTTATCCAATCACTTGATTTCTTTCTCTCTTGATGCAGTTGTGTAGAGTTCGAAATGCGATTGAATAACAAGGAAATATTCTAATACACATTTTCCAAACTGGTTTTCTGATAAAAAAAAAAACTGCCCATTCGAAGTTAACAACTGGAAGCCTCATGCTACAACGTGAAAAAATGCATTTGGATGTAAATTCTGCCAAATATTCTGAGACCTTTAATATCAGGCAATGACAAGTTCAAAATTCAGTGGCACGCTTAACTACTGACCCAATGTACATATAAACTATATATTTTTTACACAACATCTTACATGTGTACATATTTTTAGAAGCACAACTACATTACACACACACATCGACAAACAGATCGGCCTCCCCTTCAGCATGGCAGACTTTTTGGAGGCTGAGTGGTATGTGCAGGAACCCATTAAGGCCACGCCTAAAAATCCATAAAATTATTGATTAAAAACGTATTATTTTTGTTCAGGACATATGCAATGACGTACGCATGAAAGAAGAGTTTATCTTCAATTCATATATTTTGGTCCATGGAAAGAAACCCTACAGGCATCTTAAAACCTGGTTTATTGCAAGAAAGAGTAAAACCTATTCTTATTTTTTATACTTTGATACTGGCAAAAAGGTCCAATTTTTTAAACCCTACAGGCATTGTGGATTCAACTTGTACCACAGGGGCAAAATCAATATGCATTTTTGAACAGAATCACCACTGGCGAATTGTGAATATTCTTTGTACCGTAAGGCAAGTGAATTGTTACGTGGGTAATGTCCAGCATGGCATAAGAAACGACGATGGCGCTAACGACCCTCTGTGGCTGGATTCACAGTGCAGTGGCTAACGGCTATGCCACTGCTCGCCACGCAGAGGTACACACTATTTCTTCGTAATGTTAGGCCAATAATACTGCACAGGGTTCAGCACCAATTCGTGCTGGTCAAGACAAGACAATTAGTCTGAGCGTAATAAAGTGTCACGCTAAACACGTGCAAGCCAGGGCATACCTCCGATTAGCATCTGCTATTAGCATGGTTGGCTACGTATGGTGCGAACGAAGTTAAATAAACATACATACAAGCATAGTGCAGTTCAATGCCGTGCTGCGTGCGGGGCAGTGCGGGGCAGTGCGGTGCAGTGTGGTGCAGTACGTACCGAAACAGCCGAGCTAGGGGTGGTGGTGCCATACCCCGAGGAGGGCAGGGAAGCCAGAGACCAACGGCGCCCATCTCTGAACACGTACACATGCGCAACAAGCAAGCTTAAATACGTCACGGGTCAACGCTCCATATTCAACCACGGGAGAGAGAGAGAGGGCCCACTGAGAGTGTCTGTCTAGCAAGAGGTCTGGTGAGGTGTGGTCACTCAAAGTGTTTCCATTCCCACATGAGAATAAAGGGGAGCGTACATATTCATTTTATGATTTTTTTCATTAAGTTTTTGAATCTGCATCTAAATGAGAAAATGTGATCCGATACTGTCAAACAATGGTTGAAGTCTTGCGAAAGACTATCTGCATATTTTTGTCTATACTAAAGCACAGTGCACTTATTGCACAGGCAGAATTGCAGGCAGCTGTAGAGGGAAATAAAATTATAATTCTACCAATGGCAAACGCGATGGCGGTTAGGCTACCTAAACAGCCTCAAATCAAAAGCGTGGACAAGTACACGAACACTGTTGAGAAGATCCAAAGTCAGTCCAGGGTTCACTTGCTTAAACAAAATCCTGCTCAATCATATTGGTCTCCAAAAGCCAATGGGACGATTGACTATAAATATTTGTGTTCATACGTGAAGACAAAAGTACAGAATTCTACTGCTATTTGCATTTACCCATAACGGCTAAGGTCATATAACCAGTGTCGCCCTGGTTTGACATCATTTGTTTGTGTCTATATGATTTAAAATATATTGACAGGTTTGTGGGTTATTAAAAAGATGCAGGGTCATGGTGGTCTATTGCTTTGATATTTTCAACACAGACAAACATTCCCCTATAGCCTTAACAAACTGTTGGGGCAAGCGCTATTCACAAGCATCTATTTCAACACACACGTGGCTTCTCATCAAACGTAAACGTCGCACTCTCCCCACCGGTTGTCAAGTCTTGGTGTTCACCCCTTGCGCCCCACAGCATCGTGAGACAACGTGATGATCAAGAACAAATGAAAGATGCGCATGCCCTACAAAATGTATCTATTTGGTGCTTAAACATCTTCACATCTGTTTTATTGCCATGTTGTTGGATGCCCATTCACTGCTATGCAGATTTACACTACAACACTTGTACGGTCTCTCTCCACTGTGAGCAGTAAACTTTTCTTGCTCAACGGTTGGTTCCACTTAACCAGGATTGACAGCACGAAAAGTTGACGAAGCAGTCTGACACAGTACTCGACATTATTCTGACTGGAACACAAAAAAAAATGACCGTAGTTATTAACTGTCACTTATCGTCGTCAACATCGTCCCATCTACTTGTTGGTTGAAGAAAAAGCTGTGTTGGAAACACAATAGAAAAGATGCAACAAAAACTGGTTTTAATGACATACAATTATTCTGTTCGCAGGGGAAGGCTGTGCCATGCTCTTATTTCCAAAAGGAGCATCGAGTAAGTGAAGCTGAGCCCACTCCCGTATGTATGTTGAACTTCTTTTGCACTGTACGTAGCCAACCGTGCTAATCGGAGGTGCGGGAGGGACAGTTCGACTCTTCGCATGTAGCCGAGTCAGCCCATCGTAACTTTGTGAGAACGGTCGTTAACGTGTGGAGAAAATGGCCCCTGCCATGGGAAAGTTTAATTATCACCACTGGCTCAGAGCCACCAACAGAGATGAGCACCACTCCAAAGCTGAATTGAGCTTTGGAGAAACTTTTAGATTAAGGGGGTGATGGAGTGATGGCGCAGGTAGTAGTTAGCGCAACCCAATTGTGATTCCCAGCCTCCTCGGACAATTTTAGCGGAGGATATCTGAAATGGCGCCAGTCCAGTGTGAAGTATGGTCAAACGACCCCTGGACTGAGACGGCACAGACGCCCTTCATCCAGCAACGGATTGAAGTGTACTACAAGAAAAAGGCTGCGATTGTTATATCACAAATGTTTCAATAAAATTCACCCTTAAATGCAGTTTTGCTGTGTGTGTGTGAGTGGAATGGACTCGATGACCCAATGTGACCCCACCCCCACCATCCCCCGTGCACACATTTCGAGCCTTCTCGTTAAAATTCCTAATGCGTCGCCGCACCACATCGCACTCCCACCTCATTGCATTACGGCACGACTTTGCGATTCCAATTTCCTCCTAATGAACTGAGGTTGTGTAATGACCGCCGACTCCTCTTGCCGACAGTCACAATACTTTGGCCAGTCACACACACATCTCAAATGTCTTCAGCTCAGAATAAGGACCGAGCTTGCAATAATCAGCAGGGGTAATTCACAGAGCAAGGGGTTTAAAAAAAAATACTTTAACAAGCTGTCTGTCCTTGTGTATCAAGCAAGAGGGGGCACTACAATTCTGGTAAATATGCCCCGATAGGAACACAACTTTGGTATAAAGTTTTGTTCCTATTCGAGACTTTTCCTCTTGAAGATTTGCCACATTCACCCAAGGACTGCCCGAAAATTGGGCAAAATGAACAATATGCACAGAGACAAATGCATCTTACCTCGACAGCAAAAGCGGCAGCTTCCATATTGCCAATTAATTCCTGCTGAGAACTAAGACATGATCCGTGATTTTTACCGAAACTTGTTTTGATTTCACAAGAATACTTAAGACATCTTTCCCAGAATTACACATTCGACAAGGTGACCGATCAATGTTCCGAACATTCAACCTGCACTCGCAAAATTCCTGGGTTCAATTCTAGGCAGTCAGCTTTGGTTAAACCACGTTCTCAACTGACATTCGAAATTGACATACCTATCTATATATATAAAATCGCAAATCTGTCTGTCTGTCTGTCCGTCTGTCTGTCTGTCTGTGTGTGTGTCTGTGTGTCGCCGGACCATACGCAGTTTCATTGGACGAAATGTGAGGGATTTGCGAGACACGATTGGTCCGTTTGGTTTTCCACGGCGGTTGCCCCTGGCAACGGGTAGCGACGCATTCGCTGCGGGGTGGACGCCATTTTTAATTCCCGTTAAAAATATGCTCACGCATTAACACGCGACTCTGAGGTAAATTCATCAAAGTTTCACGTCCTCTTCACTCCCCCCCCACCCCAATGTGTGCAATTACTATTATAGGGTCGGTAGATAATACAATTATAGCGATTAGACAGTATTATTGTAGCGCGGGGGGGGAGGGGGGTAACGGCCCCAGTACCCAGCCTCAGCCGAATGGGCAATTTAGGCGAGGCCGGAGGCTCTGCACGGTACTAGCCCTCGACACCCCACCACACTATAGGCCGTACATATTACTGCACAGCGGCCGAGGAGATCGTGGCTGGGGGGGGGTGGGGGGGGGGAAGGGGTAGCAGCCCATCTGTGTATATATGTAAGGTTATTAAGAAATATATTTTTCACCCGGGCAACGCCGGGTACTTCTGCTAGTAATTAATATAAATTTTTTAACTTTAAAAATTGCAACATTCATCAATGATGTATAAAAGGTGACATATGGGGAAATCACCTCTCTGGCCTTTTTATATTTAAGTATATTTTATTCATGTCATATTTAGACAGTTATTGCGTAACAAATAAGGTATTTAACCGCCATGAACAAAACACACCTGTGCCCAAAACATTTCTTTCTATACATATATTATTTTTAAGGCCACATGGTGTTATTGAATAATTAATCTGTTGAGTTTGTTGTTGTTATTAGTGCACCACTGCCAACGAAGTATCACGAAATGATTTATAAATAATAGGCTCACCTAATGACTGTATATAACGATTACGTCGACTGAAATTCAAATCATTTAGCTATGTATATCTGCATTTGTAAACATTGCTCATTTTTACGTTTTGATTGAACTTCTGGATTGTTGGTTTTGTTTTGGTTTCCTTTGCAGAGAAGGTATTTTATGAAGCTAAATTGCTCTCACGCGGTTTATAACTTAGCCTTTCATTGACTGCTTGACAAATGAGGCACGAAATTGATCAATGAATCCACCGATACCAACGAGCACATCGGTACACGTTTACGCACCAACAAAACGCCACGTGCACCAGGAGATGACGACACACTCATTTACGCGTGTCGCATTATAAATCATAACCGCTTAAGGAGCAAGAGGCCAATGAAGAATATTAACATGTTAATTTGAAATCACTGCAAAATCATATTCTATTGCAAAATGTGCACGTTTGATTGAAATCCCCCAGCACCTGTTTTCCACCCAGAAGTTAGTCGATGGACTGGTCACGTGTGGTTGAGAAGACTGTGTGGGTACTTCCACCTCGTCCAAGACAATGGGCCAGCATTCCAATGATCAAGCAAAAAACCTCCAATGGGGTTCATGAGCGTTCCCTCAGGTGAAAAGCCTCTCTCGCCCGCTAGCAATAGCGCGAGCGAGCAATCGCGTGGCTGCGCCTTTAACTCGTAAAAAAACAGAACACAAACACTGCTTGCAATCTGTACACCGTCTGCACAACAAATATGAAATGTTTATTTTATCTATTCCCCAACGTTCCACGTTGACGTAGCCGTGAAAGATCACGTGCGATGGTGCTCGGCAGCCTCGCCTCTGTACAACGATTCTCTTGCACACTCGGCAGAGTGCAAAGTGGGTTTCTGGGTATTGATTTTCATTTTATTTCCTTGGCTATCGTCTCCAGCCTACGCACAGGTGCTGCTGGTTCCCAGGGGAGCTAGGGTGCAGCCAGTCAAACTCGTTTCATTTTAATTATGATTTAAAAAATATATATATGCCCACTTCAACACATTTGGCAAGACACCATGCAATGTCAGGCTCATTAAATGTATGTTTAATTTGAGAAGAAAAAAAATATCAGGTTTTATTTTGATACAAAATATCCACATGCTCCATTAAATTGATTTCCAACGGCACAGTGTAAAAATAATAAAATACGTGACTGGCTGATAGGATAACTGAAATGTTTGACAGTACTGGCCAAACACAAATGCGGCTGACGGACATTTATAATTGAGATATTAATTTGTTTAAAATGGTATAGGTCATACGGACGAGTTAAATGTCTGATTTCCAATTTTCCCTGGACTGGGGCCAGATGCCATTAGACACACAATAGAGTGAACTGATATTTAAGTGTCCCCCATGCTCAATGAAGCAATGTTGATAATGCACCCCCCTCTCCGCCCCCCATTGTGATTCAGAGAATTACCAAGACTCAGGGTTACGATTTGGTTGAAGAATATACTGCGCTGAATGTAGTGGTCTCTAGCGGATATCGAGGGTGCCATGACCCTCGCATATACAACATAAACGAATTGAAGACCACCAGTTCTTACATAACCAATTATATACAGGTATCCTGAGCCAAACGATTTAATCAATAAAACTATGCATCTTTACATCCCAAACTTCGTTCCTTCACCAGTGGTGCAAACTCCACATTTCTATGCCAAAGGCCAGTTCCTCTGCAGGATAATTGAGCGATATTGACCCATTAATTGGGATTCATTTTTAATGTACGAAAATGTAATTGCATTTAATAAACTTGTTCATGGACCTTGTAATTTCACGTTCATCGTGTCACGCGCAATGGTAAAACCTTACCCAGTTTTCACTTCACCAATTGCCATTTGCAAAGTTGGGCCAACTAAAGCTATGCCACAGAGACACCAATGCCATGGATGGGATCTAGCCACAGACGATATGGGCTCAAATTATCAGGTAAAGCCCACTGAGATTTGTCCTTCCCCGCACATCCGATTAGCACGGTTGGCTACGTACAGTGTTAAATAAGTTCAACATACATACAAAACGAAAAGCATGGACGCACACAGGATTAAAAAATAAAAACTCAACTATTTTTAATTTTACCAGGTAAGGGCGACTTAGCTATATAGCTTTTTTTCAGAAGCAATCTGACCACAAATAATAGCTCAAAAATGGCTTATCATGTGGACATTTATATCAGCAAATACTCTAAATGCATGTTTCTAAATGTGGAGGAAAAAATAGGATCCGGAGAAAAATCCACATGATCACAAGAAGATAGAATGCAAACTAAAAATATACAGCAGGCGTCAGGGTCTGGATCGAACCCCAAGACCTTCTGTATACCAGGCGAGGTAGTGAACATCTCGCAATTTGTTGTGAGTGTCAAAACAGGGACTGGATAACGCTTAATTTCCAGCATCTACAACATGAGATCTCACAAACGCTCCCGATAAGCCTTCGCTGTGCAAATAGAACCTGACTTTCCAGCCTCGTATCTGAATTCAAATCTAGCATCTGAGACGAACAACAAATCTCAACAAGATTGTTGACAGGAATGCAAAAAATGGTGACACTTGAAAATCAGTGGAATGTACCATGCAGTGCATTAAAGTTGCAAGAAAAGCTTAAATTAGGTTTATATAGAATAAAATACAGAATGCTAGTGCATCGGAGAATATGACCATATCACCGAAAACGTGCCCAATCTCATCAGATCTCAGATGCTAAGCAGGGTTGAGCCTCTTCTTCTTGGTTCTTTCGGTAAAGTCACGTAGAAGGTGATACAGCAATGAAGGACTCACGGTCATCCGTGTCCAAGCATGGCGTAGAATGCTGCGCTTAAGGCACTGGCAGAATGCGGAAACATGCAGTAAGTTTGTCGCTCATTCGTACGGAAATGTTCTGCAGCCTTCCACTTCTGATACTAACATTAAATACTTTTAAGGACAGCCATTGTAGTTACAATGGGGAACAATGATTAGCACGGTTGGCTATGTGCGGTGCAATAGAAGTTCAACACACATAATGCAATATGAATCCGGCTATCCGCGTTAAATTCCTGGCCACGGTCAGCACAAGTGGCGGGTGCTATCTGAACCCATCCTGTACTTCACCTGCTGTTTTACCAAGCTGCACTGACCAGCAAGGTGATGTAAGGTAACCAATTAATTATTTATTTTTATTTATCAGTTAAAGCCCACTAAGCTGTATGCTCTTTCTAAGAAGTGACCTTGGCACATATGACAGCTCATCAAAGTGGCTTATATCATATATGGTTATTTATAGTAGCAGTCAAATAATTTTAACACGTTTCTAAATGTGGATGGAAAATCCACGCGACCACGGGGAGAGAGAACACGCAAACTCCAAATATACAGGCATTGTCAAGGATGGGATCAAACACATGACATCCTGCTTACCAGGCGACTTAGATAACATTTCGTCACTGCAGCGCCCCCATGACCAACACAGCATTGGGGGTGGAGGTGGCCTATCAATCCAGGCAGTGGATTGACAAGGGGCTCTAAGTTACTCTTAATATATTGAAATTACATGGTCTATCAAGTTTTGTGTTGAATAGGCATCCGTCTGAATGATGCAGCAATGTTAAACTCGACTATAACTTGCAGTCTTATACACACACTGCTGGATTATACTGGTATGGAAAGCCAATCGGGCGATGGACTGAAACAAATTTTTAATCATGTGGAGAAATAGTATAGGATTCTGCTTACATAATATCGTTAACTTGAAGTTTCTCAACATTCCAGAAACTAAATCACCGCATCTTGTCTGTCTCAAGAGGAGAATTGTGCAAACACGCTGGGAAAGCAACAGCTGTTGTTCAGCCACACGTGGTGGTCGCTTGAAAGGTGGCCAATGCAACAAAGTGCGCAGGGGGGTGCGACGGGTGGGCATGCGGATGGCAGGAAGCGGAATCAGACACTTTCGGCCGGTTTACCTGTCTGTCCTGTGCACATGGCTGTGCCGAGGTTGACCATGGGTTGATTTGCAAGCGCGAGAAGCGGTGGGCAGAGAAAGGAATAAGAGCAAGGATAATAATAAAAAAAGAAAAAAATAGGGACACACACAGAGAGAGGCATTTCAGATTTGCGTCGTCTCACGGAATGGGTTCCAATGCTGCGGCGACCGCGTTTGCCAACATGCGGCATGAAACTCAAGCTGCTGCTGCTGCGCATGCCGTGATTCTCCAAATGCGGTGAAATGCAATGATTCACTAAACAAGGTGAAGAGCATGTGTGCTACATCAAATTGACACTAATAGCCTCGTGTAGCGTAACAAGCTCGTTTTATTATGTAAACCAAGAAAATGGAATTAACTGCTACGGAGGAGAAAATGCATTCAGATAACTCTGTCAGTTGATGTGCAAAGTTAAAAAAGCAATGGCCACATTTGCCTTTGAGAGTGGTGTTTATAGAGCTGCACTGCACGATGCTTGTCATAAACTCTAGCATAAATAAAAAAAACCCACATCGTGTTTTTTTCCCTTCTGATCCGATTTATTATGTGTAGCGCTACACAGCAAGGCGTCTCACAGACACGTCCCCTCAGAAGGCAGAAAGGGAAAAAAGTGGACACCGCAAAAGGCTCCTCGCTCCACAGAGTGAGGTCCTCGTTAACTCCTCTGGTGAACTTGTCCACGCCAAGCTCAGCAGCCGCATTCGTGCACCCCAACAGCGACCCGTACGTAGATTCAAGTGTGGCCGCAGCAATGGTGAGTGGTGCATTTACTCGAATTACCTATCTCAATTTACGCTTTTGATTCCGACAATTTTATACCGTACACCCGCCTGTATCTTTATATGTCCGTGTTCCCTGCATGTTTGTGTGTTTTTCGTTCATCGAACTGTCAGACTATCACTGTTCCTCAACGAACCAGGAGAGAGCCGATTTAGTTATATCTTTTAAGACATCACTTGCTAGAAGTGATATTGATGTTGAAGACACATTTTAATTCGAACCAGAAAAAGTTAAATGTAAGCCCATGTTTTTAATTTGGCATTTCGGATAAGACACCAGTATTGACCATGATGAATCACAACATCAGTTTGTTTCTACCACGTGGTTATATAAATATTCACTGTGTTTTGGTTAATGGTCAATATTAACACCACCTAGAAATGAGAAGGTGAACACAGCAGGATCCAACCCACTGCCTGACACATTGTTTAACAGAGTGAATGCATTGTCTCGTAAGTTACACAGCCACCCCAGGGGAGGCCATACTCACAGACACTAAAATATTTGGTGTTTAGATTATCTGTGCAGAATTGACACATTTTTAATATCGAGCTGGTAGTCCCAACCAACGATGGCAAAAACATACTAAAGTGCATCACTTTATTTAGAATATTCCAGCTATAAAAATAATGTAATTTTCTATTTCCACTCACATGAGGGAACAGTAGGGATTGTAAAAGGTATTTCCGCCCCTTTGTGTGGAGAAATAAGCCAACTGAATTGACTTGGCAAATAGTTCCGTAATGTCATATTGCAGGGATGTGAATGGAAATGCCTTCAACTTGGCAATTGGTTGTGATGATACACGTTTCGTTTCTGCAGGGCATCTGATCGTCATTCCTTTAGTTTGGGACTCCCGCTTATATATATGATCCATGCTCTGCTTTTTTGTGACAGAGAAGGAAATATAATTTAAAGACAACCGCCACGTGGAGCAACTCACCTGCGAGCTGTGGCAAAGGAGAAGTGAGCCGGAGCGCTTGGTGAGAAGCTGCGTGGGCTGTCCAGAGGACTCCCTCCTGCACACACACAGACACAAAGATACCCCATATAGCCTTAACAGACGTTTGGGGCAAGTGCTGCTAGCGAGGTCCGAGAAAGGGCCGCACGGCACGCGAGGGGGGGGGGGGGGGAGGTCAGCACCACGCCCGGCCGCCTTTTTCTACCCCAGTGGCGATGTTTACATACCGCACCAGGTGCTTATTTGAGGCTAATTCGACCTAGGGGAGGTCCAGGACCTGTAAAGACAATCGTCACTGGCGTTGGCCGTGAGCAGAAATCGAACTCGGGTCACTGGGTTCGTAGTACAACACGCGAAGTTGTTTCACTCCCGCTCCCCACACACACACACAGAGGATAAAACACACGCATGTAAGCATTACATGCATTATTGCGTGTCAGTTAGCCCCTGAGCTAAGGCGGTCCGTCGGTACCATTTGGGGTGGTAGATAGTACCAGTGTCCACCATGGGCAGTATCCACATGGGCAGAATCCTTAAGGTGAATGACATCCGTTTTATAGAGACACTTTATTTTTGTATTCCGTACATGCCGAGTAAAGATGCGACGTTGAGCCAACGTTGCAATGCGGTTGGAACCGCTGGGCCAACGTTCCCACGTTTAGTGGGTGCATTGCACAGCGTACATTTTCTTTTCCGACAACATTATTCGCTATCAAACGTATTACTATGGTATCGTTTCCATGATCTTTTCTCATAAAAAAGCAACCTGTGAACTTTCTATCATACATATTTGTGATCGAGAGATCTACAGATAAAATACTCCCACCAAAATAACTGTTGGCAGCTGCCATCCTAGGGTGGCTCCGATCACCATGTTTTGGATACTGCATTGGCAGTGGTGCATAAACACAAACAATGACAAACTCACATGAAAGGATACAAATGTATAATAGGAGACGTTTCAGGCAATGGTCCTTCAATGTGTTTTGAAGAAGGGTAATTGCCCAAATCGTCACCTATTACATATATTTTGTTACGTGTTATGGCAGTGTTATTGACGAATTTGTCTAAATATTACAGTACACACCGCACCAGTAAATGTATCGTGGACGTCTGTCGCACCGTACGTAGCCAACCGTGTTAATCAGAGGTGCGGGGGAAGGACAAAAATCAGGGATGCGGGGGAAGTACAGTGATGATGATAAACTGTAGTAGAAAGGTTGAACATGGTACGCTGTGGTATAAATCCTCCTGCAGCTAATAAGACAGAAACGGTAAGGCCATTTTGCCTCACTGATTATCCACAGCCAGAAAATGGCCAATTGATTTTGTGCTCAATTCCAGATGTTTTTCGGAAGATACAACCCAAGCAAAGATTTAGAGTTAGGCACAGCAGATAGAGGCCTTGTCTCACAGGCTGTCCAACAAGAGTCTCCTTAACGAGAAGAAGGAAAGGACATTGAAGTTATGGTCAAGTGCGTCATAATGGTCCTCTAGTGATGTCACTGTGACGTCACTTCGCTTATGTTCAACAGAACATTGAGACGGCTAATACGATGGAGTGCCTGACGCCGATTCCATTTTCTTTCAAACTCATATCGGACACCACGGGATACGCATGTCACAAACCACTGTTATCCATAAAACAAAGGGGTGGGGAACCGAGGGCCTTCGAGTCACACACGGCCCACTAGTTCATTTCATATGGCCACATGGCCGCACGAGGCCTGCCATCCCGAAAACAGCCCGCAAACGATAATAATCCATCACTGGATGCACATTAGCTGCACTAACCAGATAATAGAGGGGTAAAGTTTGGACATGGCAACGCCGCGTTTTTAATCTCAGCAATACTCAGTCATTCTGTCACTCCAAGGGGCCTCCTTAATTGGATAACGCCAAGGCGTGTGTTCATGCGTTGGCTAAACCACAAGTTTTTGAAATTCCCCTTCAGCCCTGAGCGAGGAAAAGGTTCGCCCACCCCCTGCTTGTAAAAACGGAGCCGCACGAGGTCACCAGTCAAGCAGCGGAGCCGTGTCATGGAGCTGCGAACCCAACGCCTCTGAAGACAAACGATCGCCGCTCGGCAATAAACCGAGCGCTCTGGAACTAATTCACGTTGGAGACGGGTAAACGTGAAGAACGCGATTAGGCTCTGGCATTTTGACAAAGGGCGGACTCTTTTTATTTCATTACATCCTGGGGGGAGGGGGGGCGGCGGAAGCATTACGTACCGATGCCCTGGTACAAATTAACTTTTCTTCAAAGTGTGGAAAAGTAGGCGATGCATAAGATAACCATTTGTGCACAAATGCCAATGTGAGATTAGTTTCACATTGTTAACATTTTGAGCTAACTACATTCAAGTTGAAAAGAAATCTGTTGAGTCTCGGTGTATCGGTGCGGGGTGATTCTGAAGCTGGTGGGCATGAAAAAGCCTGCCAGTTTGACGCCCGCCATCTACTTCAGTACAGTACACATAGCACAACCTAATGATCCGTGGCGTTGTGGTGAAATGTTTGCATATTGGCTGCTTATCTCGTTTGTTGCTTAAATTCCCCACAATGAGATGAATAATTATTTTGTTAAAGGGACAGGATCCTTGTGATAACATTTGGCAGTTCACCAGCATTGAATCAAGCGAGCCTGACTCTGCTGATGAAACACTGTACACGTTGAAACCGGTCCAGCTTTGCGTGTATTGAATCAATGCTGCTGAAATTATATGCTTCCAAAAGGCCGTGGGGCCGATGGGTTGTGTACGAAACAATATATGAATAAACATATTCTGTGCTTATAGTACATCAGTCACTGACACTCAATGTACTCTATGATTGACAGCTTGGCTCAGACAGAGGCCGTGATGTTACTCAAAGGCCACACCACAGCAATTATGTATTTATGAGGCCAGTCACTCATCCCCCCTCTGCCCCAAGCATAGTCAGCAACAGCTTTATCCAGCCCTCAAACCTATATAATTTCAGAGCCAATAACTTCAATAACCACGAGCACCTCAACTAAGCCCCTTCAGAGGCTGTCCATCACAGGTCTTTGCACAGAGGGCGCTATCACATTTTCAGAGACACCATCTGTGCACGCAGGGCGTCAAGAGCCGCGACCCCCCCCCGTGCCACACGCTCACACTCCTAAACTTCCCCCGCGATGTGCCCGCAGCTGCCGTCATGGCAGGCAGACAGATACGCATCGGTAAAAGATTAACCCAACCTTCTCCTAGTCTACATTTCATGGGCTATTTTATCACCCCGGGGTTACTGTTTACAGGACCAAATCAATCCTCTAAAATATTAAGTTACTTCCAGTTGGAAGATAAATTATGGCGGGGGGCAATGTGCTATAGTTTTTTAGCCATTTCATGATATAGTTGTGTGGTTTGTGTAAATGTGTCGTAAACCCACCTCCACCCGACACCAGCTAATGAGCAGGGTTTGTCACGTGAACAGAAACTACCACTCAGTTACTACTTCAGCACACTGGTGTGCACACTTGGGTGTGAAGTAGAAACAACGTGGCACACGTTCGAGAGAGAGCCTACGTTGTAAATTAGCAAGACAAATGCTTCGTCGGCAAGCAAACGATAAAATTGTTCATAATAAAGGTGTTTGGGTTATATCGCGTTATTTATAAATGTGTCGTAACCCTCCACCACCCGACACGGCCAAAGAGTAAAAAAATGTGTCACGTTTACAAAGGACAAATAGTTCACTACTTTAGCCCACCGGTATGTTGAAGAGTGAATCAACATCATTTAAAATGTGAGTAGGACGTTTCGCTGGTAATTACATCAAGCTTCATCGGGCGATTTGCCAGAATGGTGAGGCTTCTCCTCTTGCTCCCGGTCTTAAATAGAGCAGCAGCACCAGCAGGGTGACGTCATCATTCGGGTGGTGGAGGGTTGCGACACATTTATAAAGAACGCGATCCAACCCAAAAACCTTTATTATGAATAATATTGGTCGCGAAAGCCTACGTGTTAAACTGATTAAAATTGTGTTGCGGTTCCACTTGCTTTGGCAAATACGTTGAGAAGATCAACTCTTGAGGGTGGCTGGGAGGCTCAGAGGGCTAATGCCGTGTCACAGCACTGAGCCTGTATCAGGGATCTGAAGCTGAGCAAACCAACTGTGACGAAACTAAGTTCTTAAGTGTCACAAGTTGATGCGCAAAAACACCCATCATATTAAAGTTGGTTTTAACTTAAGCCACGATATTTACCGTCTCTGACAACTACAAAGATATTGGTTTGTCTGCTACGCAATTAACTTCTCTAGAGCAGGGCACGTGAGACGGTTATTTAATTTTAGTGTGTCTTTCTCCTAATTTTCAAGCTTGCGTACCGTACCACGTTGTTGTCCACTCATTGACATGCTAATTTTTTCTCTGCCCCTTCCCTCTCTCCGCCCCCGCCCCCTCTCTATATTTAAGGCCCCGTCACAGAGACGACCTCTCTCTTTGTGCTGATACGTGTTCTCTCTCTGTGTATCTTTATGATGTCTGTCTGCTTATATGTCTGTCTATAGTTTTCTGGTTAGATTTTTGTTGCTATTTCTTTTATACCTGATGACGATTGCTTGTGTTGCAATCGAAACGTCATAGTATGCAATTATTTAATTTATTATTTTATCTTTATACGTGACTTTACCGAAAGAACCAAAGAATAATTCCTGCAGTCACGAAAGCTCCAAAATTAAGATTGAAGGTTTAGTAGCCCTAGTTTGGATAAGAGGCAAGTGAAGTGACTCCGAAGTTGGAAATCCACAAACAGTCACGAATGAAATGCAAGATAAATATTTTAAGACATGGGCTATTTAGCGCTCCGATGTGTTTTCAGATTGTGCTGTGTGTTGTTCACCAAGAAAGTCCAAAGTTTTGCTCCACGTACTGGGAGCTTCTTTGGGAACTGAACTGAAGAAGCTTCCAGGACGTGGAGCGAAACATCGGACATCACAATGCGCAATGCACGGCACGACCCGAAAACACACCGGAGAGCTGTAACAGCGCGGCCGCAAAAACCTAAAGTGTAGGTTTAGGGATATGGGTGTTTTGAGTTGCGTCTTCTTTAAAGTGCCTGCCGCAGATACACTGCCAGATGCAGTGGTTGCTCAGTGTTCTGGGGGCCTTTGGAGATTCAGTTTGGAGAAGTAGAGGAGGCATTAACCTGATAACTCTGCAAGCTGTGCTCAGTAAACTAACAATGGCTCTCTGGTTCTCTGGCCTTGGCAATCACCTTCTGCTGATAAAAAGTATTCCACTAATGTCGAAGCCCAAATGGATTTCAGCCTAAATGACCTCATTTTTGTTAATTTTACAGCGTCTTCTTGGTTCTTTCGGTAAAGTCACGTAGAAGGGAATAAAATAATAAAAATAAAACATAATAAAATAATTCTCACGACGTTTCGGCCACAACGCAAGCAGCCGTCCTCAGGTGAAGAACATGTCTGTCGATAAGACAGAGTCTAAATGACACGTCTTAGGCTTGGAGTGTCTATTTAAGCTGTGAGGGAGGAGGAAGAGAGCCTTGACAAAAGAATTTGCATTTGAAGAGGAATTTAGCATATTTATGGGAAATGCAGGAATTCTAATAGTGCTAATTGTGAAATGCGTGGGAGGTGGGCGGGGGGTTTTCAAAGTCATATTATGCCCATGCATTATGCAGGATTAGCAGCATCAAAGGGAGGGGGCAGGGGCAGCACCAACAAAGGGAAGGAATGTGAATAGTATGCAGCTGCAGCAACCAAAGAACCACGTAAAAAACTAAAGTATAAACTTCATAGTATCATCAGTATACTAAATATACTCTCCAATAAGCTGAGCTACTAACAGTAAGTAATACATTACAATTCTATGTCGCAAAAAATATAATATGCTTCCAGCTAAACTTTTTCCCTTACATCAAACAGGTCTACCCCGTACTATATGCTGCCATAGACAAACCCAACATTAAATTATATACTGTATTACTATACACCACCCTATACCTTATACATTGTTATATTACACTATGTATTATTCTACCCACCCTAATGTATATCACACTGCTAAATATTCACTATACAATTATGATACTATATATTACTTTGTACATTGTATTAAGCATATAAATGTTATACTATTTGTTATTATACACTGTACCATTGACCGTCGTGTGAAAGATACTAAGAGGCAGCAACGAAATATGAGAATGGGAGAGTAGCAGAGCAAAGAATCCATTCCCTGCGGAGAATACAATGCCAGTGAGTGGAACGCGGTCTGAGAGTCACCGTAAACGTGAACATAATCAGTTAAGATCCGAATCTTGGTGTATAGTAATACAGTATATAATTTAATGTTGGGTTTGTCTATGGCAGCATATAGTACGGGGCAGACCTGTTTGATGTAAGGGAAAAAAGTTTAGCTGGAAGCATATTATATTTTTTGCGACATAGAATTGTAATGTATTACTTACTGTTAGTAGCTCAGCTTATTGGAGAGTATATTTAGTATACTGATGATACTATGAAGTTTATACTTTAGTTTTTTACGTGGTTGTTTGGTTGCTGCAGCTGCATACTATTCACATTCCTTCCCTTTGTTGGTGCTGCCCCTGCCCCTGCCCCCTCCCTTTGATGCTGCTAATCCTGCATAATGCATGGGCATAATATTACTTTGAAAACCCCCCCCCCAACTCCCACGCATTTCACAATTAGCACTATTCGCATTCCTGCATTTCCCATAAATATGCTAAATTCCTCTTCAAATGCAAATTATTTTGTCAAGGCTCTCTTCCTCCTCCCTCACAGCTTAAATAGACACTCCAAGCCTAAGACGTGTAATTTAGACTCTGTCTTATCGACAGACATGTTCTTCACCTGAGGACGGCTGCTTGCGTTGTGGCCGAAACGTCGTGAGAATTATTTTATTATGTTTTATTTTTATTATTTTATTACTTCCCTTCTACCTGACTTTACCGAAAGAACCAAGAAGATGAATCCCTGCAGTCACGAAAGCTTTAAATCGAAATTTTACAGCGATCAACATTTTTATATGAAAAGTGCCAACTTACTGGCACCAGGGGCAAGAAATTGCCACCCACTTTGGGCATCTCATTATGTAACACGTTCTGAACTGTATAATTTTTTTTCATTGCACGGGTGTGAGGGGGATTTACTCTACTATGGCGTTTACGCACTCTACTGAAGTCATATGCAACATCACGTTCCATCTCCTCGATCCGAAACGTTTAGAATATTCGGTCAGAAATTGATGTGGCACAATTACGGCGAGACAACTCGCCGGGCTTGGTAGGTGGCTAGACATTCATTAAAATAAAGAACTGTGCATTGAGACCACGATGTGCTTTGAAAGAAAATACTGAAGGAATCGTAACCAACAAAGCTTGTGCAATGGATTAAAGAATACTGACAACACTAGGAAAAATAGCCACGCAATAGTATAATGCATTACAGTTCCGGCTATAATGTAACACTAAGAATTGTATAAAGCGACAATCTTTAACTAATTTCAAACACCATTTCAAATATCATTACTGGAAGTCATCCTAAATTGTATTATTTTTTGAAAAATGTAATGCTAAAGTCTGGGTTTTTGTAACTGTGCTGTAAAACTCCATCTTCAGTTCAGGAAATATTTAGTTCCTTACTCTTTGGTTCTTTTGGTAAAGTCACGGCGTTTCGATCGCCACACAAGCAATCGTCTTCAGCTGGGAGAGAGAAACAGGCTGCTGAAATAAGTCCTTATATTGATTTGAAGCTTTCGTGACTGCAGGAGTCCAGAAGGAGCTCCCCCCAGCACTTGTAGCGAACTGTCGGACATCATCCTGAACAACGTGCGGTGCAGCATGAAAACCCATCAGTCGATTGCTACCGGGCGGCAGGGTGGTGGCGCAGTGGTAACACTCATGCCCCGCAGAGAGAAGGACCTGGGTTCGATTCTTACTCAGGTGCCTTTGTGTCTGGAATATCTATGTTCTCCCCCTGTTTGGTGTGTGTTCTCTCAGGGTTCTCCTCTTTCCTCCCAGAGCTACAGAAAACCACAATGTAACTGATGTTGGCCAAACATCTCAATGCTAAAAATTACCTCCGAATTACTCAATTTGGATTAAACACAACAGTAGCAACATCTCCCCTACTGGGAAAACTTGGCAAGACCCTCCTAAAAAAAGAGTCTTGAGACTCAGTAAGGATTTCCCTGGGTAGAAAACCATAACAATAATTATTAATTGCCAGCAAAGCATTGTTACATTATGTTGATATCACCGATGTTAAAATGGCTGATGATTTGCTTTCTGTTAAAAAGTTAAAATTACAGCCAGGCTTGAGGAGAGATTGACACTGTTGGATAGATACGTACAACATAACGAATCGCATTTGGCTGCCATCTGGTAAGATAAGGCTCGGCAAATTGAATTGATATTATCAAAGTAATGCACGTTGATTCAGCTTCGGGTCTGCACTCGCTGTTGGTGAGATTAGCTATTAGAAAAGCAACGACAAAGCACGACAATCAATCCACCCAATTTCATGATGTCTGCTTTTGCTCATATTTTTTGGGAGGGAGGGGAAGATTTTTTCTCTAACATTGGATTTTCTAATACATCAATATGAACTTAAAACTATAAAATAAATAAATATGCATGTACAGAGGCACATTCTACATGCGCACAAGTCATTGCTGGTAAAAAACAATGACTGACAGTAAGAAAAACCTTAGTATGAAATATAAGACTAGGTTGTAGCCTTTCTGGCAATAAAAAAAGATGTTAAGATGTTCAAACACCAAATAGAAACCTTTTGCATACTTTGATACTGGCATAAAAAAGATCCCATAATATAGGAAAAACCTTGTTTATAGAACATTCAGTGTAAATTCCCTGCATTGTGAAAAGTGTTGAATTTCCTGCAGATAAGTCTCTCCCTTGTTGGCTTGTGCGGCAGCGTTTGCACCACAACCGAAGGCTTAAGGTCGGTCACCTCACAGCCAGTTATGACTTAAACTGTTCAAGTCATAAGTCATAACTGGCTGTGATGTTTCCATCCTACCTGCCGATGTTAGCAGTTATTTCCGACTCTCCGAGTTGCATTCCTCGATGTGGCGGTGGCTCCATTGACATGCTAATCTCTCACGACACAACAGCCAGCCCAACAGCTTTGGGTGCCCTCGATCTTCCTTCTCTAACCCCGCCCACTTACCCTTGGGCTGCACCCATCTCAGGCCTATATAACACCCTGCTTCAGCAGTTCTCTAGTTAGATTTTTTTTTACCTGAGGACGATTGCTTGTGTTGCGATCGAAACGTCGAGATTTTTTATTTTTCTATCTACGTGACTTTACTGAAAGGCCCAAAGAGTATGAATTCCTGCAGTCACGAAAGCTTTAAGTCAAGATCTATCCTATACTACTGGACATCTGTGAAAAAATAGCTCATTGGACTCCTCCAGTGTCAATATAGATTCTGATTATTGCTTCATGCTCTCTAAAAATATAATTCTGAAGACACATGCAAATTGAAAAGCGCTACAGAAGCCATGCATAGACATGATTTTCCATCCTTGTTTTGTTCCATGAATGGCTGTGCCAGCTCAACAAGTTTGTGGGCTCACTTGGCGTTACGATAAAGCTGCAGCGATTTAATCGCACCAGAAATGTTTACAATGTGGGAAATAGTTTTTGTTGCTGGTGGGGTCTCGTTTAGTCAGCAGCTCAGCCAAAAAGGCAGTTGGGTGAAGAAAAAAAACAAGTGACTTATATTATAACATGAGAGGTTCCATGGAAGTAAAAAACAAATGAAGCAATGATCAGATTGTGTCAGGACCACGCACATTGTTCCTCTTCAAAACGTGGCTTGGTTTGACTTTCTGATGATAATGACACAGTCAATAGTGAAACTGTGTGAAAATGAAATAGTGTTAACAACACTGGCTTAAGTACTCGTGTAATGCCTGGCTTCCTTAGGCGGCCATTGACACGTTCCTTGCATGTGAACTCCATGGCATGACTGGCCATGGGATGGACTTCACCACGTATAATGTGTGTTGTCGGCTGAGGCTAAGTCAGCCAGAGTATTTGATGGTCCTGTTTTGAACGTCGGGGCATTTTTCTCTGTTTTATGTTTACAAAAAAAGACAATGTAAAAAGCAGTTTTTTAGAGAAACACAACTGCCAAGCTCCACACAAATATATTATTACATACCTACTCGCTACACCTTCCCCTACAGTTAGAATCTTATTGCCGAGATGGTAGGTGATTCATCAACCATGCTTTCCAAGTGACTCGAATAGAATGTGTGCATCACCATCATAGTTTGGTTATGATTCAGTGGAATTGGTTTGGCGGTTCTTTAAACTTGGGGTGCAGCGGAGTTTGACTTCCGGCAATGGCTATTACCAGTGGTTGAGTAATATCTGAACCGCTCCTGGACACCCGAGCACTGACCAGTGTGGCGATGCATGGTCAAACAACCCCCAAGACCGAAATGCATAGGGAGGCATTTATCCAGAAGTAGACTGACAAATGGCAGTAAATTATTGTACATTATAAGACACATTCATGAGATGAGAGCTCATTGTTGTTGGTTTGTTCAAGTCGCTAGTATATTTAGAAAAGCAACTTCAACGATAATTCATTTACAGAAATCTACTGCCAGTTCTTGCGGGCAGACTTCAACTGATAATGAATAACAAACCGCTGTGCCTCCTCCCACGTTAATCACAGACTCTTTGGCGCCTTGATCCAGACAGCGATCCGCGCATGCCAACACGCGTGCATTTGCCGCTCTTACCAGTGTGTCCACCCGGCAGTGGGGAGTGAGGCCTCGGAAGGGTGGGTGACGTGTTGGTCACAATCAGGCTCTTCCTGTTGCTCGTGCGGCAACTGAAAACACAGAGCAGAGAAACACGCACATGGGTTTTGAGTCACCGGTTCGTATGACCGAAACGCACCACGACCACGAAACATATTCTTGCGGATATGTTTTGATGTAAGCAAAGGAATTGTGTGTACCGGGATGATCTGCAGGAAGGTATGAAACTGTGAAATGATTTGTGAGTGGGTTTTGGGTAGGTGGGTTGTGGATAGGTGGGTTGGTGGGTAAGGGAGGTAATGTAAGCAAGTAGGTCTGTGGGCATCCTTTATGCAAAGCAATTGAGAACCCATTGAGACAACACGTTTGTTTTGCGAGATAGACGTTGAGAAATTGCAAGGTGAATTGCAGGTGCCAGGGTCGAAGGAACAGCATTAGTATTGGAGTGAAAAAGAGAGAACGTGTCAGAACCCTGCCACCAGAAATATAGGTACTTAATGAAGACACATTTTGAAAAGTTAACAATACTCTTTAGTTTGAAATAACATTAATATTACAGATTTAATAATACTGCAAGACTGTGAAGATGTTACATGTAATTATTTATTTTAAAAAATACATTAATTTGAATATTTTGCTGGGAAGCACACCTTTTGATTTGTAATATAACACTAACAACAAAACAAAAAAATTTATTTTACCAGGTAAGGCCCACTGAGTTAAATAGCTCTTTTTAAGAAGCAACCTGGACGCAAATGATAGCTTAACGAAGTGGTTTATATTCTGAACGCATGTTTCTAAATGTGGAGGGAAAAACCAGAGGCCCCAAAGAAATTTCCAAGCGACCACGGGGAGAGACAACGCAAGCTCCAAATATACAGCAGGCGTCAGAGTCGGGATCGAACCCACAACCTCCTGCATACCAGGCGAGGGAGTTAACATCTCACCATCAATATGTTGAGAATTAAAATTGTCATCATTGGCTGTATCAACTTCTCAATCAACTCGACAAATATTCATAAACACACTGGTGACAATTACTTAAACCACATCCTGTTAACTTGGCTTTTCAATCACAAGATGCTAATATGGCTTGTGTTAAGGGTTATGCTTGAGTGCAGGGTGCATTGCAAAATAGCATGAGGATGATGACCATGATGATGACCATGATGATGACCATGATGATGACCATGATGATGACGAAAGACGTGGTACACCGAGTACATGACTAAATGAATGAGTGATCAAAAATGGTGAGACAGCACGATGCTTTCATGGAAGTGCATGTCAAAACATGACATCATCTACTACTCTGCTCTCATCTTACTCAACTCCCCTCCGCGCACTCTCCGACCTCTCCTCTCTCAAGAATCAGAATCTTTATCTAAGTCTGGAGGAAGCTCTTTTTCACAGATGTCCAGTATGGGCAGACTTTCAAACAAAGTCCACAGTCATCATCCGCTCAGTGGGAGGTCGCTCATTCTCCCCTGCTGCCCCGAGTTGTAGGAATCTTTCCCCAGCCGTTCGTGCTGTCGACTCCTTCTCCTCATTTAACTCCAGGCTCAAGATCTTCCTGTTTCTGTACAGCATCTTGAGATGTGGTTGTATATAGATACTGTATAAATCACAATAATAACATTGCAGGGACAACCCCCTCCCTAGAATGCAGAACAGACTTTACATAAACGTGTCCCTAACAAATTACGCAATTAATGAGCAGTTCATTTTCACAGGATAGAAAATCGTCAATGTTTCAAGGGTTTTTTTGTTTAACCTGGTGAAAACTCAAGAGACCAGGATAGTCTCATTTGAGGCCAGGACAGTCTAATTTGAAACTAGGATAGAGTCTCATTTGCAAAATTACGAACATGCAGAAAGGATGACTTGTGCGTATACGGTAAACATTTAATAGAGAGATACATTCATGTCATTATTATTCTGTAAACAAGTATGATAATTTAAAAAATGTTGCATTTCAACTCCACAAAGAGCATAAAGAATCGCAGACGAGGATTTTCCAAGAGCCTCTTCCAACGTCCTACAGCCGACCTCATGTGTGCATAGTGTGGCACGGCAGTCTCGCCAGCCAGCCTGGGACCGTTTCTCTTGGCACAGTCGAGCACGTCACTTCTCAACGGTGAGAGAATGTGCTTTCACTTCACTAATGCATTCGCCAGTGAAATGAGACACGCTGATCATTCATTTGTAAATACTCCCTTAGAGGAACATTTCAGCTCCTGATAATTCCCAGAGAGAATGTAAATGACTGGTTAATCCAATGTTAAGCCAACAGTGTAAAGTATTTTTGTATAAATGACTGTTATATGTGTGTACAACCCCCAAATATACGGTAGAGTGGTTAGGGCAACAACCACTCCAGGATAAATGGTTTTCGACCATTGCGCAAACACAGAATACCATTGAGTGTTTTATCCGGAAATCAATCTGATTCATAACAGACTTTCCGTTCTCATCTCGTGACAGAGTACAAACACAATCAACCCATAGCAAGCGGTCACCAGAATGGACACGTCAGGGTGCGAGAATACTCAACCGTCATACGTTTCCACATGAGTAGGTCTTGCGGGAGTCACAAAAAACGATTTTGTTTGTTTAAAAACATTTAAAGCAACGGCCATCCATCGCTGCGTCCGCCATGTGTGCATTAAACGAGTTGGAGGAGCAGCATCGCAACAGCACAATGCGTTACGTGGCCCCAGCAATACAGGTTCAGATAATGGCCACAATGTACAACTGCAGTGGGCAAACAGGCATCTGAAGCCAGTCTGGGCCTTCCCAATGGCAGTTCAACGAGATATTCGCAAAGCTCGTGTGACCACCAGCGCTGCCGACACACAAAAGGCGGATGGACGTGCGTGGTGCTGGCCCCACCGTATCTTCACTTCGTGCCGGCCTTAATCGGCACTGGCTGCTGTGACGGCATCCCAACATCCTGTACAAAGATAAACATGGGGATTTCTTTGTCTGCCGGGACAGGGCTTAATGAAGTCACCGCTGAATCACCGAGAGTAAATGCTTCGATTGGGAAAGAAAAAAAAACACAGAGGGCAGAGGATCCTTTTTTACATAACAGCCCCCACCAACTTGGATGGCGAATTAACAACGCGCCAGATGGCGACGACTGTTTCCATCCCCATCCGCCGCTCGCTGGGCGATGCCGGCTGAATTAGCCATGTGTGAGGTGATTGCGTTGCTCCGCCGTTGATGTGCAGACGCTGGAATGAGACTAAATTTGTGCGCGCGTGGAAACGCACCGCGCTGCGAGAGAGATTTTTCAGACAGAAGGCCAATTTGCCCATCAGAAAAAAAATCAAAGAACCACTTCAACGTGCAGATGTGACAAGGCAGAAGGGATATTACTGCGTACGCTCACGTGGTTGTGCTTCCCAGCTCTCTCTTTGGGAACTGACGAAGCATGTGGAGGAAAACGTCGGACATTATCACGGAGAGATGAAGTGATAGACGATCCCAGCTGGGAAGCACCAAAGTGTGCCAACTCCTTTGAAGTGAACATTAAAGACTCGGTGACATTATTTGAAAGAAAAGGCCATTGTGTGCAATTCCACATGAATATTTAACTTACTTATCAGGACATTATTTTTTACCAAGAAAATGTATGTCCTTAAGTAGCTAAAGAGTATAATCTGTCACCTAGTTAAATGACAATAAATGCAGGAGTGAATGATGCACGAGGAGCAGGGAGGCAGACCCCACATGTGTAGGTAACATCTTAGGAACAGTAAAAAGAGCTTAGGGTCACAGGTAGGGTTGAGTGCAAACCCACACTTTTTTTCTTTTACCAGGTAAGGCCGACTGAGCTGAATAGATCCTTTTCAGAAGTGGCCTGGCACAAATGATAGCTCAACAAAGTGGCTTTTCATGGAAATTTAAAGCAGCCAAATACTGTAAAAGCATGTTTCTAAATGTGGAGGGAAAAACCGGAGGACCCGGAGAAAAATCTACGCGACCATGGAGAGAGACATGCAAACTCCAAATATACAGATGTCAGGATTGGGATCGAACCCACGACCTCCTGCATACCAGTCGAGGGAGTTAACATATCACCACCACGGCACCCACACTGATTTGCATAGAGTGAAACTTTGACTTTGCCTTGAACCACAAATACTAATACAACCGTCTTGATGCCTACACCAAACAATTGGGAAGAAAAAAATATATTCCATAAGAGCACGTTGGGGATAACTCCTCTTTGCCAAAAACGTCACGCTTCATCGCGACATGCACAAGCGCGCAGCGTGGCCTGCGAATATCTGGCGATTTCCCCATGCCCCCACGCGAGCAAATCCGCACGCCGGGGCCCGACGACGCGGGGGACCGTAATCGCTCGTCTCCAGCTGGCCTCTGGCTGCCAGCCGCCGGCGCCTCAACCACGGGCTGCAGGCGGCACACACCACCACAGGATGTGGGGGTTATTTTGTTCCTCAACAATTCTATTTCGGTGGCTTTTATCTCAGTGGACGGCGAAACACTGTCACGTGTGGGTAAATTGAAAAGAAAGTCGGTGCTCGTAAAGTCGTCACTAAATTGGGAGATCAAAATCTCAAGCAGCTCAGGACAGCTTTGGCAAAAAAGTTTGCCCGCAATGCCGGGCTCTTCCTGCGTTTGCCAGCGGGTATCCACTCGAGATGAAACCACGTTATCAAGGGGAGCAACTTTTATTGCTTCAGCCTAGTCATCAACACACTGGCATACAGGTCCGAGAGATATTTATTTCATAAATACACGAGGTGAAGGGTGGAGTGGTGGCACAATGGTTGACGCATTGCACGACGAAACAGACGATCCGATTTCGATTCCCAGCCATGGATAACAGCAGTGGCGAGCGATATCTAAACAGGTCCTGGAGCCTTCCCCCCTTTCGCCACTGACCAGTGTGGTGAAGTATGATCGTATAACCTTCATGACTGACACTGTGTGCCAAGGCTTTCATACAGCACCAAATGGCTATGTACATATCAGATGACTAACATTCGACAAATAACTATTTACAGAGCATAGAGTGGTGCCACCTACTGTCGGGCTGAGAGTCATATTGAATCAAACCGAGATGCAGTTGTGTAGTGTCATCTTCCAGGGCTGCTTTCAGCCGTAGGCTTTGCTCCCAGGAAACAGTTATCGAAATGTTTCTTTGCATTAAGTCACGGCTCCAACAGACCAGACGATTTACAATGGGAGCTTTAAAAAAAATCGATAAAGCAGCTTGCAATGTCAAACCTTTGCTTTAATGCTTGAAATCTTTTCACTAACTGCATGACTGCTTGTGAGCAGCATGGTTAGCCAAGCAAGAAAATTATTGGAAATTAAATTCAAAACCCACCCACTTTTGTGTATTTAGACTTCTGGGACAAACATTTTAAGAAGTCGAAAAGTCGGTGTAAATTTTCAATCGTGTAAAAATATAGAATGCAAAAAATACACACGTGCAGCATACACCATTCTGCCAATCAGATTGCACAGGCTATTTTCATTCATTAGGCCCTTTGAATGCATAATATGGCATAACACTGCTTTGTAATTGGCACAGACGGGTAGGCGAACATGACTCGCGAGAGGCAAGATTTGCATGCGTTTTGCGATCATTAGCATTGGTGGTCATGCTTTTGATAAAGACTTGCTACTGCATTACTTGCTAACACTGGGCAACAGCCACTGGGGTTGTGTGTGCTGTTAATGGCAATGCACGGTGCACAGTACTTCTCTTGGCTGATGCAAGTGTTTCCAATTCCAAAGAGCTGTTTATTCCCATTAAAAAAATCTGGAAAATACATGGGATTAAAATGTATGCATCCTTTCCAAAGAAAATCACCAATGACGAGAATAAAATATGTACCTGTCCTGTATAACAGGTGTCAAAGTCTGCGTGCAGCACTATGTTGTGGGCAACAAGAGGACAGTGTAGTAAAATGAATTGTCCTACTGTACTTCTACGCTCCCATGCCTATGCTCCCCATCTTCGCCTACCTCCACTGAGCTGCACGATGATGTAAGGTCAAACATCCGTCATGATGGAAACGGAGGGGGGAGGCCCTCATCCAGCAGTGGATTGACAAACGGGCTGCTCTCGTACACATGCACAAGGACATGTGCAGCAATCACAGCCTGAGGTATTCTTAGTTTGATTTTCAGCACCGTGATCCAGACCCAAATTTAAGCTGCAAAAATCGCAAGGCGAACCCAGTGGGAACACAAACAGGGGAGGCTTTACGCGGGTTGAGTGGGCCCCTCTTTCGCCATTATGACACACCGGCGGCAACTTTAGACTTCTTTAGAATGGAGCTTAGTGGTCACTTGTTAAATGATGTGTATGATGATAAATGCAATGACTAAGTAACCATTTTGCATAGAGGGAAAGCGTGCAACACCAGTTGTCAGGGCATCATTTTTGCCAGATTTAGCCAAGTCTGCTACCCAGAAGATATATTTCTACACCCAGCACACCACATCGAGTATACCGATTGGTATGGCTTTGTCTACTAGATGCGTGCCTACTTCAGCCTACCAGTGTCCCAAAAGCGAGAAACAAAGTCTGAATTGTTGCTGTTGATGAATATGTTGAGAACGACGATGCGTTTGGCATCGCCTATTCCAACCAAAAGCCACAATGTAGTGTCATCACAGATAACTCCTCCAAGCGACAAAAAACAAATATTGGTGATCTTGTCTCATTATTGCTATCACATGTGCAGTCATTTTTTTAGTAAATCCGCTGCTGAATGAGGGCCTCCCAACTCTCTGCGAGTCGCCGAGGTTATTTGACCATCCTAGATTCGAAGCTTGACCATACTTTTCCACCCTGGTCAGCACAGGTTGGTGAAGAGGCGTGGAGCGTACAGTACAACACGGATTTGACTGCATTGCCTTCAGATGACAATGTAGCCCAACAACAGCCTATAACACCTGTTTCTTTAAATGCATGATTATCACCCGTGCAAAGACTACCGAAGCTGAACCATGCTTAGCTTCGGAGATCTGACGAGATCAGGCACATTCCGGCTGATTTGGTCATAGGTCACTGTCACCACAACTGTTTTCTTTTCAGACTTGTTTGTGCCGAGTGTGGGTTCTCACGAAATCACACACATGGTGTGCAGCTGAACCCAAAATGGGCCAGATCGGGCGAAATAAACACGAAAAACAAAATAATACCGACGTTTATTGAAATATATCGTGTGCCATTTCCGCTTTTGGATGCGTGGTGGAAGCTTCCTTGCCCCACGACATGGAAAAAAAACACGAGGCCAAACAGCTGCGCACCGCTGCGGGGCTGGCGCGCGTCTAGTAGTTGTATGCGTAGCGGGTGATCTCAGGAAGGGATGTACGTGTGTATGTTGAATTTCTTTTGCACCGTATGTAGCCAACCGTGCTAATCGGAGGTGCAGGGGAAGGACAAACTAAACACAAAAAGCAGTTCCTAAAGAATTCAGTTTTTAATCTAGATTTAAAAGTGCATAGCTCCAGTGGCTTCCTAATGTTGGAAAGAGCGTTACAGACGGCCCGTAGAAGCACATCTGAAAACGCACGATCTGAAAGCACATAAACACTATGAGCCAAATGCAGTGTTGTCATGTAAGACACAGACTTTACTGGCAGGCTACATCACTGGTGTTGTACCAGACCAGTCGGGGGAGAAAGGGGCACAGGGGAGGAAGAGCATTCTGGACGGCCCGCAAAAGCGCATCTGAAAGCGCGCGACGTGGTGACCCATCTTTGTTCAATGGCTCTCCAAAAGCAGCCTCTGCGAGGGATGGCTAGAGTTTAGCGCGATGGAGAGGAGAGTGGAGGCTCCGATTGGATGTACGCGCCGGCAACTTTAGCGCGTGCCAGAGGCAAGAGTGCCGTTGCGTAATGCGCAAAATGTCAACGCCGTATAAAATAATGGCAATGGCTCGAGGCGGTGTGAGGCAAATAAAAGATTTTAAAAAGTATAACGTAAATAATAAAAACAGCCACAGCAGCAAGCGCAACGATACCTATACGGTATTAATGTCCACACAAATAGCATAAGAGTGAAGATAATAATGACTTCACAATAATAATTAATCTGAAGACATGCAGAAGTAATACATAGCATCGAGCACGTACAGCATTACTTACTAAAATTGGTTTGGTAATACAATTCCTTATTTCATGATAACTTGTTTGCCCAGGAAGGCTTTGCCAAGGCAACAATCCTGGAGGGCCCCATTTGGCATTGCTTGCACCTTGATCGACTATTGAGTAGTTTTGCACGTGGGGAAATCCCAGGTATGAGTATTCATATTCGTGGGTCTTTCGGTAAAGTCACGTAGATCAGTTCAAAGGAAATAACAAAAAATAACAAAAAACCATGACGTTTCGATCTTCAGAAAAAGGGGGGTTTAGCTTCCAAGGCAAACTGTTTATAAGGGTTGGAAATGGGCGTAGCCCAAATGTCAGCAGCTAATGATAATGTAAGTGGTGGGCAGCTAACATGACGGTGGTTGGTTTTCCACCAATCAAAAGGCTGCCAGATGAAAATTTGCATGTTAAAGAGAGATTAGCATATTAGTTGGGTCTCTCGGTAAAGCCACGTAGATAGAAAAATAATTTACAAAAATTTAACAAAAAATATCACGACGTTTCGATCGAAACACAAGCAATCGTCATCAGGTGAAAAAATATAGCGGGAGAGCTGCTGAAGCAGATGTTATACAGTAATCCCTCGCCACTTCGCGGTTCAAGTTTCGCGGCCTCAGTGCATCGCGGATTTTTCGAACTGATTTAAAGGCCTCATTATACCTGTGCAGTAACACCATCATCATCATTCATCATCACATTCATCGAACTGCACAGGTCTGTCATCGTCGTCATTGTCATCGTCATTGTCATCGTCGTCGTCGTAATTACTGGAGTCAAGTCTCAAGATACTACTGTCATTGGTGAGTGTAGAACACCATAATACGTATCGTATGAGAGAGAGAGTGAATGTATAATATTAAGGTTTTATAATTAAATAGATTTAAGTATAATATATAAAGTATAAATATACATATTTTAAACATTCTGGTACCCACACACACATATACGGAAATTCCTAGGGGGCCAATCCTACTTCGCGGATTTTCACCTATCGCGAGGGGTTCCGGTCCCCATTAACCGCGATAAACGAGGGATCACTGTATAGGTTTGAGATGGGTGGAGCCCAAGGGTAAGTGGGCGGGGCTAGAGATGGAATTTGCGTGTCAATGTAAGATCTCAAACATATATAACATCCTGCTTCAGCAGCTCTCCCGCTATATTTTTTCCTGCCTCAGTAGAGGACCCAATCAAAACCATCACCTTGCCATACATAGCAGGTGTTACCAAAAAGATTTCCAAAATCTTGAACAAACACAAGATCCAGGTTCGATTCAACACAGTACATAAAAAATTCATGATTTGATCCCATCTGTGAAGGATGTGATTCCTGACATGCAATACCCTGGTGTCAACAGACTAAGTTGTGTCTGCGGGAGCAGTTACATCGGATAAACGAAACAAAATGTCTCGGACCGTGTTTGCGAACACAAGGCAGATTTGAAACACGGCAGAACCAATACCTCTGCCATGGCTGATCACTGTCTTAACGCGGTGGGTTCACACGATATTGCTTTTTCTGAGACCAAGGTACTCTGCAAACCTTCGGGCTACCATCAAAGATTTGTTCATGAAGCCATCCAGATATATAAACACAGACACAATTTCAACCAAGAAGATGGGTACAAACTGAGCAATCATTGGAAGGATGTTATTAACCAGGTAAAGTCATAACTTGCTGTGATGTTTCAATCCTTCCTGCCGTTGTTTAGCAGTTATTTACGACTCTCTGAATTACATCACCTTGTTAAATGTCTTTACATTAACAGACTAAGGCCTCGATGTAACGGTAGCTCTCGCTGTTTAATAGGCTGTATGTCTCACTGGCACGGCCACTGTGGTTCTCTTGAATTGATACGCTGGCTTCTCGCTGTGTAGCAGCCAACGCCACAGCTTGTGTTGCCCACGAGGTGGCCTCTGACACAGACATGCTATCTTCCCATTAAACTCGTTTACATTGACATGCCAATCTCTCCCTTTAACGCAGCTGATGTGCGTGTGTGCGGCGACGGGACTCCTTTCCATCTCTGACCCCGCCTACTTACCCTTGGGTGACACCCACCTCAAACCTATATATAACCTCGTGTTGCAGCAGCTCTTTCCTGTTCAGCAGTTTTACTGCTGTATCTTTTCACCTGATGACGAATGCTTGTGTTGCGATCGAGACGTCACGATTTATTATTTGTTTTTCTACCTAGGTGACTTTACCGAAAGAACCAAAGAGAATGCATATATACATGAAAGGCTCTCTTGTACAGATACCCTTTCATAACCCTATCTGAAGCAAAACCCTAAAGGCACCCTTCCATGGTCGCAGGAGGGTGTCCGGTGCCGGGCACCTTTAGATTTAACGGGTAAAAACAACCACGATGGTGCCGAAATGTTAATTGAATGAAAATCACAGCAACTCGGAATATTGTAATCACCCCCTAGGCGGTGAGCATGACTGAGATGAGATTTGACGCAAGGCGCTTTTGATGCCGTGGCAGTTAAGTGCCCAATGAATGCAAATTCTTATCTCCTTACCAGTCGTTATGCTCAGTCATTATTCAAGAGCCAATTCTTTAACGTCTACATTTTTATTGTTTGAATAATTTTTTCTCTTTTCTCGATTCGTGTGTACATTTTTGTTCGCCACATGAGAACATATTTAATGAGAATATACTTTACAGACATCGTAAATAATCGATTTGTGAGCATAAGAAATAAATGTTCATCAACGATTCAATCTATCATTGTATGCTGAATGACAATACCATTATAAAAATAATAATTTACAGCAATTTGTCAATCCACTACTGGCTGGAAGTCCTCCGATAGTAAACTCAGAATCCTACGTATAACGCGACTGCAAATGATATGTTGAAATAAAATGCCACTCCAGCGATGTCCAACAGCCAACCCCACCCCACCCATTATCAACGTCACATGGAAGCGAGATCAAAACACCGCAATATGCATGCCATCCGTTTAACATCTCGCTATCCCTCCATTACGCCACCCCAGACCTCTGCTCCTGCCCACCCGTCCGACCGCTCCCTCCTCCTCATATCGCCCGCCGTGCCAGAGAAGACATTGTGTACTCGCCACAAGGGCTCTAATCCCGAATAACCCATGGAATGGTGGACTTCAAAACACCCTGGCATTGAACAACTGAACCACTGACATGTCAGCCTCAAGATTGCCAAATCCACACCTTCCGCCACCAACTCTCATCAAGATTATCGTTCCACAGCTGTTAACCACACTTTAAATAATCGGCACGGACACACTCCCATTTCTTTTGGCAACCATTTCACGATGTAATGTTGGATTAGATTAGACAGATAATTCAGATTTGTTTGTGAGCGCTGTTGTTCAGAGCAAGGTAAGACGTCGTGCGAGTGCAGAGGCCCTGCCTCCTCTGCGTGACAAAGGCGGCGAACCTTGAACAGTTCGGTTCCCCGAACCAGAACAAATTCTTACGTCACGAGACAAAGAAACGTCCTTTCCAGACGGCGCTCGGCCATAAGACCAACCACATCATGTCGAGGAGTGCCCCGAAGAATGATACCACTGAGCAAATATTGAAGTCACTTCAATAGGTCTATTGTATTCTAGATTTTAAGTTTTCGTGACTGCAAGGGTCCACACTCTGTGGTTTTTTCGGTAAAGTCTCGTAGGTAAAAAATAAAATTAAAATAAATTAAATCACGACGTTTCGGAGGCAACACAAGCTTCCATCTTCAGGTGGCACCGTCACAATTACTGTATCAAGTGGAGAGAACTCTAAGAGACACGAGACTATATACAGGTTAAGGGGGGGGGAGGAGCCAGGATGGGCCGTGGGGAAGGGTTAAGTTAAGCCTTCTTTTGTTATGCTGCAGGGGGTTGGAGGAGGTCTATTGTACCTAACACTAGGAGGGCACCCCTTCACACTCTGCGAGGAGTCAATCGTGCTATTAATATATAACATTTATTTTCACACCTCAAGAGCTGAGCTAGGCTGAATTAAGGGGAAACAAAATAATATTTGTGGCTAGGCTGAGGTCATCAAACCTGTCCACATCTGAATTCAGATTCTCCATGGTCCTGGCACTGTGCTCTGACGTGGCCCTTACGAGCCCACCGAGCTCCGAGTTCATAATGGCACGTGTAAAACTGTGATAGTTTTTTTACGAACCAAGAGACGATATTTTCAGTTTTTTAAAACTCCAATAATTACATCCCAATAATGTAACTGGAAAAGATAGCACAGAAAGGATGCATTTTCAATTATAGATCCCTTGAATCACATGGCGATTTTAGGATATCCCTTCAAAATCTATCTCATCCAACCACCAAATTGCATTCTTCAGATGTGTGAAATGACAGTGGTTTGCTCTGTTTCCCTGACATTAGTGTGTCAAAATTAATTAATGTAGAGTCAGTAGAGATTGGGCTTAAGACGAACAAAACTTAGGTATCTGGTTTAATAATGTCGGGAAACCATGGAGTTGAACCCCATATCACGCTGAGCTGAGTCTATTCCCAATTGGTTTCTTCGTGAAAAATGTGGAGACTTTTAACGATGCAAGTAAACCTCTAAAATATTTCTAGGGCAAAGGCATGGCCTACTTTTTTCAAACCTGCCTTGGGACGTTTTACATCGATAGAACCCTACCAGGCACAGCGCTTGTTTCATCGCGATGCTGCCGCTGCAGCACGGTATAATCACGAGGCTGGATTCAGTCGTGCCAAACCATAGCACCACGAAAAAGCACAGTGACCACCAGCACATGTGCTTATATAAACAATGCTTACTCCACAAGTAAACAAGTAGAGGCGCGTGTGCAAGCCATACGCTCTGGCACTGCTTCACAGCAACATCACTGAGCACTGAGGGTACCGAACTTAATGTGCAGTTTCGATATAAAACCAAAACAAAAACGGATAAAAGTGCTCAGCTTCGGAGCCCCCAGGAAGGAGACGGTACAGTGGCGTCCACAGCCACTGAAGCAGGGGCTTCGTCAAAACAAAACAACTCTTTCGCCAGCGCTCGAAACCCGCTCAACTCCGCAACCCGCAGGAACGTAAATCCGCGCAACCTCGCCGACCGCAGCCGCACAAAGCAAAATAAAATTTCGCAGGGCCACGTGGCATCTTTCATTGTGGATCTACAAAGCACTTGGGACTTGCACGTAAGAATTCTTGACAGATAGGTTGCCCCCGTAAAGCTCAAAACAATAAATGGCTCGTGAATAAATGAAAACATTTATTTACAAAAATGTGAGTTGAGTTTTTTCTCCACTTGGTACAGATGTTTGTAGCTAACAAAACAAATACATAACACTACGATAACTTACAATGACTCGCTGTCCAGCCATACACCCGATGAACACATGGTGTTAATGTCCACCTATTGAGGCATGCATGACACACTATGTAGGTAGTGGTGGGGATCTGGCCCAAACGGAGCCTGCCACCTTTATGTATCCAGTGCTAATGTTCAAAAACTCGAGCAGGAATCAAACTCAAATCACCACGATGATAGCATTGTTTGAACCACTGTGCTACTGCTCCGCCATTACATACATGCACAGTGTATGTTACACGGCCATATTTCGTTTCAGAGGTCACTTTCATTAGCACACCAATTAATTACAGAGAAACTGCTAGGAGTAACCGTGGCCTGGCTCCACACCAACTTGGAATAAAGGAGCGCTGAAATAATGAGCATGCGATCATTCCAGTGCCAGGTGTTTTTTGGGATGGTGAGTGCCTCTGCAGAGAGCTACAGGTGAGGCAAAGGCCCAGACTTGACAGAGCAGGCAAAGCAGAGCGATGGAGCACAAGCCCCACTAGAGGGTTGTGCTTTTAGTAGACATTTCGTTTTTGTTATCTGTCTATAAAAGGTTTCTAATTTTTAAAGTCATGTTTAACAACAAAGCAGCATGAATGGGTACATTGAAGTTAAGTCAATTGGCAGGTGGCGTGTTGGTGGGGTAAAGTGCAGGTACTCCCATCTCCTTCAAATATTTATGGGCAGTGTGGAACTGAAAGCCAAATATTTTCTCAAAGAGCTCCTTAGAGCTCCCTCCAGTGGAGCCCCTTCCACCAACAGTTGTGTGAGTGAGCAATAGCAGGCCTGCGCCTTTATCATGACACAACAATGACACCACAAAGCCAGGTTATAGAAGAATCTGCAAGTGACAATACAGGGCTGTACTCGACATACCTCAAGGGTCAACCTTACACAAGTAATAAACTGAACTCTATTCAGCTGTGCAGAATGAGTGAACGTCAAATATGTCACATGCGTTCTGGGATACACCCTTTCAACTTTAACAATACATGCAAAAATAAGGAAAGACTATCAAGGATTGGCCTGAAATACAAGCGAACACGAATACAATGGAGACGAGTTTTATGCACTCATTACACACAAAACGCTTGCCACAAATGCACTACAATACTTTGCTGATCTCGTCAAGGAGCAAAAACCATCATGCGAACTCCGGTCATCCTCGCAGCGGATTTTGGCTGGCCACCGAACAAAGATGGTCACTGCATCGCGCACTTTCAGATGCGCTTCTGCTGTTGTCTGGAACACTCTTCCTTCCGATATTATAAAGCCACTGGAGCTATGCACTTCTAAATTTACATTGAAAACTCATTTCTTTCTGACAGCTGTTTGTGTTGAGTTTGTTGTCCTTCCCCCGCACCTCCAATGAGCAGTTGGCAACGTACGGTGCGAAAAATGTTTAACATACATACATACATGACCAACAGAAGGTGTGATTGTGAATGCTGTGCCCCATTAAAACTCTCCCGTGAAAACATACCCAGCCAAGGATCCCTCCCTGTCTGCCACATGTACCACAGCCCATTGTTAAAAATAAACACTGCCAAGTTTCTGCATCAAACACAAAAATCCCACTTGTCTCGATTGCAATGTGTATGTAGGCGAGGCCATGAGAAGAAAAACACATAGCAAGATGAAAGGTGATGAACGGTGAAGTGCCAGAGACGGAGAGGTCTAAAGAAAGGTGGTTCCAAGTGGTGAACCAGGATGTCACAGAATGTGGAGTGGACATGGAGATGATAGCCCAGGGCAGGAGTGAGTGGAGAAAGAGCAGCAGACTCGCGGTGGCGAGATATTAACCACCTCCCTCGCCTGGTACGAAGGAGTTTGTGAGTTCGATCCCCACCCTGACGCCTGTATATTTGGTATTTGGAGTTTGCATGTTCTCCCCGTGGTCACGTGGATTTTTCTCCAGGTCCTCCGTTTTTTTTCATCCACATTTAGAAGCATGCGTATGGAACATTTTGCTGCTCTAAATTTCCACGTGATAAGCTACTTCGTTGAGCTATCACTTGTGGCCAGGTCGCTTCTGAAAAAGATATGTGTAGCTCAATGAGCCTTACCTAGTAAAATACAAATGGATTGGGGTAAATGCAAGGAAGAAAATGCACATATTGTGTATCAACATATATACACTAAAACAGATCGCATACGCACAAAAGCTGGGCATTGCCTAAAGGCAATTTAGCTTCGTGCTCACACCCTAACAGCTCAGCACACTGGCAACTCTCGTCCCAGCAAGCATTCAGGAAGAGGCAATTTAGCAGTTCAGTCATCGTTATTAGGTAATTAGAGGGCTGCAGCGCAAGGGTGATTTCTCATTCCTCTGGATGTTTTCTCTCTACACCCCGAAGTTGGCACTGGCCTGATAATGATCACAAATCCACGAGAGGCAGCATTATAATAACAGCAGCATAATAATAAATAATCCCGTGCCATGTGCGAGCCTGAGTGAACGCAAGAGAATTTCTTGCGACCTGGAGAACGAGAAGAGTTTTGTTACGGCTTGTCCTGCTCGTTACTTTTGTCACTAGCGCGGGAAGCCAAGGGCAATAAAACGCACAGCGCTGGTCTCCTAACAGCTCCCAGCATGAGGGAAGGTTTTGAGGAGGACAGTCATCGGCGCTAGACAGTGCAGGCCCATAAACCGTGTTGGGATGGTAAAAACAATTATCACCAATATCGTCATCGCCTTCATCGTTATCCCAAATGTCAAGTCTAACCCAGAAAGGTTTTGGTTCTAATGAGGGTTATACAGTAAAGCCAGGCAAAGCACAGAGATGAATAACAACCTCAATCACAAACACCTCATATACCTTAATATCTAATTCTAGATTTAATATCTGTGCTTGTGCAAAACACACTCGTCCCCAAACACACAATCATTTGAACCAGTTTAAAATCCAGTGTGTGGTGGAGCGGTGGTGCAATGATTTGCACCTTGCGCTAGAAAACCCAAAGAAATAGGTTTGATTTTCAGCTGACATCAGTGGCGAGCAAAGTCTGAAATTGTCCTGGGCATTTTCTTGTCAATCCCGATGCTCCTGCAGCCCTTCAAAGTGTTTCTTGAAGACGACAATCTCTAATCCCGATGGTGGCCATCATTGAACCATACAAGATGGGCAATAGCCTCCTGTGTGAGGTTATCGCTGGGGAGAACGTGAATTATCAGTCTGGACACGCACCCCACCGTGGCCGCCTACGCATCCCGCATCAGTGAACGCACCCAGCATCGGTGTTAGAGAATACGTGGGCGCAGCCCTCGCTCTCTCCTTCACTCCCTCGCTCCCTCCCTCGCTCTCTCCTTCACTCCCTCCCTCGCTCCCTCTCTCTGTTGCTCCCTCACTACCTCCATCGCGCTCACTCTCTCGCTCCCTCTCTCCCCTCACTACTTCCCTACAGTGCGACACCACATTATATTTCACACCTTGAAGGTGACCTCAATCAATATTTAAAATTTCAATCCTGGCCAAGATATATATGCTACATGCAAAAAACCCCATTCGGAATGAACTGGTGAGCTAAGGAAAAACATAATGAAAAAATAATGATGATGAAAATGACAAATATGTAATGAGCGTAATTCAACGTGTTTGACAATGTCTAGAATGTTTAAATTAAATGACTGTATTTAAGAGATAGCACGAGGCACGTACGATTAGTCAAATCATCAGTGTCAATACATGGCGCGTAAAACGGGTTACTCGAATATTAAATTTTCACATTCGTAGAGCAGGAAGCAATCCTCCCCTCGCAGGACCCCCCCACTCCATTACCCCCAGATGCAACGTGCAAAAGACAGAAATTATTACCCGGCTCCAGTTCAAAGCCAGGCTCGGGATCGCCCTCGACTATATATTTCTCTCTATGCAGTTAATGAATGCGCCTCGTTTACCCAGGATGTGTGCCCCCCCCCAAAACAGCCCAACACATTGGAGATTTTAACTAGATTGTAGAACTCAAAGCAGGGTTGCCCCCACGTACGTTGGTATGTTGAACTTCTTTCACACCGTACGTAGCCAACCGTGTCACAGATGATCAGCGCTCAATGGCAGGGATTTCAGGCGAGGTGGCACTGGCATGGAGATTAACTACCAGGCCGCCTGCTGTCCTCTGGGATTGCCCTACACACGGCAGCAAGGACACTGTGCCGGAGAGCAATGGATCCTTTACAAGAGGGCATCCTCCGTTTAGCTGATTTAATAGTCGAACAAAGCACAAGTCAAATGTGTGAGGCTAATGTCATGCTCTCGAAACACTACAGCGGATGACAATCGGCAAAACTCGATCTCACGCGCCTTAAATAATTCAAGCAGCAAGATGCAATGATGAGATTGTTTTTAACCAATAAAAATTGAAAATCTTAAAATCTGGGAGAGAAACGATTTAATGCAGAAATGGCTATTTATCTCTTTAATGAGGAAAAACCATTGACAAACAAGAATTGCCTTTTAGTGTATCGGTCTACCAAACAGCTAATTGATGCATTGATACACAATTCTCGTTGGCGCCAAGACTTTTCATTGAGTACGTACGTATGCATTTATGTATGTACATAGCCAACCGTGCTAATCGGAGGTGCGGGGGGGAAGGACAACAAACTTAATGCAAAAAGCAGAGTGCAGTGACTCCTCACCAGCTGGCGAGTAATGCTAAATCATTGTGATCGTACTGGCCTCAGAAAGGAACACTATGCATTGGAAAAAACCACAGCTACGTGTTCAAACGTGCCGACGCAAGCCCCGCATCCCAGTGCAATTATATAAAAATATATATCGTCATCTAAGCACGTAACAAAAACAAAATTGGGTGGTGACATGGCCTAGCGGCAGTGCACTCGATTCCCGGTTCAAATCCAGCAGCTGCCCTGATTAATACAGCGGGTGTATCAACCGTAGAAAATGCCACCATCTGCTGTTCAATGGAAGTCAAAAATCCCATGACATCGTTTGCAAGAGGTAAGGCATTGTCCCCGAATCGTGGCACAAATTAGTGCATTTTTAAAAATGTACCGCAAATTGAAATGTACGCAGCAATCTAACCTCCGCCACCTCCCCCATTTAAGTGCAAAATTTGGCAGGACCATTCTGTTAAAAAGTGATGAGGCTTAGTGAGAATTCCTTGGGCTAAATTAACAATCATGGATCCCTGATAGGTTTACAAAGCCTAGAGTCCAATGGTTCCCAAGCTGTGGTCGGCACACCACCGGCAAATGGCAAGGCCGTGGAAGGAGGCCCGTGGACAACAACAATTTTAAACTGTATTTAATTTACCAGGTAAGGCCCACCAAGCTATATAGTTCTTTTTCAGAAGCGACCTGGCCACAAACGATAGCTCAACGAAGTGGCTTATCATGCAACAATTTAAAGCAGCCAAATACTCTAAACACGTTCATTCTAAATGTGGAGGGAAAAACCAGAGGGCATCAGTCGGAATCGAACCCATGACCTTCTATATACCAGGCAAGGGAGTTAACAGTTAAGCCACCACAAATGTATCGTACACGGATTTGTTTTCTCACAGAGCACCAGACTAATGAGCTCTGGGAACATTTTTCAAGGATGACTGCGGTCCGCGGGTACAGAAAGGTTGGGAACCACTACTGTCCACGATCAGGACAAATGAAGCTGTTCCTCTCCATTAGAGAGGGTGTGGTGGTAGAACAAGCACTATGCCTCCCAAGCGCCTTTGTCTTCCCGACGCTAATGGTGCTTAAATGTAGTTTGATTCTACCCAGGAGAGATCCAAGCCAGATTCAGATTTCCTTTGTCATTGCTGATTTGCAAGTCCTGTTAGGAACCCGGGAAAACAAGTGTGCCCACCACAACACCACTCCTGTCTAGACTGGCACAAACAAAATAAAGACAAACATTACTCTAGAGACCTTGGAGAAAATGCAGTTAGTTAGCACACACCTCTTAAGGCTGGCAGGGTGCACAAGAGGAGGATGCAGCCAGAACTATAGTCGTCTGCCTTTGTCTCATCATTGTTACAGACTGCACCAGGTACTCATTAAAAGGCCGAGTCGACCGAGGGCAGGGTCCATGGCCAGTTCTGATAATCACTCTCCACTGACGTGAGCCGGGGCTGAGAACCACACTTGGGTTCAAAGTGTAGTGCGCTAACCACTCCGCCACTGCGGTCTACGCTCGCACACAAAAAACGAAGACAAAGATCACCCGAGTAGCCTTCACAGACTGTTGGGGCAAGTACTGTTAGCGAGCACCTATGAAGGCCGGCACAGCACATGAGGGGGTGGGTGGCCAGCACCGTGCCCGACCACCTTTGTCTCCCAAGTGACGATGTTTACACACCACACCAGGTACTAATTTGAGGCTGAGTAGACCTAGGGGAGGCCCAGGGCCAGTTCATAAAATCGTCACTGGTGGTGGCCGTGAGCAGAAATCGGACCTGGATAGCTTGGTTCATAGCATAGTGCGCTATAATACTACACTGCAAAGACAAACACACACACGTGCGCACACACAACCTGGAGGAAAACTATAAAGTGAATAATCAGTTTAAATTGATTTAATGTCATTCGCAAATTATAACCCTTCTCTCCACAACATAGAGAGAAATGGGCAGCATTCCCTTTGGCTGTCTGCCTGATGTGCTCAAGGTTGGACCAATCGCATCGCCAACCCTGACGAAATGACCAGAGCCTGCCCTGACACAAGTCGAACAGTCAAAAGATCAACGTTAACACCGGCCTCTGTCGAAAATACCTTCTGAGCCCGGAGGTCCGATGGGCCGTGTCACTCCAAGTTTGTTTTCTGCTGAACGAGCTATCATTGTCTAATTGGAGCGCCTCCCAAGTGAAAACAATAGCGGAAATTGGGCAGCGCGAGTGCTTTGTACAAATTTAGCCAATGAACATGCGGGTCAGTCGGAACACGGTGGGGGGGGGGGGGCTTTAGGGGTCAACAAGTCGCTTCTAGTTATAATTTGCGTGCTGCTTAAAGTTTGGTCAGGTGCACTTTGGCTTCTTCTAAAAGCTGTTGCGTCTGCCGCCCGTCAGCAGCACCGTTCGACGCCCTTGTGTATAATCAGGAGGGATTGAACAAGCGCTTTCGTTCCATCGACACCAACTCCCCCTCCCGCCCCCACGACCCGAGTGTTTACTACGCTATCTATGGACACAAGATTGAGCACAAAATAATTCATGCGGTGTTATTTTAACAGCTGGCTTTTGAAATAGCACAAGTCCAAAGATAAACCACATGACTACTGTTTGGTAAGCAAGCACACGACAGCCTAAGTCTTAGTCACCAGCTTTAAAAAATGAAAAGGTATGTGATTTCATATGAAAACGTCGTTAATCATCATCGACGATCAAAACGACACGAATGCTCTCCTGAAGCCCTCTTGTGGCTGGTAGAGCTCGACATTGAAATTCAGCTCCTGCACACATTGCCACGAGGAAGGATACAATCGAAGTGACTTTCAGATGGCCAACAAACTAGAGGGGGTTGGAGTGGCGGTGTGATGTTAAGTGGTACCGCGCTGTGAACCCAGCGAACTGGTTTGGATTCGCGGTGGCCACAGCCGTCATAAGTGGCGAGCGATATTTGAACTAGTCCTGGTTTCCCTACCGCCGTCAACAACCAGCACAAACCAGTGTGGTGAAGTATGGCCAAATAACCGCCATGGCTGACATGGCATAGTGAGGTTTCCATCCAGCAGTGGATTGACAAAGGGTTGTAAATTATTTATTTGATTTATCATCACCATCTACATTCACATCTTCATATCATCCATCCAAGATCCATTACCAAGTAATACATAAATTCGCACGATTTGCTACATATGGTGCTAAGAAGTTCAACATATATACATGAAGAGATCTGCAGTATTGACCCCATAATCAGAAACTCCCTTCCCCTTGCAATCCGTGCTGTCGACCCCTGCCCCTGCTTAATTCCTGGCTCAAAACCTCAGTTCTTCTCTCTGCCTATGACTGCCTCTGTCAATACAAAATAATACGTGCCTCTTTACCCAGGCTGCGCATGCCCTACTGTTCTACACAGCATCCTGAGACGCTGTTGCATTTAGACGCTATGTAAATCCAAATCGTGTTTTAGGAAGAGCAACATCAGAGCTCCTGATCGCAATGTCCATAAACGGTTGGCTACGCACGGTGCGAAAGAAGTTCAACATGCACACATCCTTACAAACTAGTTTCAGTGTCCCGCTAATCACATCGCTACAGTATACGGGATGTGCACTAATTAGAGTTAGTCAGTAAAGCATAATCCTGGCACGGCTACACGGAACATGTAAACAGCACACACTGGCGCTTCACGCTTATTAAGGGAAATCGGTAAAACTACGAAACAATTGTTTTATTTTACCAGGTAATGCCCACTGAACTATTAGCTCTTTTTCAGAAGAAACCTGGCCACAAATGATAGCTCAACGAAGTGGCTTACCATGTGAAAATGTATTGCAGCCAAAGACTCTAAACCCATGTTTCTAAATGCGAGGGGAAAAAAACGGACACCACGCGACCACAGGGAGAGAGACACGCAAACTCCAAATATACATCTGGCGTCAGTGTCAGGATCGAACCCACGACCTCCTGTATACTAGGCAAGGTAGTTAACACCTCGCCACCGATAACGATTATCCCTGTGAACCTCTAGGCACCACTTGCGTACGGGACTATACCTTAATCTATAAATCATCGGTGCAGTGAAGAAGCCTTGCTACCCTCCATGTTTCCGGTGTTCAGGTTTCAAAACTGTGCATTTATTGAGCATCGCCACGTAACTATACCACCATGGGTTACACTCGAGTCATTATGAAGAACAGCTTTCCCCGTATGCATAGGGGTACGGTGGCTACGGGCTCCACCTAATAAAAAGCTTACTGTCAGCTATTCTCGATTGCTGGCAAAGGTCTGCAAACTCTTGATTGTACAATGTAGGGCAGATCACTGTACAGTGCTGTCTTTGTTTGTCTTTGTGGTGTTATGCTGTTGCTAAACTTTAAATCGCGTGAATCATTAATGCCCTAACCGCTTGTCTCTTGTGTATGACCGAGTCCATTCAACTTTAATTTGGTTCACTTCAACCTAACCAGTCTACCTCCTTTTTGCTTTTAAAATTAATCGGTATATGCCTATGGTCAAATCGCCCTGAATGCACCCAGTCTCATCAGCCCTCTGAAGCTAAGCTGGCTTGAGCAGTGCTCAGCCTGGATAGTGCTTGGATGGACGACCACCTTGCAAAACAGGTTGTTGATATCCTGTGTGGATACATACTGGGCGGCAGCAGCAGCATAATCAATGGTTGTACTGTAGGTTATATTTCCCCCACGTCGATGTCCCCGTCCCCCCCATTTACCAATGCGCACTGCCCCACGCCTGCGTGGGGTAGGCCCCTAATCCAGCAGTGGAATTGACAGATGTATACGTGCACACGTTCGCACAATTCACTACAACTGTCTCAGCAAAGCACCATAATCTTCCCCTGCTGGCAACATAAATCGCCCCTAACGACCACGCCACGGCCCGCGAACGCGTCATTTGTATAGTGCTAGGGTTGTTGTGGTGAAACACAAAGTGAAATCATATTGGCGTTCAACAATTCCGCTAATGACGCATTCCCCACAGCGGCTCAACGTGTTATAATGCCACGGCCATGGCAATAACGTCGCTCATTTCAACACGGCTCCTGGTGGAGCAGGTTCAATGAGCTGCGCGGCCTTTAGTTTAATTGGAATCCTCGGCGTTTAATGTCACGCAGCAGGGGGGCGTACGTTCGATCGCCCGTGGGTGAGCAACCCGTGCGTGTGTGCAACGTGTATCCTCGTCCGTCATACGATTTCCAATGTAACCGTATTACAACAAACAAAAATCCCTAAAGCACCGACGCATGGGGTGCACCACGCAAAGACGTTTTCAATTTGGATTTGAATGTCACGGATGCTTGGCTATCAATCATTTTTTTATGGAATTGGAACGAATCCCGGGCATGAGGCATAACCAAGTCCAGATGCCACATCGGTAGCTGGGGTGTTTATGTTTATATCAACAGGAACACGCATTTCAAGAGGAGCACGTATACATTTCTTGATATCACACAAACACAAAGATCCCCCGTACAGCCTTAGCAGACGTTTGGGGCAAGTGCTGTTATGAATCACACGAGGGAGTGGGTAGCCAGCACCACCCCTGACTGCCTTCGTCTCCACAGTAGCGATGTTCACACACTGCAGAATGAACTCATTTGAGGCTGAGTCGACCTCGGGGAGGCCCAGGACCAGTTCAGATATTCGTCAGTGGTGTTGACCGTGAGCGGGAATCGAACTCAGGTCGCCAGGTTCGCAGCGCCGCGCGCTAACCGCTACACCACCATACACAAACACACAGCCACGCTCACACGTGCTCCTGTTGGAGACCTGAAGGATGACACCGATTTTTGTCAGTGTCATACAGACTTTTCCCTCGCAGAAGACGCCTTTTATTTCAGCGGTTGCTCTCAACTGGTTCAAAGGGATGTAAATTGATCAGTCGACTGGCATTACACCGAGAAACAGGTTTCCCCTCGCTCTGTGCGTTGGGTTTGTGCGATTTCGTGCTCGACGCGGTTTGAATTCACTCTACACGCAGACGTGCAGTCGGACGCGGGACAACAGTGTGTGGTTAAATCTTGACTTAAAGCTTTCGTGACTGCAGGTCTTTCGGTAAAGCCACATAAATAATAAAATAAATGTTTTCATTTTTCAATATACGTGGCTTTACCAAAAGACCCGAGAGAACATAGCGTGTGGTACTGTGCGTGCTACTCCGCAGGCAGCCGTCCCCTGTGCGGTTTCGCTTTGTGCGCCTTTTTTTTAGAACGCATCTACTACTCTACTACTACATCTACTACTGCCGCACAGAGCGGGGGAAGCCTGTACTCTCTTTTGAACAGAAGCCTGAGAAACCACGGATCCATAAGAAGTGTTTTTTGTTCAAATATACATTTTACTACTTATTAATTTCACAACGAACACGCCTTGCAACTCACCGCCTCATTCATTGGACCCTAAATCGCCATTGCAAACCGGCTCGGCAATGATTGTACGTGATCATTTACAATTCATGAACATTCGACGCGACACACGTTAGCTTCACGTTTATGCGTGGGGGGGGGGATGTCACAGAACCCGTGAGACAGACGAGGCGAACGAGAAGAGCGTAATCAAGAAACGCAGCAAAATCGAATCGTGACCCCCCCCCCCTCCACAATTCGTGACCGCGCATCGTCACAACCGATCAAACTGTAGGGCCGGGCAGGTGATTCATTACACGCGTGGCGAGCGCGCCCGGGAGGGGGGGGGCCGTGGTGTGCGCCCAGGCCGACAGCCAACCGGTCTTCATTTGCAGGGCGTGACGCAGAATTGTAAAGCGGCCGGCTTTAGATCCATCGGTGGCGGCATGGTAACCAACGCGGCGCTTCGTGGCGGAAATGCCTCGAGCCGCCGAGCTGACACAGCAAGAGGCCGATATCACGGAGCGCGGCTTCAAAACGACCTGCGTGTGGCCAAACGGCACCGTTGAGAATTGCTTTCACCCTCCTCCGCCTTAAAAATAGGTTCAATAGCCTGGACGCACCCATCAGGGAAGAAGTCTACTAAAACTAATTAAACTATAGCTGATTTCACCAGGTAAGGCCCACTGAGCTATATAGTTACTTTTCAGAATCGACCCGGTCACAAATGATCGCTCAAAGAAGCGGCTTAGCACTTGGAAATGTACAGAAGGGTGAGGGTTACCGAGAACGATCCGAAACCCGACTTTTCCGCATATGGAAACTGAACAATTCTCCCCCAAAATCAAGATCAATTCCATTTACCTTCATCCTCGTGCAGCTCGAGTGAGGCGTGAGGTCAGATTTCCGTAAGTCGGGTCTTCCGCAACCCGGGGACTGTCTGTGTAGCAGCCAAAATACTCTGAACGTGTGTTTCTTAAATGTGGAGGAAAAACACGGAGGACCCGGATAAAAATCCACACGACCACAGGGAGGACATGCAAACTCCAAATATACAACAGGCGATAGGGTTGGGATGAAACCCATGCCTCCTGTAGACCAGGCGAGAGAGTTAACATCTCGCCACGGTGCCCAGGAGTCATGCATGGTCTCCAACTCATCGTCCTCCCGTGACATCAATGGCTTAATCATAAAACTGAGGGTTTAAGTCGGGTGAATGAAAGTCACATCGATGAGCTGTGATGAGCGACACACCGCTCAGAATATACAGATGGTGAAATTCTACAAAAAAACAAAAATATAAACAAGCACATGTGTATGATACAATACTCATATATGCAGTTTACCACGTGTGTAGCATATGAACACATGAAGATATGTTAAGGATACACATTTAAATGTTGTTATAAAAGGAGACAAATAGCTGCTGGCTCGGCAATCATCACAAGTTTTAAGTTGAAAAATAATACTCCTATTACGAAAAAAAGCTCAGCATTTCCATTTAATTCTTAATTATTTTGGTATAAGTTGGTTGTCTGGACGTTATTATTCATTTGATTATCTACACATATAATTAATATATACTGTACAACAAAAACCACACGATTTAAATTGGACAATACCCCTAGGACGCTCTCAAATCAACAAGATGTGTCGTCAATGCCATGGTGGACATGCAGAGGTGGAGATGAATGAGACTCGTACGATGCATTCTCAATAATTCCAAGTGGGGTTTTCTTTGTTTTTTTCATTTACCTCGCTCAAACTTCCATCTAATTTTAATACATTAATAACGGATGATACCTTTTCATTTATGGATGTTGAACTTTTTTTGCACCGTACATAGTCCACCATGCAAATCAGAGATGTGAGAGGACAACAAACTTAACACAAAAAATTGTTCTTGAGAAATGAGTTTTCAATCTATATTTCAAAGCACATAACTCAAGTGGTTTCCTGATATCAAAAGTAAGAGCGTTCCAGACAGCCGCAGAAGCGCATCTCAAACCGTGCGATGCGGTGACCCCCTCTTTGTTCGGGGGCCAGCGAAAAGCCGCTGCTGCGAGGATGACCAGAGTTTGTGTGATGGCTCATGTTCCTCGATCAGATCAGCAAGGTATTGTGGTTCATTTATATAGGGCAGCTGTCGTGGTGTAATGGTGAGCACGCTGGACTTGCAATCCACATGTTGCTAGTTCAATTCAATTTCCCGACACGTGGAAGTTGAACCAAAGGGGCGAGTTTCTCGAACCTCTTCTCCCCGCACCGCGGCTCGATCCACCCAGCAGCAAGAAATGGGCTACACCACAGCGAGTCGATTGGCAGGTCATGTGTGGCAGCGTAAAGTGGCCGTATATCCACCTCTTCCAATGCGTCTGGTCAATGTGCAAGAGTAGGCCAAACACCCTCGACAGTTCTCGCTAGAGTGGAGGCCCTCTCACCAGCATTGGCATAAGCAAGCAATTGCACGGCTGCACATTTTCCCTTTTTGTTTTACAGAAGTACACGCAACCACAGATATTTAACATTAACAAAACCTTACTTATTACCAGTATATACCTATTGGATTGTTACAAGTGCAAATGGATGTAGAATAAATATAATAACTGATACGTTTACTGTTAAAGACACAATGTGCTGACTCACGGAAATGTTCTTGTACTACCCCAGTGAATCAAAACCCTAATTATCCACTCTGCATTTTGCGAATGTGGCTTATTTTATGACTCAAGTACATGAAAGCCTCTGTCTAGTCCGAGTGGGCATTTATTAAGGTGGATATTACCACATGATGGATTGGCCTGGCCAGCAACATGCATGCCAGGTTTCCTTTGTGATGACGTTGAAAAAGCTTAACCAGGCCACTCAACTAGAGGTGGCTGAGCCAAGGCCAGTTTCAGACATTGTAACTTGCCGACCCTACTACTAGACATCTGTGGAAGAGCTTCATAGCTCATCAGATTCCTCCAGTCTAAAAAAATATTCTGATTCTAAACAAAGATTCTGATTCCGAGACATCGACCGTGATTGCCGTAGATGGACACAATTCGAACCTGGGTATCTGGAGCAGTGTTATCATATCACGTCTAATGACCGTCATTTGCCAATAACGTGCCACGTCTGTACGTGAACTCAGATTTCTGAGACTAATAAGGCAACGGTGAGAAAGGAAATGACACCACCAAATTGCATCCACATACCCACGAGTGTTTTCACTTGTCGGTCCGAGCAGCTCGGTGCACGCAGTGAGCCCAAACTGGAATTGGTGTGATCAAATATGAATGCCTCACTCTGTCTGTAATGCAATGATGTTCTTTGTCGTGAGAACTAGAAACACTAAAAAAGATCCAAAGCAGATGACTCCAGTGGTTTGGCCTATGGGTCTGGAACGAATCTAGAATGAATACCAAAGTTGGAATTACTCACACGCACAGAGGTACGCGGAACAAGAGACAGGGGAAAGGTGAAGATGCGATGCTTTGACTCGGTGAAGAGGAAGAATCGAACAAAAGGGTGATGAGCCAAGGAGGCCGTGAAAATGAAATGGAACTAAAAAAGAAAGAGACAATCATAGTGGGTTCTGACACTGAATCAATGTGGGTAGATAAATCTTAAAACAAGTATTTATCAGGGCAAATAATCACAGGGGGGGGGGGGGGGGCAAATGCTGCAATGTTTCCATTGCTCGTGACACAAAGTTTGAGGTTATCACTGTGACTCAGAGATGCCCACTTGGTGGGGCACAATGAGATGGGAGTGTTTACAAATCAGGACAGAAAGTGTAAGTCGCCTGTGTGCAGTTGCACAGTTCTCTGCTGGTATGCAAGGGTTATCCCCGTGCACCGTATTATTTGCCAAGATTTAAAAAAGACTCCAAACAGCTGGCCAAACATCTCAAGCAGGATTTTCTATCAGCAAATCACCCCAAAAAGCACCCGATTCCATCAGCTCTTATCATAAGCGTGTCGACAGAATCGAGCCTGGAGAGAGTGCTTCGATGGGTGACCATCATGCGTAAAGAGGGTCTCATAGGGCTATGTGATGAGCAGCAGAGAGCAGTGCAGCAAACATTTAATGTTGTACTGTACTTCAATGCTTTCAAGTCTATGCTCACCACCGTCACCAACTCGTAATGATCAGCATGGAGACCCTCGTGATGTTTACAGATGTGCGGATGCCCTGCTCCAGCAGTGGCAGGACACGTACTGACGACTACTACAGCTGTATTTTCATATTTGTTTTAAACATCACCAAAAAAAATTAAGAAAAGCATCAACTTGAGGGCACGGTTCAAAACTCTGACTTCCTATGCGGGCACACCGGGAGGCCCAGGCAAATGAGGCAGTCGCTGTGGCCCATGAACGCAGGCGGTGGCTGATGCGCGATCCACAAGGCATTCCAAAGGTCCGCGTCGCGCGCGGCCGCCCTCACCGTGCGTACAGTTGCACCATAAATAAGGCAAATGGTAAAGAGCGGCTCCACGGAAGGAGGCTCGCGAATGGCTGAGCGAATCGGGAAAGCAGTTGCATTCTGGATTTTTTAAGAAGAAAAAAATCCCGCGCCTGTTTTAAGGCGCGTAAAGCAGCCATGATACGCTCTGCGCAAACGGACCACGCGCTGCTCCTGCCGCGTTGTTGCGTATGTTGCACATGCAGCGCGCGGAGAGATAATTAAAAATGCAGTTGTGCCGGATGGTTCGCTCACAACGAGGCAGTGTTTATCCAAGCTGTATAATTTACGGAGGCAAATGTACAAACTGTGCAGATAAATGCATTGACACGTAGTCCATACTCGGTCTATTTTTACATGTCATGCAGGCCACACGGAAAGTACGCATCTTATACTCTTTGGTTCTTTTGGTGAAGTCACATAGGTATAAAAAAATCACGACGTTTCGATTGCAACACAAGCGGTCGTCCTCAGGCGGGAAAAAATTAAAATATAATCCAGCAGTGGAACTGCTGAAGCAGCGAGAGAGCTGTTACAACAAGGTTATATACGTGCCGATGGGCAAGCAAGCGGAGTCTGAGCTGGAAAGGAATTCCATCCACGGACGTAAGCACGTCATTTGTGTTAATGGGGGAGATTAGGGAGAGGCGAGTACACTGGACTTGCAATCCAGAGGTCACCAGTTTTAATTCCTGGCACGGCAGTGGAAACGTTGAGGCGAGTTTCTTAAATCACCCCCCCCTCCCTGGCTTCTGCCCACCCATCGGCAGGTCGCTTGTGGTGAGGTAAATAGTGGGAGCTCCCACCTCTTCCTCGACGTCTGGCGAGCATGGAAGAGTAGGCCAAATTACCCTCCACTGGGGGTTTCCGGAGCTCCCTCGAGCGGAGGCCCTCTCACCAGCAGTGGTGTGAGAAATTAATTGCAGGACTGCACTTTTACCCATTACCCAAAAGGCAACATGTTATTTTTACTGAAGAGGAGGCAGGCAAGGTGGTACGCTCTGACCATGGCCACCGACAGCAATATCGCGCACTGCACTGGAAAATGCAAAAATGGAATTGAATAAATAGATTAGGCATGAACTATCTTGTATTTGCCAACAACCTAGTGAGAATAACAAGCAATGAAAATCAAAGAGGAAATTGTTAAGAACTTAAAACAGGTCAAAATTGCGGTGCGCGAGATAAGTACTGTATAAGTAATTCAAAAGTAATATATAGAAAGGATGACTAAAACAAATTAAACAAATTTGTACTTGGCTGGCTATCGAATAAAGAAAGTTACTGCATCACGTGCTTTCAAATTCACTTCTGCGGCTGTCTGGAACGCTCTTCCTTCCGATATTAGGAAGCCACTGGAGTTCGGCACTTTTAAATCACCTCAATTGAACACTCGTTTCTTCAGAACTGAGTTTTGTGTTTAGTGTGTTGCCCTTCCTCCGCACCTCCGATTAGCACGGCTGGCTACGTATGGTGCGAAAGAAGTTCAACATACATACAACTTGAAAACACAGCAGAATATGTATACCAAGGGCAATTATTTTAAAGATGTTTGGGTCCAACATTGTGAAACAGAGAGCAGCATAGAGGGTACCTTCGGTAAACTGAATTTAACAATGAAAATCCCCATACTAAGAAAGTTTCCAATCCGTGCATCTTACCCACCGTGATGTATGGATAAGAAATATTGGCGATTGCCAAAGTGGGAACAAACGCTGAAAAGTGCGCAAAGAAACACTGAAAGATGCACACTGGGGAATTACACCGACACACAGAGTGAAGGAACACATGTAACACTAAATGGATGCACATTCGAAACATATTGACTGTGAAGGAATGGAAGTAGGCTTGAGCAGCACACTGCATCAAAAGAGCAGATGGTCGATGGCCGGGATTGGAGACCGAATGGCAAAACAGAGAACATGCCGGAGAGGATGCCCACACTCCGGAAGTAGAGTGATGAGATGATGTGCTGCAGTGAGATGGACTGTGTTGATCCGTCTGGCAGGCAGTGCTAAGCCTAAGGCTGCTGAAGAAACATACATACATGGTATACAGAGCTATACATCATCCATACGATGCAAATCCTGAACACATATGTAAAGGCATACACAACAGCCTCCATTCGCCACTAAGTGGCGGGGATGTCACCACGGGTTTTGTGCCAGGCTAGGTGTACATTAGCATGCATGCAAAGACACACACACAACCTGGCATACATTAACAAATACAATACGCTCACAAAGCAGGGCGATGACACATACCTTAACACAGTATTCGTACTATATTGCACTCTCGAAATATGCATAGACTGGACTGCTATACATAAGACAAAACATGTATGGCTATACACATGACCATACACACACAACACATTCATACATAAACTAAACTGCAAATTTAGATTTTAATTTCGATTTAAAGCTTTCGTGACTGCAGGGATTCATATTCTTGTTTATTTCGGTAAAGTCACGGAAAAGGGAAATAATAAAATAATAAAAATAAAACATTCTAAAATGAAATTCTCACGACGTTTCGGCCACAACGCAAGCAGCCGTCCTTGCACTGCAAACCTATGTATATGAATGTATTCATATATTAACCAACCCACACTGACCAGTGTTGCAAAGTCTGATCATAGAACCTTCAGACCCACACACAGCATAGGCCCTTATCCAGCAGCGGGTTGACACGAGGGCTGTACATGCACAGGTGCACAAACAAAAGCTGCCATTCGCTCGTGCCAGGCTACGTGCACTCTGAAGCTATCACATGAGGTGTGGAAGGCTCGCTGCTGGCAGGTCGTGGAACAGACCCCGGCGTTTTGGGTTAACCGACTGAAATGATTGGCAGATGCACCGCCTGAGCTCCCCTGCTGTGCCACAGGCACAAACGCACGACATCTAACAAAGATCCCCCGTACAACGTGAACAGATTGTTGGGGCAAGATGCTGTTAGTGAGCACCTATGAATGCCGGCATGGCATATGAGGGGTGGGTGGCCAGCACCACGCCCAGCCACCTTTTTCTCCCGAGTGGCGGTGTTTACACATCGCTGAGTCTAACAGACACGCACATAACCACGCCACAGACACGGCATTTCAGTGCAGTGCCTATAAACAAACAACAGCCGCCATTCGCCACGAAGAGGCGATGACATTTCCATAATGCTCGTATGCCAGGCTAGGTGGACTTGGAGGCCACGTGAAGTGCTGAAGGCTCACCCACAGGAGGTCGCACGAGACAGACCCAGGTGCCACGGGTTGACTGACCAATGTGCACACACACACGCACAGATATACACACGAGTGGACGATACAGCATAAGAGCAAATGCCAGCAACCGCCCGACGCTGCCCATGAACAGGTGACGATGCCCATTAACAGGTGACGATGCCCATGAACAGGTGACGATGCCCATGAACAGGTGACGATGCCCATGAACAGGTGACGATGCCCATGAACAGGTGACGATGCCTTCCAGGCCGAGCTGCTGGGGCACTCCTCGCTGCCGCCACAGCGGGGGGAGGGAAGGAGGCCCGACATGAGAGGCGAGGGCTTCGCGGCCGTGCGCTTGCGAGCGGCCTCACCTCTTGGATCGCCGCAGCATGCTGTCACTGCCGTCAAGGAAACGGGGCATGGAGAAATTTGAGAGCACCGTCCAGAAGGCGTCAGACATGGTCGCCCAGCGGCGACGACATCGCCCCACGGTGGAGCAGCGACTGCGAAGCGACGACGAGGAGGAGCGGCAGGAGGGTGGCGGCAATGACAGTGGACGGCCAAGACAGTGACGCGCGAGGAGGAGAAGCCATTTAACTCAAGATCCACGCGAAATAATAATGATGATGATGTTGATGATAGCAAGGGGGACGTGGCCGAAATGAATGAGCGAGGAGGTGAACGAGCGGGCGGGCGGGAGGGGAAGACGCGCGTCTGACGGCAGGGGATGCGCGATTGAGGCTCGCTGCTGCTGCTTACAACAGCTCGGGTTTTTTTGCCCGAGCAGCTCCGCCCAGGCACCCCCCAGCGCTCGGACGACCACTGAGAGCGAAGGGCTTCGATTCAAGACACTGGCTCCGCCCCGCGCACCCCCACAGCGAGATGACTTGGGAGGACACGGCGGCGCACGCACCACCAAAGAATTCCCTGCCTCCCCCGCCCGCCCGCATCCAATGTGCTGTCGTCTTATGGTGTTGTACGGAGGTGAGGAGTTGACCCACCATGTTTATACGTTCGTGTCGAGGATTGCGAGTGAGCCAGCGGATGGCTTTCAGCAGTAGCGGCTGGTGAATTTCAGAAACGCTGCCTGTGCCATTGTGGCCCACGGTTCGTGATTGGTGACCGCAGTCAGTCGCATTGGGTTATTCTGAATTATTCATAGATGTGGGACATCGCTGCGGCGTCTACCCTGTGCTGTCAGCCGAGAATCGAGTGGGAAAACAAGGCGTCGGATATCCTTCTGTCTCAAGTTATTAAGGCCGTTGTGAAACAGGCAAAATTGACACCAGTGACGCGTATGAGATCTGACACCCCCACCTCGTGTACTGTTAGCCAACAATGCACATAAAGGTTGGTGCGGTACACATTATGCAGACAAACACATTTCCTTCCCCTAGCGCTGTTAGTGAGCACCTATTAAGGCCAGCGTGGCGCACACAAAACAAAAGACCACCTCCCGACATTCTGTTGATAATCAGTTATTAAGAACATGACTGACCACATGACACAGATACAAAGACTTTCATTTTCAAGTGCTGTGAGAGAGCACATTATTAGGGGAGCGTCGAACACGCAGAGCACAAAAAAAATCAAAGGGCCACTTCTGTCCGCGGTGTTTACGAGCACTAATAAATATCGGTAAACAAAACGCACGACAAAGAACAATTAACCCGAGACCCGTCGGAGAGTGGCGACAAAAGTCTGTGTAGCACATGCAACGAGCACGTGACTGGTGCACCACCAGACAGCTGACAGCATTTCGTACGCGTTGTCCACGAGCCACTATTAAAGGCCCGTATAAAACACGCACACACAACCAAAAAACCCGCATGCTGTTGGCGGGCACATATTTAGGCGTACGCAGAAGACGTAAAACAGACATCTCGGGACCAGCACTGTTAGCGAGCAACTCCCGCTACACCCGTTAGTGGCTGATTGTGTCAATCAAAAGAAACGTCGACAGCATGGCATCATGTACTCAAATTCCACCGAGTTCAACACGGAAGCTTTTGCTGTTGCCTGATGAAGCTGGTTGTAATTCCCGGCAAAACGTCGTACTCGAATTGTAAATGTTGTGGGTTTAATCTCCAACACACCGGTGTGCTGTACCAGTCACTAATTGGCATGTTTCGTTTAAGTGACAAACCTTACTAATTGGCTGTGTCGGATGGTGGCAAGTTTAACGACACATTCATATTTACGCGATCGAACACAAAAAAACCCCCTCTATTATGGATAATAATTTAAATTGAATTGACATAATTTCCTTTTCAACACTAGTTGCTACACATTACGGCAAAAAAGCACACCTACTCACAACAATACCTGCTCAGGATACGGCCTTCAATGGCCACTCTCACCGAGATGTTTTAAGTCCATCATAATGATAAGAATTGTAAATACAAAACACAGACCCATGAAGGGATAAGGAAGAATTACCCATAATACAGGTTTTTGGGGTTAAATCGTGTGAATATATAAATGTGTCGTTAAACCCGCCACCACCCGACACAGACAATTAGTAAGGTTTGTCACGTTAACAGAACGTGGCCAATTCGTCACTGGTACAGCACACCGGTGTGTTTGAGAGACAAGCCACAACATTTACAATCTGAGTACGACGTTTTGCTAGTAATCACAACCAGCTTAATTAGGCGACAGCCAGATTTGTGGAGAAATACTCCGGTTTCGTTCGTTAAATAGAGGGGTAGATAGCTAATTAAGGAGGATTTCTCCACAAATCTGGCTGTGGCCTGATGAAGCTGGTTGTAATTACTGGCAAAACGTCGTATTCAGATTGTAAATGTTGTGGCGTTGCTCTCCAACACACCGGTGTGCTGTACTAGTAACGAATTGGCACGTTCTGTTTAAGTGACAAACCTTACCAATTGGCTGTCGGGTGGTGATGGGTTTAACGACACATATATTTACACGATCTAACCCAAAAAAAACCTGTATTATGGATGATAATACTGGTTGCGAAAGCTGACGTGTTAAAAGGAGGAAAGACAATCATTGTTGCTGGCCGCTTGGCATTTTTAGACCCGGGAGCATGTGCTCAGCCAGTGAGATGAAAATAAAATATATACATGGGAACTCGAATGCAATGTACAGTATTCGCATGAAGATCGAGAGTGCAGCTTCCATCCTTTGCGCATACATTAGCATGAGACTGTACCACTAATGCGGACAATGCGGGGGTGGAATTCATCACAAGCCCCCCCTCCTCCGCCTCGTGATATTCTGTAGATTGCGCAATATCCGCATGCGACGTCAACGCGAGTTACACATTCAACTTAAGGTGAACACGTTTGCTGATAGCAGCGAGTTACATAATAACGGAGGTAGGGTGACACTATAATATTAACGAAAGTTAATAAAATTGCATTAGCATATTGTGTTAATGGTTAATAAGGTTGTGCATTCACAGCAGCTGTTGTTGCATTGCCAATGTTGGGGGAATTTTTCTGCTCTTTTCACGTTCACCCTTCTGACAGAAAGCAAGTTGGTCTGTGCCAAGCCCACAGGAAGCTTTAAGTCTAGTGCCAACAAAGGCATGGCTTGTCAATTGTCATGGCTTTTGAGATTAAAAAGCCCTCCATTAACCCTCCCCCACCACCTCTGCATTCGCCCTCAAATCCCCCACAGTAAAGTACGGTCCCTTGGCAGCGAATGAGAAGAGACAACAATGAATGTAAAGCAAAAATGTATCTTGCATTTGCAGCAGACGCTCATTGGCAGAAAAAATGTTACATCAAAGACGCCTGAAATTATTTGTGGCTCAAAAATTGCTTTTAAGATGAGCCTGTGATTGATGGCTTCACTGCTGTTCCTCTTGCTACTGGCACAATGCAGCATCACGCATACGCATTAAAACCTAAACACGTGGCATAGCTCATCCAGACAAGCATACCCGTGTAGCCTTCAACAAACTTTTCGGGCATGTGCTGTTAGCAAGCACCTATTAAGGTCTGAACAGCACACGTGATAGGTCAGCGTGGCCAGAACCACGCTTGGCTGCCTCCGTCTCCCCAGTGTTCACGTTTACACACGACACTATGCATTCATTTAAGGCCAAGTAAACCTAGATGGGGAGCCCAATTCCAGTTTTTATATCACTCGCCACCAACGTTAGCCGAGGCCGGAAATAAAACTCGGGGCTCCGGGGTTCATGGGCAGCGCGCTAACCACTGTACCACCGTTCCCCACATATCCTGAAGGAAAATTTGGAGGGAACCAAGTCCTTTGCCCCACACACACACAGTCGTGGAGATCAAGAAAAACTCTAGGGTTCACACAAAGCCACCCTTCAGATGTAAATAACCAAAGCCGATCCTGCTACCCAGTGCACATTTAAGTCCGGGCGGCTGGTATTGAATGTGATCCCAGCCGGCCGGTATTGGCCTTACTAAACTGAACTATTTTTTTTACTTAAAACTTTCGTGACTGCAGGAATTCATATTATTGGTTCTTTCGGTAAAGTCACGTAGATAGAAGATAAATAAATAAACATTTTTATTCAAATGAAAAATAAAAGCGGTCTGATGAATACCGCTTGTGTTGCGATCGAAACGTCGTGGGTTTTTTTTGCTTTCATTATTTTCAATGTATTTTTTACATTTTATTTTCTATCTACGTGACTTTACCGAAAGAACCAAGAATATGATTTTTTTTTATTTTACCAGGTAAGGCCCACTGACCTATATTGCTATTTTGCAGAAGCCGCCTGACCATCACAAATGATCGCTCAACGAAGTGGCTTAACACATGGACATTTTTCACAGCCAAATATTCTAAACACGTTGATTCCAAATGTGGAGGGGAAAAATGGATGACCCGGAGAAAAATCCAAGCGACCACGGGGAGAGAGACATGCAGATTCCAAATATACAATAGGCGTCAGGGTCGGGATCGAACCCACAACCTTCTGCATACCAGGCGAGGTAGTTAACATCTCGCCACAGTGGCGCCTTTACAATTCCGTGACGATTCCATGAGGCCGACCCAGGCCCCAAAGGGCCTTGCCTTCTTGACCTGAATGCCACGATGGGTTCCACGCAACCCAGACCCCAGTCATTTTCATTCTTCCTTTGATCTCACACAATCTCGTTAGGAATCATAACTCGATTCTGAGAATGGAATCACAATTCCAGGCTAAGCATGACAATCACCCCAGACATAGCTATAACCACTGTTAGTTTATAGATTACTATTAACCTGTCAGTTTCATTTATCAAAGCTGTAAACATTTGAACATTATACCAAAGCAATTGCAATTGTGTCAGTAACTTGAGGTGATGTGAGCGCACAACACCAGCCAATGCATACAGATCAAGCTACAAAGTATACATTCGTAGTATAATAATTCTATTCATGACGTTAAATTAAACAAAAAAATGGAAAACTGAGATGAAACCAACATGCAATTAACCATCTGTCACCACCAAAACAACCTATGTCATCCCAGAAACGTTGACGTTCAAGAACAACAAACACATGTTTCGTAGTCTCCACTCCATATGAAAAATGTGTTCAAAAGTATACTGGTTGGAGGAAAAGCTGCAATGTGAGCAATGATGAAGCATGGACAGAAAAATAACACATTGGTTAGAGATATGTAAGTTTGAGACATCATAATGACTTTGGGCAGAACACATCTGGATTAACGAGACAATGGGCAAAATTTTTCAACTATAAACTATTTTTCTTTTACCAGGTAAGGGCCATTGAGCTTTTTTTCTATTTTTCAGAAGCGACCTGGCCACAAATGATCACTCAACAAAGTGGCTTATCATATGGAAATTTATAGCAGCCAAATACTCTAAACACATGTTTCTAAATGTGGAAAGAAAAACCAGAGGACCCGGAGAAAAATCAACGTGACCACGGGGAGAACATGCAAACTCCAAATATACAGCAGGCGTCAGGGTCGGGATTGAACCCACCACCTCCATGCCAGGCGAGGTAGTTAACTTCTCGCCACCATGACGGAGTGACAGCCAGAGAAGGGAATGCGCTGCGGAGGACGTTACCTTTTGAGATTAAAAGATGAAACAAAGCTGATGTGCGGCATTCCAGATGGACTGTTGGATTGCAAGACTGTGACAGAGGGCAAGGGACTGTGGGGAAGCTTTCACTCAGCAGTGGATCGATCAAGGCTGATGATGGTCAGTTGAAAATAAAAGTGTGCTCACTAACAACAAAGCATTTTTGTGCTCTTCCGATGCTTAATTAAATGCCCTTACAACTACAGCACGCACACCCACAGTTATCGCATCCGTGTTTGATTTCTCTTTCAGACACACTCAGGCACAGAGCACTGGCAGGACACCATTTCTGTTTGCACTGCTAGCTGAGGCCCAGTCTGTAGGCAAACATCCACCCACTATGACCATTGCATTTTTTTTCTTTTGCGGTCAGCTGATTGATTTTGCCTTGAGTTTTGTTTGCAGTCCACACACAAGACAGCTCCGGCCAATTAAACCACTGATCTTAATCCACAGCTGCTGCAGATGTTCACAGCCATGTGCTGCTGCTACTGCTGCAGCCACACCAAGTTGCGGGCTCACACAAGCTTCGAGACTTTCCAATAACAGCAATGGCTAACATTGTCGTTATAACGCAACTTTACTTAACCAGGTGAGAGTATTTCGCAATGGAATTTCTCTTGTGCAAAAGAAATACCTGGGGAGCTGTGCAGGAAACAAATATACTACGTATTTTGTTATTTAGTTAATTTAATGTATGCTATTTACCAAGGTGAGTTTCACGTAAGATACAAAAAAATATTCTTTTTCAAAGATACACCAAAATCTGAGCCTTGGTAATCTTTGCAACTAGAACCATCCTTCAAACTCCACGTGCTAATTATCAAGCAGATGTGGAAGGAATAAAAAGTGAATTTATGCCAACTTGGCTCAGTAGCAAGCATGCCGACTACTCAACCAAATAAGTAATTTTGTACTACGAGGCTACCAAATTTCTAGCAGGCTCAACCAGGTCACGGGGTGCGTTTCGGAGGCTGGCAGTCCCTCCTGCAGAAAATCCCGCCAATTTTTACATGTCCCCCGCCACCACAGTGAGTGGCCTCTTTGCTCATTCTGACGTTGTCCCCAACTGCCACTTATAGGCACCGCTTACAAATCTGCAAACCCCGCCTACGACACTGATAGCCCAGCCCTTTACCTGCACCATCGATTGAGTTTATACCAGATAATCTTAACGCCAGAACAGCCTATCTGAAACCGGGATTGTCCCGGCCAAACTCAAGATATCTGAAAGTAAAATTTGGCAGCTTTTATTTACCCAGGAGAGCCTCTTTTTAAGGAGGGTCCTGCCAAGTAAGGGGCATTCAACAACAAGGCATGCCACGGTGGCGAGATGTTAATCATCTCGCCTGGTATACAGGAGGTCGTGGGTTCGATCCCGACCCTGACACCTGCTGTATATTCCGAGTTTGCATGTTCTCCCCGTGGTCGCGTGAATTTTACTCCGGGTTTTCCCTCCACATTTAGAAACATATGTTCAAGAGTATTAGGCTGTTATACATTTCCACACAATGATAAGCCACTTCGTTGAGTTATCATTTGTGGCCAGGTCGCTTCTGAAAAAGAGCTGTATAGCTCAGTGGGCCTTACCTGGTAAATTAAAGTAGTTTACAAGTAGCAATTAAGTAGTTTAAGTTTTTTGCATTCGGGGGCATTGTTGCAATGTGTAATCCAAATTGAGAAAGTGGCGCAAAATTGTTTAGCATTGGGAAGTTTGGCCAATACCAGGTATATAGTATTGGTCTGTTTATAAGGGAGGAAACATGGGAACCCAGAGGAAAACCATGCAGAGCAGGGTGAGAACATACAAACTCCACAGAAAGGCACCCGAGTCGGAATCGAACCCAGGGCCTTCTCGCTGCGCTGTGAGGAACAAGTGTTACCAGTGTGCCGCTCTGCCACTTTATATTTACACTATCTGTGTTCGTGCAAGACTTTGCTGAAGAACAACCCGCCAGCTAATAACTACACTAAGGAGGAAAAATATGGCACTTTTGGTCACAGCTATCCTGCTTTGTTCGACCACGACACTGACGAGAGATAAAATAGGCAAATTACTTTAATGGCACTCCCGTAGAGAACTGGGGTAGACCTTGAACCCTGATAAAGCAGGACTCAGAAGCCAGTGCAATAACCAACAGGCCACCTATTCACATCAACTGCAGTGGTAACATACATACTGGGTATACAATGGGGTCAGCGTGGTTTTGACCTTGTCAACATGTCAACGACCTAAGCAGTGAAAGTGACACTGCCTAACAACCACGAATATTCTAACAAAAAACAAATATGTGCCCAATCCTCATCATGGTAATAACAGCAGTAGAGGTCAGTGAAGAAAAACGACATTGTTGTACTGTCCTTATATGTGATCTACGGAAGAAATGCACCTTACAAATGTAAATTACTATTTATTGCTATATGCCACCCGCATCCATGCTCCCTGCCTTTATGAACCCACAGTGACCGTCGAGAGGAAATATGGTTATGAACGGCCAAGGCCCGCATGACGTGGGCAGGCCCTCATCCAGCAGTGGATTGGCTAAGGAGTTGGAACGTGTAATGTGAACGTTTATTTAAAATATATCTAAATGTACTGAATCCATGTAAGTCTCATTGCGTTCTGATATTATTATTCAGGGCACCGCAGTGAGATGCTAAATACCTCGCTTAGTATACAGGAGGTTGTGGGTTTCATCTCGACCCTGACATTTGCATGTTTGGAGTTTGCGTGTTCTCCCCGTGGTGGCGTGGATTTTTCTTGGGGTCCTTTGGTTTTCCCCTACACATTTAGAATCAACGTACGTTTCGAGTATTTGGCTGCTATAATGTCCAGACAATGATAAGCCACTTCGTTGAGCTATTATTTGTAGCCACGTCACTGTGGAAAAGAGCTAAATAGCTCAGTGGGCCTTATCTGGTAAAATAAAATAAAAGTATTTAAGAGTAGGAGTATTCAGGAAGGTCCTGCATTGGCCAATTGCATTTTCAGGAGTGGGAACTTTTGGTGGGTCGAGGGGAACGTCAGTACGATAATGACAAGGTTAGTTCGCTATTAAGGACAACATTACGATAATGAGAGGTCGTTTGGGAACTGGTGGGAGGAGTGAGGGAATTGACAGGCGGCGCGCCTTGTGCCGGAATTAGCCACAAAGTTTTTTCGAGCACAAGTTCTTGTAAAAAACGAAAAAACGGCCGAACTACAAACGGCAGCGGTAGAACGCAATAAGCTCATTTGTGGCTTTGCGATGATTGGTTTTGAGAAACGTGCAAGAAATTGGGGATTATTTCGAGATGTTGTGAGGGTTTATCGGGAGGGTTAAAGAAAAAAAGGTGAGTCAAGGATTGAGTAAGAGTGGTGAGAAATGTGAGGCTGGGAGAATTATTTGGTGAGATTATGTGATTATTGGAGGGATGAGTGTTGGCACAGGCATTTTACAAACAACCCCTCTGCCGCAATTCTGCCCTCATGCATCGCGCTAACTGCTTCACCAGTCGCACCCACGTACGCCTTCACACACGTCACAAGCTCTCACTTTCTGAGCACTGTACATCATTATTGACAGCCACCCGATTGCCTTACGATCAAAGGTCTGGCACCATGCACAAACATTCACAATACAACGTGCAAACAGCTAGCAAAAACTAATTTCTTTAGAACTGCTTTTTGTGTTTTGGTTTATTGTCCTTCCCCCCGCCCCCGTACCTCCGATTAGCACGGTTGACTACATACGATGTGAAAGAAGTTGAACATGCGTGCATACAAACACACCGCACATATATACCTTGTTCAGCCCTTACGGGATCCTTAAAGCAAGTGTTGTTTGCGAGCACCTATTGAGGCTGGCAAGGCACACTGGCTATCAACAAAGATTCGTTCATGAAGCCATCCAGACATATAGACACAGACACAATTTCAACCGAGAAGATGGGTACAAACTGAGCAATCATAGGAAGGACGTTATTAACCGGATTAAGTCATAACTGGCTGTTATGTTTCCATCCTACCTTCCGATGTTAGCAGTTATTTTCGACTCTCTGATTTAACATTAACAGGTTCACACTAACACAGCCGCCGTTGCTCGTGTCCTCTATGTGGCAGTGGCTCTGCGATTTTACATTGACATGCTAATCTCTCACAATACAATGGCCACCTCCGCGCAGTCGTCATGGAGGTAGCTCTCCGATCTTACATTTACATGCAAATTTTTCACTTTAACATCACTAGCCCCGCCCACTTCGTTTATGACCCTTGGGCTACACCCATTTCAAACCTTTAAAACAGTCTGCCTCAGCAGCTTTCCCCCTCTTTTTTCTCCTGATGACGATTGCTTGTGTTGCGATCAAAACGTCATATTTAAAAAAAAAAATCACTTTATTTTCATTTTTATAATTTTATTTTTATCATTTTTTCTATCTACGCGACTTTACCGAAATACTCAAAGAATATGAATTCCTGCAGTCACGAAAGCTTTAAGTATTGTTAGGAAATTCTGTGAATAATAACCGGGTAGGGTATTAAGAGAAAATAAATAGTCACTTGTCACTGACAATGTTAAGGACAGAGCCATGTCTCGTCCGTTTCCATAATTATATTGGCAATTATTTCCCGAACATTGATTTTTTCACCAACGTATTTTCTTCGGCTTATCGCAGGCGAATGAGTAGAGATTAAACCATCAAATCTGCGCGAATGAGTTCAACAGCGAGCGCATACGGGGCCAATCAAACAATAGAGAGATCCATTGTATTTGTGTCAGCAGGAAGGGCCCAATGAGTTGTTAAGATCTATATCATCGGGGGCGACCTGCGACGCTACCTATATTTACGGCACAGATCTTAGTTACACAAACGTGGTTACACAGGCAGCGTTACAAAACGGCAAGTATCGGTACGTGCTTCAGATGTTACAGAAATAGGAAACTGGTTGAAAACGCAAAACAAAAATTACGCAATAAGAGTGACTGTAGTCATCCAGCAAACCAGGCTAGGATTCAATGGAAATGCCTAAAACGCAGAGCCAAACTAATTGCAAATGCTGTCCAGCAGCATTGCGGATATAAAGGACAGTGTAGTAAAATAAGACAAACTAGCCATGATGAACGTAAATTTCAAGTCGGAGAACACAAGTTCCTCATGCCGATTAACAGAATGCAATGATAATTCGAACCCTGGCGTGGCCTTCGAAGAGACACCTCATCAATGAGGCAAAGGGATGAAGTGGAATTAAGTGCACGTGTGTGTGTGTGCGTGAGAGTACTTGTGCGGGAGCGGTGGTGCAGCGGTTCGCACGTTGCACTACGAACATGGTGACCCGAGTTCATTTCTAGCTCACGGCCAACACCAATGACGATTATCTGAACCAGTCCTGGGCCTTTCCTAGGTCGACTCAGCCTCAAATGAGTACCTGGTGAGGTGCGTTAACATCGCCACTGGGGAGATAATGACAGCCGGGCCTGGTGCTGGCCACCCACTTGCTTGTGTGCTGTTCCGGCCTTCATTGGTGCTCACTAACAGCACTTGCCCCAACAGTCTGTTAAGGCTATAAGGGGGAGGGGGGACTTTGTCTTGTGAGGGAGCGGTGAGGAGGCGGTTAGCACGGCGGTTGGCGTGCTTCACAATGAACTCGGCGACCAGAGTTCGATTCCCGGAAATGACCAACAACAGTAGCGAATATCTGGACTGGGCCTGGACCTTCCCTGGGTTGACTTACCATAAAATGTGCGGTGTGTGTAAACATCAGCACTAGAGAGACAAAGGCGGCCGGGCATGACAATGGCTAGACCACTTCCTCGTGTGCCTTGCCGGCCGGAATAGGTGCTCACTAGCAGCACTCATCCAAACAGTCTGCAGAGGGATCTTTGTCCTTTGCATGTGTATGCAGCTGAGCGTACGCGCGAGTGTGTGTGCGTTTGTGAGTAGTGTACAACCTCAAAGCCTGTGGGCCTACGTGGACACGGATTTCGGCCAGATTGCTGGATGATCCACTCTCGCACGAAAAACCTCACCTGCGCAAAACACCGAGGACCCAGCCCAGGGTGTCCGCATTCTCGCATGGCGGGGACGAGAGACAGCTCTTGTCAGCGACCATCATGAGCCTGACCGGGCGAGTCTCCCGATAGACGAGTTCTATGATCGCGCACGTCGCCGCGGCAGGAGATGGGAATTGAGTCACGTGGCGGAGTGAGGTGGGGGGCAGGCGTGGGGGCAGGGGTTGGTGGGCGTCCGGGCCACGCGCGTTGCATCGAGACAAAAAAAAATCCATGGCCGTTCATCCGGGCGGCGGGGAAGTCATCCGTTAAGTACAAATGTAAAGGTCATTGGCTCCGAACTCGCGCCTGCGTCAGTTGTGGCCGAGAGGCTTCGTTTTTAAACGATCATAACGAGGACCAAAAGCGGAACCCCAGTCTTCAATCTGTTGGACGGAGGCCCCTCGATGCCACTGCACATCAAGGGTGGCACCATCTAAACAAAAAAAAAACTAGAAACTAAACAATTTTTTATCATACCAGGTAAGGCACACTGAGCTATATAGCTCTCATTCAGAAGCAACCTGGCCACAAATGATAGCTTATTATTGCGTGGAAATTCATAGCAGCCAAAATCTCAAAACATATGTCGATTCTAAATGTGGAGGGAAAAACCAGAAGACCCAGAGAAAAATCCACGCAACCACGGGTAGATGCAAGCTCCAAATATATAGACGTCAGGGTCGGGATCGAACCCACGACCTCCTGTATACCAGATGAGGTAGTTCACATCTCGCCACCGCGGCGCCCATATCTCTGCTGACTCAACCCCAAACTCTCTTCGTTAAAAACCAAATCATACGATGCTGAATGTGTGATAAATCCATCTTCTGTGCTGTCCTCACTGTCCATTTAATGTATGCTAATAACGACAGTAGTAACAAGGAGGCTGTATGTTTTACATCAGTAGCTAGTCAAGTGATATATCTAATGAACCGTAAAACACAATTTCGCACCTGCAAAAATGTAATAATACGATGCTTGCTCAATTATTAATATCATATATACAGTACTTATTAATACCATTTTATTAATGCTCATTATTATTTCTAGATTTGAAGCTTGCGTGACTGCAAGGAATCATCTTCTTAGGTTTTTTCGGTAAAGTCACGTAGAAAGTAAAATAAAATAAAAACAAAAATCACGACGTTTCGGAGGCAACACATATAGTACGGAGACTTGTGTTGCCTCCGAAACGTCGTGATTTTTGTTTTTATTTTATTTTACTTTCTACGTGACTTTACCGAAAAAACCTAAGAAGATGACTCATTATTATTACCCAAAAGATTTGAACAGCTGGAAGCTAAAATCATTTTGGAACAGGTGCACTGAATAATTTTGTCCACTAGAGAGGGTATGGGGCTGAAAAGAATGAGCCTCCATTCACGCATATAATGATTACAATAAATATACAGACCTCGTCAGAAAGCCCAATACACAACCCTAATTCAATATTGGTTCAAGCACTGCTGGATGATGTCCTCCCCATCTCCATCCGGATCATGGGGTATATTTGCCCATACTTTAGCACCCTGGGTGGTGCAAGTTGGTGAAGGCAGCATAGACGTTAGAATATAGTACCTTAGAACAATAGATGTTGCTGCACTGCCTTCTGATGACAATGCAGCCCCCGCAGCAGCCCTAGTCGTGAAGGGCCATAGCCCAAAATATAACAATGCAATACCCGATCCACAAATACGACGGAGACATCGCAGCGATACACTCCACTGCTCCTGACGCTGTTATCTGGCTCAACCACCTGCATGCGAAATTGCAGTTGTTGCTCTGCATCTACATCGGCCATTTGAAATAAAGATTGCCCGAAATGTCACCTATTATTATTTTTACTTTTAAGGCAGAGCTATTGACAGATGTGTAGAATCGTTTTGTTTTATGAGCAGTGCCCACCCTTCCAACCACTATCCAGGCTCAACCCTTAGCTGAGCTACCGAGACCTGACGCATTCTGCACGATTTCAACAGCAAAAGCTACGTATATACACACACACACACCACATGTAATTGAGCTTTTTGGGTTTGCCAACACACTCCATAAACACTCAAAACCCTGCACAGACTTCCAGAGTTGTGTAGATGGGATGTCATGTGACAACTGTAAACATACCACACCACTTTTTTTTCAACCGTTTTACTTAACTTGACTCCTATGTTTGTCGTGGTCAAATCTTGTAATCAACATTTAGTCTACTTCCTGTTGTCCAATCAATTCCAAATTTTGCACACGTACTCAAATCCGGTGACAATGCATGGCTGTATCAAAAATCGGCATCAATTAATCGGCTCTTTTAAAGCAATTAACATTTTGTATGGACGGCTTATTAAACAAATACTTATTTGGGTCGGTCAAAAACGCCGCGGTCCCTAAACTCTGAAATCGCCTCGCCCAAGAAGCAGGTGCCACGTGTCTCTTGTAATAAAGATGTTGTCCACTTCCCAATCGAATTATTTACTTTTTTGTGCACTTTTAAATTAAAACTTTTGTTTTTTAAATAAGTTAATTTTTTATTCTGAATTGCTTATGCAGTTGTCAAAAGTGTCACATTTAACTCTCCTAAAGGTGACATTCATATCGCACGCTTAACCTTTTCCACATAAATATCTGCGATGACATTCGTCATAGTCTGAAAGAAACATTGAAGCAGCAAACCCCCCACTGAGTGTTTTTAGACATTTCTACAGGGTCACGCTTCAGGTTATGCAGGAGGAAATCATAAGTGCCTGGGATAAGACCCATGGGTATAGGAGTTTCGCACTCAAATTCCACACAGATTGCCTCTTAGAAACCCTACTTGCTGTAATGACGCCCACAAAACACAACATTGGCACCCAGCACAGTTGGAGGTCTCATGCACATCACTGCAATCACTCGAATCCCAGTGTGCTCCACTAACCCCATGACGTCTGGTTTTCTGGATGCAATGCGTGGAGAAATGATTCCTCACCACAAACCTACTTTAAAAGCCCAACAAAATTTTTGCCTCGGTTGACAAAACATCAAAGAATATTATTTTTCCTTTACAGTCGTTTGTACTCCACGGCTGGATGGAGGCCTCCCCGCGTCAATGAATCAAGGGGGTTATTAGACTATACTTCACCAAGCTGGTTAGTGTGGGTCGGTGAAAGGGGCCCAGGACGAGTTAATATATCACTCGCCACCGATGTTAGCCATGGCAAGGAATCAAACGGAGGTTGCCAGGTTCATAGCACAGTACGCTAGCCACCACGCCAGCGCTCCACCCCCTACCTTGATTACAATGCTCACAATAGCCATGTGTGTGTGAATTGATGCTTTGTGGCATTCATGCCAGTAACTAGGGAAGTACAAACAAATCACTCCTCATGCAGTTATTTTTTTTTATGATTCAGTCACGATTGGATTCAATAATCTATTTCTATTTGTCTAGTTACAAGGCCTCAGGGAGGTCGCCGGTTCTATCTCTGGGTGGGACAGTTGAAGCAATCGCCAACATTCTTAATATTCCCCCACCTCCGTACACCCAGCGGGACAGAGGCGCCAGGTGCGATTGATAGCACCACGGCCGGCCACCTCTGACTTCTCAGTGCCAGTACTCATTTAACGCCGAGGCAACCAAGGTGATGCCCAGGAACTGTTCAGATGTTCACCACCGATGTTGGCCAAAGTCGGAAATCGAACTCAGGTGGCTGGGGTCGTAGGGCGGTGCACAAATCACTGCGCTACAAAGTTGGCACTTTCTATAGATTGACCAAGAAAAGTGGTTCACTCAATCCCACCAAACCCACCTCACTCTGCGACCTGAAGGGCTGATGCACTGCATCGTCACCCTCTGCCTAGGCCACAAGACAAGAAGCTGCCCTTTAGATCAATCAAATAAAAAACATACATATTCTCTGCCACTCATCACTGTTTACTTTTGAGTCTCTTAATGATGCATGTTTTGTCCTGTGTTCATTTGCACATGCAAGAAGAATCGATATCAAATAAAACACGCAGCTGTAATTATGGCAAAGATGGCCCACTCTCGTACATCAAACATCAAGGTAACACTTGACACGCTCCACTCCATGTGAGCATGAATACGTTGCTCGCAGACGGCCTCAAGCCATTTATTATTTCTCCTGGAGATACTTCCACCGTTGGCTCTTGTTTTATACACAGTAAATGTTCATGTTCATCTGAACAAGTTCTTTTGACTTCAAGGCACACCGCCATAAATTTGGTACCAAATAGATAGCGATGTTAAGTTGTCTCTCCGGGGAAATCAAATCACTCACAATATTCATCTTTCTACAGTCGTAAAAATGTATCTCCATTTTGGCAAAAAACGGGCAGGGAACCCGATTAATAACGGCAAGGGATCTTGCCGGAGTGATTGCAAAAGGTCCGTGTTGTATGCATGCGAACACAGGAAAAAAAAAAGATTTTCAGCAAACAATTAGAAACTTTAAGAGACGTCTTTTGGACATGCCCAAAGCTCCCAACCAAAACTATGGCAACTCTTATCGAGTATTCCAGCAGGAGTGGAAGAAACGTACTGAATCCCCACTTGCAAGGCCGTTTTTATATATAAATGTGTGATCCACGTGCTGGGAGCTTCTCTAGGCACGTGTAGAAAACCTCCGGACATGCGGTACAATCAGAACACACTGAAAACCACATTGTGCAAGCACGAAAACCTACAAAGTAGTAATTTGGATGTATCGTTCCCAACCGTGCCACATCCAACCGACCGTGAGGGAAATTAAGCATTTCACAAACAAGGGGGCAGCTTAAACTGTGGCCAATTCCATAACTGTGGCCTTTTATCAGAGCATTAAACCTGAAAGGCCGTGGAAAAATGACACCTCATCTTTTTCCTCATTAGGTGTACGATGGAGAAGGGGAGAGAATAAATTAGAAAATTACCAACCTATTGAGAAGAAAGCCACTCGTCCCAATTCCGACCACTGATGAAAGCCTCGTGTCGCTGTTGCAGCCTCAAGTAGTGGGGCTGAAATTGTAAGGGGCTGCATTTCCCAGTGTCGCAAAGTGGCTTTGATCAGTATGGGAAAGTTGTGCCCTCAAACAAAACCACCACCGACAGGAAAATCTCCCCAGTTCCAAACGCTGGGCGTGCGATGGCATTGTGAACCGGGTTTTGTTGTAATCAGTAATGCAATAATACTATTTTATTTTACCAAGTAAGGCCCACTGAGCTATGTAGCTCTTTTTCACAATCGACCTGGCCACAAATGATAGCTCAACGAAGTGGCTTATCATGTGGAAATGGAGAGCAGCCAAATACTCCAAACGCATGTTTCTAAATGTGGAGGGAAAAACTGGACGACCTGGAAAAAAATCCACGCGACCAGGGAGAAAGAGACACGCAAACTCCAAATATACAGACGTCGGAGTGGGGATGGAACCCACGACCTCCAGTATACTAGGCGAGGTAGTTAACATCTCACCACCGTGGAGAGATGTTAACAGTCACTGGGAATTCACACAGTACAGAGGGCTTCGTTTCTAACATACATGACACCGTCACTGGCAAACAGCAACCCTGGAGGTATTACCTGCCACCGAAGAGATTATGTTAAATCGGGCTTGTCTATATCATCACCAGCCATAATCTATCCACTGCTAGATGAAGGCCTTCCCAAGCCGCCTTCATCTCCCACAGTTTTGTAATGTAACAATCGGTCTCGCAGCTGCGCGTAAGCCAATTTAATCGCACCTACGTTACAGAGCGCGAATCGACACAGACGGTACTTTGGTATGGTAGGTATTGCCCAACGCCAAGTAGACAGTACTGCCGATAATGCACAGTGCAATAGAGCTGGCTATATGGTACCATGGGGACAAACCCACACCACCCGAATTGTAATTGCTAAAGTACATGTGCTTAGCAGCCTCGATGACCGGTGAGTTTAAAAAGCACATGCTGCGACAAGCTATAAACTACTATGCCAGAGTAAAAATCCTCATGATTCAGTGCAAATGCCCACGACTCAAATAACAAGCTAAAGCTCCAAATTGAACATTCGTAATTGTAGAAGGAGAAACGTTGCTAGCCAGCGTGACTAACAGATTTGTCCTGTCGTCAGGATCTTGCTTATGGTTGGTCGCTTAAAACAATGCATGCCACGAAGGACACAGAATCATAACACGACCAAAATAACGCCTCTACCCACACGGCTCCCAATGCAAGCAAGTTAGGAGAAATCATGGATATGCATGATTTACATGAAGCTTTCCAAGACGCGTTTGTCTTTGGTCGCATTTAATTCAAAGTATGGAAAGCCGACGGGCTAAGTTTGACGGTTTTCAAGAGAGATATTGCAAACAAGCTCTGAACCTTTGTTAGAAAGCGTGAACACAACGAAAAGCCCCATCTCTACAACGAGGAGTGACGACCGTAATGCAATCCTGAATATTAGCAGGGCATGAGGGGGGGGTTTCAGGAGATGTGAGAATTGTGATGGTGGGGGGCGGGGGTGGATGTGATGACCTTACCCGAGGTTGGGTGCACCCAGTGACACGGGGCTGTGGGGGCTGCGTGCTGGAGAGGCGCCGGTGGTCTTCAGAGAGAAGGGGAACAGGCAGAGGGACGAGGGGCGCTTCAGAACCCCCCGCTCCGGGGCAGGCGCTGCTGCCCCCTGTGGTGTTATTCTAGTGGCACACACGGAGGAGGAGAGCGGGCTCGCACGTAGCGGCGGCGCTGCGCGCGTGCACGTGCTGTCCTGCGTTCCCCCAGCCGCTCACCCCCGATCAAAGGATATCTCTCGACGTGAGGATGGGGGGGGGCACTTGACACATCGCACCTGGCCGCTTGGTGTCACGCACGTGCCGCGGATTCATTGCTACACCGTTTCCATCGCTGCAGGAGGGCCAGCTGCTGGTTAGCGTGCTTGCTGTTGTTGATAAAAATCAAAGTGAACGCAGAGTTGTTCGATGTCTGCGCTCTGCTGCCCCAAAGACGTTGGTGGAATCGAGTGAAGACTGCTCTCTGCTGTGCGGTGGACGTTAAAGCACGCTTATCCGAGTCTCCTTGCAAAAGCCACAAACGATCTTAATGGGCCCTGGCCTAGTTAAATAAAGAAGAATTACGAGATGCTCTGGTTTATATTTAATGCAGATAAATGGCAATGAGAAGTTTGTCAAAGGGCAACGAGAAAGATTTACTACGCTGCAACGTGCACCAATAGTTCCCTGCAAGTTTGGCTGTCGGAGAAGAGACAGAGGGATGCTAAAGTTAATTCGCAGCCTTTTAATGTTTTTTACTTGTCAACAAAGGAGCATCCGTACAGAAAGTACAGTTTAAATTAAACTTCTTCTTATCATTTACAGCGATCAAAATAGAGCTGCATATAGCCAGCAACGTCCAGCTGCTGAACGCAAGATAATTTGCTGTTTTGAAGCAGCAATGTCAGGAATTGGCCAGGACAACGATGATGTTGTTGAGCTGACGTGGGATTTTATCAGTGACCGGGTTAAACCCACGAACTCTCATTCCGATCTTTAACGTCCACACCCGCAGACAAAGCCTGAATTTACCGTCTCAGTTTAGAATTTACAAGCGTACGTTACCTTACGTTATTTGCCCTTTTCTAAATCTACTGCTGGATGAGAGCCTCCCTGCACAATGTTGGTAACGGGGGTTATTTGACTAAACTTCAAGATGCTGGTCAGTGCAGGTTGGTATACGTGTTTATTTATATACTACCCGCAGTTTGGCTTGGAGAGACTGTCAGAGCAAGCCTTGTTAGTGAGTGCCTGTCATTGGCAACCCAGCAGATAAAGGGGCCCCCCGATAGTGTGGCCGGAAAAATGCCCAGCCACATTTGTATCTACCGTGCTGATGAGCGTAAAATAAACCAGGCACTCATCTGCGGGGAGATACAACCCAGGTTGCGATGATTATTTCCACTGGCGTTGTATGCATTTGGACCAGCAAACAATCCCGAGCCACGAGGATTGACAGCGAAGTATTCTACCACTGAACACATATACGACACCTACAAATAACATTCACCCATATAAAATGACAGTATATACACAGTAAAGACACAAACACATACATAAATACATAAACACACATATATAGGACCAGGATCACCCCTTCACCAATACACACAGTGACCAGCTTGGTGAAGTATGGTCAAACAACCCAGATGACCGAGACAGCATGGGGACACCCTCATTGAACAGCGGTTTGACACATTGATGTTAAAGTACTTGGGGCCAGATTCTCAGGCTGATGAAAACACTGAAACGAACCCCCCCCCCCCCCCGGCTTAATTCCTCAGTGCCGGTCGCACGTGGACACTTTTCACAAAACATGTCAGACAGAGACATTTGCGAACACATGAATCGAGCCCATACACACATGTAATAACACACACATGTAATAACACACACAGAGACAAAGGTCCCCTGTCCAGTCTTAGCAGACTATTGGGGCAAGTGCTGCTAGCGACCACCTATGAAGGCCGGCACAGCACACAAGGGGATGGGTGACCAGAACCACACCCGGCCCCCTTTGTTTCCCCAGTGGTGATGTTTATACACCACACCAGGTACTCATTTGAGGCTGAGTCGATCTAGGGGAGGCCCATGACTGGTTCAGATAACACTGGTCAACACACTTTTTCTGGCATAAGGTATTCCAACGGGTTTAAGGTAATTTCGGGGTGCTGATTCAAAATCTGGCATCAGTTTTTGTCTATCACATCAGGTTATTGAGATATCAAATATTGCATTTTCAATAAAAACTGCAGAAGAAAAATATTAAATAAATGTGGATATCTACATAAAATGATATTATAAACACACTATCCTAAAAATATAGCACCATATTTTAACACTAAAGCAGTCACTGACTCGCAACAACTTGCAATCATAAGTGACAGAGTTAATTTCGGGTAAAATCAATGAAAATGGGGTATGCCGATAGCATAAAATGAGATGTGATAGAGCAAATCTGAGATCAGATTTGGAATCAGCACCCTAAAATTAGTCTAAAACAGCTGCAAAAGTCCAGGCCAGAAAAACACTTTTTTGTTGTTGACCAGTGTAATCGTCAATAGTGTTGGCCGTGAGTGGGAATCGAACTAGTCACTGAGTTTGTAGCGCAGCACGCGAACTCTACCGCTCCCACAAACACACACAATACAACATGCAAAGTAACAATACGTTTAAATTATAAATAAATTACATTTTGGCCAACACATTTTCCTCTTAAACTTTAAACAAAGACTGGGTGTATACAACACACATCCTAAGTTACTTTCGCGTCTCTTTACAAAACACAATCCACTCGCGTTTTGGCCACCCGTTTGCACACATTTTCCGATCGCTCTAATTGTTATAGTCACTGCTCTCGCTGCCACGCCGAGTAACCACAGCCCACGACGCGGGGAGAGAACGGCAGCGGGCCTCCGCTGGAGAAGCGCCGCACGTTGCTACGCACTTGATCGTGAGCGCCGCGGCCGGGCCTGCCTCGTCACGTCTCCTCTTCATCGCGAGCGGTGGGCCCTCTGGAACGGCGGCCGCGGTTGGAGAGTGGCACGCGCGCGCGTGTGGCCCAGATTCCCCAAGCCCCGAGCGAGCGACTGGCACAAGCCTCAGAGCTCCCTTCCCCCCGCCCTCCTCGTGACCCCCCCCGCCCCCACCAGCTGACGAGTAGCGCACTGTCAAACCGAGTGGCGGATGGCCGTAAACAGCTGATCGGTTGTGAAAGATGTGTACGGGTAGGAAAGTTGTGGACGGGGGTAAGTGGTGGTGCAGCTGGTTGCTAGGGGGGGCTGAAGGAGATGAAGGGTGGGAGGGAGGGTAGAGGCTCACTCCGTAGGAAGATGCTGATGCAGGGATCATTTTAAGGGAGGTGTTTTAAATGTTGTTGTCAATGTATGGCCATTAGACCACATGACAACGTAGTGTGTTTTCTAAAGGCTCCATTAGATAATAGAATATCAGCCTATTGACTGAAAATACCATTACATACCAGTCAGTTCAATGTCTAAAAATCCCAATAGAAAGTGAATTAGTCTATAGTCTAAATCCCATTAGAGACAAGTCTGTCAGTTTATTATTTTCTCAAGACCCAATCAATGACCGGTCTATCAGTCCATTGCTGCAAAGCCCCATCAAACACTGGTTTGTAAGCCTATTCTCTAAAGACCCCACCAGAGACTCATCTGTTAGTCTAGTGTCTAAAGACTTCCAGCAATAACATCCTGATGGGACTGGAGTCGTGCAGTTCTGCCATTACTCGTACGGTCCATTTCATTAAAGCCGTGTTTTAAAAAAAGTATATTTTTTATATAATACTTATTTTAACCCATCTGTGGATCTCCCGAGTATTTCTCTCTCGTGTATGCAGGACCTCTCTGGGTCATCCAATTTCCTCCCACGGGCAAAACGATCAGTCAAATGGATTTGACCCAATCATTGGGGCGGTGATACTGCCCAGGAGTAGCATGTTCGCCGTTTGTTGCAGTTCGAACCTGGCAGGCCACCCTGGGTTTTGTGTCAAAAATTGCAGGTGTATTAACCGTAAATCTGCTTCACAGCGGCCGCTGAAGTTCCAGCGGCGCGATTAAAACCCATTCGGTCACTGTGTGCTGGCGTCCGGGTCCACATTTTCAAAAAAGAAAATACGTGCAAATTACTCAATTGGGATTCCACACAGCAACATCGCTCCCTACTGTGGAACGATTGAATCCTACGTCTGACATAACCCGTTCGCGATAGCTTCATTCTATAAGAACGGCACAAATACCAAATATAAGATATTATTACCCCAACTCAAGGTCTTGTGAAATTGAGGCATGAGATCCTGTGAATAATTTCTGAATATAAAAAATATATGACAATTAGACTTTAATTAAAAAATTCCTATAATTTTCTAATTTTATGCCGTTTACTCGATGTAACATCTGCTCTTAACTCAAGAATCCTGCACTTAGAGCTTTCCTGCTGACTGAAATAACTCAAATTAATGGCATTGCTAGCTACGAATTTATTACAGTTCCCCACCATTTTTATCTGCCTTGGAATTACATGAAACATTCCCACGTCTCCAACGCACATCAATTTTCCCCAAGTATTGCAAATGTACAGCCCTCTCGTGAATCCCCTGCTGGATATGGGTCGCCCCACGTGGAGAGTTACTTGACCATACTTCACCACGATGGTCAGTGCACGTTGAAGGCGGTCATCATGGGTGTGGAATCAGTGCAAAAATGGATTTTGCCCCAGTGTCTTGCACGACGACGTGGAAAAGAATGTGAGAGCAGTAATGCCGTAGAGCACGTAAGGCACACGCTGGAAGCACCAGCTAAGATAAACACAATTGCACGGACGGCTAGACGGGAGCAGACAAGTGGGGTGCCAAGGTATGGCGAGCAAGCACAGTTGGGCTATGAGAAGCAAGAAACAAGATGTTAACTCCCTCGCCTGGAACGCAGGAGGTCGTGGGTTCGATCCCGACCCTGACGCCTGCTGTATATGTGGAGTTTGCATGTTCTCCCCGTACGTGATTAAGCATAATCACGTACATTTTAATAAAGATAATAATGTCAACTTGTCACATGCCACCGGCGCCACACAGCATTCGCTCATCGCTCTTGAAAAGAGAGAGTGACACATAGGCACCAGAAGGAATCACGGACGAGCAGGGAAGGCAGCAGCCACACGGTCAGCTGGTGCCAAATTTTAACCCCCCCCCCGGCTCCTCTCCAAGCTCTGCGGTCCTCTGTATATATACTTTTTTTCCTTAATTTCCGAGTGTAGCGGTGGCGAGATGTTAACTACCTCATCTGGTATACAGGAGGTCGTGGGTTCGATCCCGACCCTGATGCCTGTGTATTTGGAGTTTGTATGTGGTCACGTGGATTTTTCTCTGGGTCCTCCGGCTTTTCCGTCCACATTTAGAAACATGCATAGAGCGTATTTGTCAGCTACACATTTCCACGTGAGAAGCCACTTCATTGAGCTATCATTTGTGTCCATTCCGCTTCTGAAAACGAACTATGTAGCTCAGTGGGCCTTACCTGTTAAAATAAAAATAGTTTCGTTTTATTCAGTTTAATAGGTGGGGGTGGGGGGGGAGATGCCTGGTAGAGAGCCGATTGTTGTCATTTGCTGCGTATTCACGTGCGTGTGCTCATGGTCCATTAGCTTTCAGGCTGCAGAAGGAAAATTTTACAAACATCAGGCTGGTGTGTCCTTACGTTGTTGCCGAGGGTGCTTGCTGAACCAGCTGTTGTGAACACACTCAGTGCGGAACGTGCGTCTATATTTGTCCCGTTTGTATTTTCTGCGTCCAACGACGGTTCACGGAGATGCCCGGCTCACTTTTGTGCCATTACCTTGCCACTGTTAAATGATACTATGGATCATAACTATTTACTCACACACGGCAGCGTCGCTGAATTTCAAGCACCTTTCTGGAGGTTACTAGTTGACCATTTGCTTAATGATTTTTAGAAAAATCCAAAAGGTGCTAACGCCACTGCTCTAGACGGTGCTACGAAATGGCACTTTGGCCTACTCTTCCACAATCGCCAGCGGTTATTAGTCGAGGTGGGAGTACCCCCACACCTTCCTCCACCACCTCTCGATTGTAAACACGTTTCTTCAGAGCTGTTTTTTGTGCTTAGTTTGTTGTTCTTCCCCCGCACCTCCGATTTGCACGGTTGTTTACGTACGGTGCTAAAGAAGTTCAACATATATAGAAAGCAAAAACAAAATATCCCCCAAAAAGCCTTAATAGACTGTTGGGGTAAGTTACGTCAGTGAGCACCTATGAAGACCGGCACGACACACCAGGGGGTGGGTGGCCAGCACCACGCCCGAACGCATTTGTCTCCCGAGTGGTGATCTTTACACACCGCACTCGTGTCAACGGGTTCATAGCGCAGCGCGCTAACCGCTACAGTGCCGCTCCCCAGCATACATTCAAGTTCAAGTTCATTTGTTAGGTATAGCCCTGTGAGCCATTCGGTTCTTGAATCGGGTGCAACCGCAACAAACAAAAACATGAACAAGAAAACATCTTAAAGTGACTACGTGACTATGTGCCAACAGAAAATCCAAGAAAAGACGGCAAAATATTGCATAAAAAGCACCGTACACCAACGCTGTGTGCAAAATCTCAGTGGGATGCAAGTCAAACAACAACAACAACCACAAGACAACTTAGATTAAGGCCATCAGTCTAACTCCGTACTACAACAAACAAACATGGCCAAACCAAAAAATAGATACACACACCACAAGCGACCTACCGATCAACTGAGGTGTACCCACTTATACTGCTGGATGGACAGAGGCGATTTAAGAAACCCGCCCCACTGTTTCAACTTTCGCGCAGGGAAATTGGCCGAGACGGCGACCTGTGGATTGCAAGTCCGGTGTGCTCACCATCACACCGTATGTATGAGATCTGAAACCAGATTGGCCAGATACACAAAGCCAGCATCCCTCTGTGGACGATAACATGAGCACAATCTATTGGGACATCATAAGCAAAAGTCATGCAGAGATTGGTCCCCACGGGAAGATTGGGAAATCTCCAACACTGGCTCAGGGACTCAAACAGTGACTCAAACAGTGACTCAAAGTGACTCAAACAGTGACTTAAACAACGGCAGAGATCACCATCACAAACACGACTTGAGCTGGAATGGCTTCGAATGCAACCTGGGCAAGCGATGTTCTGCTGCCAGTAAAGTGGCTTCATCTTGTTAAAAATTGGATAAAGGCCTGTAAATTATTCATTACTATCACTTCCCTAATGGCCACAGTCAACTGATATCTCGAGTGCGTTAGCACGGGTACTAACCGTGCCCAGTCGCCTAACCAACCAAATGCTACGGTTTGTGAAGACAACATTTGCATTTTGCTACTGTTGGGTATCCCAATGCGTGAATCAGAATCATCAGAATCTTCATTTATCCTGGAGAAATCCGAGAATGCACCGAGAAGGGGAGCGGTGGGACAGTGGCTCACACACCTCATTATGAACCCAGCAACCTGAGTTCGATTCCCTGCCAATGCTGTCATCAGTGGCGAGTGGTGACCGCACCAGTTCTTTGCACGATACTGGCCCTTCACCAGCCCGCACGCACCCAGTGTGATGAAGTATAGCCAAACAATGTACAGGATCAACGCTGTGTGTGGAGGCCTTCATTCAGCAGTGGACTGACAAAGGACCAAACATTATTATTATACATCGTAAGCAACACGATGATTATTACAATCGCTACATCAATTTCTTTACAGTCAACAATCCAACAGATTAAGATGGCTCCAAACAGACGAGGGAATAGAGACATAAACAGGGAAGGGTAGCTGTTAAGCGAAAGTGTCTCTCAACCAATGGTTTATCAAGATTACAAACAATAACAAGCATTAAACAGAAAAAAACTGAAATACACACCAAGTTGGAAGGTGTTTATAGCCCTCGGGCGCAAATTGGGTTTCACTCGTAATTACCGGGAAACCTTGCCAATTCTTTTCCCTGGCTATTCAATGGTTCTCACAGCAGGTGGGAAAAGAGAAAAACAAACCAAAACAACAGCAACTGAAGTGAAATGAATGAGTGGTGCTTATTCGAACAATGCTGCCAAACGCATTCTGCAAACGATGAAGCCGCTTACACGCTGGCTGGGCAACAAACGCGCAACGCTAAAGAAATTAAATAGCGCAGCAGTGGGATTTCTCATTCGACTGGGAAGCGTTGAGCTACAGCGATATCTTGACGTTCGTCGCTTCGCTCTTTCGGCCATTTTCAATCATCACCACATTTCAAATTTCGTCCACGCGCTTTCCTCTTTCGTCCGCTGTCATCCAAACCTTCCACGACGTTCGCGCCACGCGCCGTCTTTTTCGTTCAGTCTTTGAATAGAAGTCGTTCAGCGAGCATCTCTTATATTTGTGTATATTCATATATATTATTAATACTGTACTTATTTCTGTGATCATACTGTAAACAATTCATAGTTATTTTGTGATAACAGTATAATACTACAGTGTTTACTTACGCAAGAATGAAAATATTTCAAGGTATCGTTTTGTTTATCTATTTAGTTTCGTTTATTTATTTAGTTTAGTTTATTTATTCTTACGTTTATTTTTCTATTATTTCTGTTTATTTAGGTTTCGCACGCACGTGTTATATAGTGACTGTAGTTAATTTAACACGTAGGCTTTCGCGACCAATATTATTCATAATATAGGTTTTTGGGTCAGATCGCGCTATTTATAAATGTGTCGTAACCCTCCACCACCCGACACGGCCAAACAGTAAAAAATGCGTCACGTTTTTCAAAGGACGAAATAATTCACTTCTTTAACCCACCGGTGTGCTGAAGAGAGAATCAATAGCATTTTGAAATTTGAGTACGACGTTTCGCTGATAATTACAATCAGCTTCATCGGGTGGTGGAGGGTTATGACACATTTATAAATAACGCGATCTGACCCAAAAATCTATATTGTGACTGTAGTTATCTGCATGTACGTTTTTCGCCGGCCAAAATAAATATGCAAGCTAAATAATAGCTCTGCTTTGACATTCGTCCATGCTCTGGTCCCTAACCTGACGAAAGTACAAGGTATTCCTGTACGTCAAAACCAAACAAACAACTTTGCCACCCTTCATTACTAACACTGCCTTGTTACAGCAAAATATAGAGTGGGATGTAAATTTGGCCAGTGGTAATTTTGATGTCTAACAAAATAAATATTTTCAGTGATAAGCCACTGCCCCAAAATATTAACCTTCTCTTACATACTACATATGAGTTTACTACCACCTGACGGTCAAGAATGATGGATGGAGTGGCAGCTGAGGAATCGACGATGTTTGAGAGGAACGTTCAGTGAGGAGATGGATCAAATCAAATCCTCTCAATCCATCGCAGGATTGTCGAAGATGGCGGAGGCATGGTGAAGCCTTCATCCAGCAGTGGATTGACGATGGCTGATGAAGAGCCGTGGTGGCAAGATGTTAACTACCTTGCCTGGTATGCAGGAGGTGGTGGATTTGATCCCGACCCCGATGCCTGTATATTTGGAGTTTGCATGTTCTCCCCGTGGACGCGGGGATTTTTCCCTCCACATTTAGAAACATGCATTTCGTGTATTTGGCTGCGATAAATTTCCACGTCATAAGCCACTTCCCCAAGCTATAATTTTCATCCATGTCAGTTCTGAAAAAGACTTACAGTATATAGTTCAGTGGGTCTTACCTGGTAAAATTTTAAATAAATAGTGTGATGATTATGATGACGGCAGACCATTTCCTTGTACAGCAGTGTTTGTTACCAAGGTGGTAGGGTTTTTATTTTGGTATGTGCACAAAAATCACAGGTAATGAACACTTTGGCAAAAGCTGATTTGCGAGGGGTGGTGGAAAGGAGGGAATGGAAGGGAGAGGATTGAGTACGGGGTGGGTAAGGGAGCTAGAGGTGGGCAAGTGGCTCTTCACTCGATGGGAGAGAAGGGGCTGCTGATGCTCGTGGAGGGGGGGGGAGTATCGACGCTGGCGCGACTGTAATGGAGAAGGAAAGTTGATGCACCATCCAACAACAACCGCTCCGCCTCGAAGGGGATCGCGACGACCGTGGTCCCGATCGGGAACAGAGCGACCACCGTCACGGCCGCAGTGCGGCATACCGTATGTAGCGTAGCTTGGCAGTGGGCACACTTTCCCCAGTAAGCATTCGATCATTTGTTTCATGTAGTTGCCTGGTAAATTCGACACGCATTTACCAATTACAGAAACCCGACATCTTGCACAGATGACACTCGCTTCAACCACAAGAGTATCCGATGTGTGCCAGGGCCGAGGTCCAAAACTAAAAACAGGCAGCACCCCAAGGTAGAATCATACATAGATGTGCAGGATTTAATAGTTCTCCTCTTTCATGTATGGGTGTTCTGCTCATACTTTGATATCCTCCAACATACAAAACCAAAAATACTCGAGGCAATGTCCCAATCTCCAAAACAATCACAAAAACACTCTCAAAGACTCAATATGTCCCAGATAAAGATGTTTTCAAACAATATGTCTAAGCTTTAAATCTAGAATGGCTATGCTACTCTCAAGAGTTTAACATGATAAAATAATTTTCAGAGAATCGCTGTCAATCCACTGCTGAATGGAGGCCTGCCTAGGTCATGTTGGCCACAGGGGTTGATTGACCATACTTGAATTATGCTGGTCAGCGTGTCCCAGGACTGATTCAAATATAACTCACGACTGCTCTTAGCTGTGGCTTGGAATAAAACTCAAGCCACTGAAATCAGAGAAAAGTGAACCCACCACTATGCCACAGCCTTAAAGACAATACATCTCATTTAGCATACACACCTGGTTAACTAAACTACATCAATCGATTCAAAGCTACCACACCTTGCTAATGCTTGCACCTTGGGGCCCTTAATGAGCCAAGTCTAATTTAAACAAGGTTTGCGAGCCCACGGAGACCAGGTCTTTCTGTCGCCAGCTCGCTAAAAAAAAAACCTTAGTCTTAGAATGTGGCCCTATCTGGTTACCCGCGTCGGTGTTGCAGATAGCTCACCGTGTGCGGATTGTTTTCACGGTGCCGTGCTTGGCATGGGGGCGACTGGTCAGCCAGCCACCGTATGTCTGGCAGCAGCTGTCGGGATTAAGTCTGTGTACGCACTACTTCGCTTGTGACGAACGAGCCGAAGTGATCAGCCGAATGTGCGCGAATATTCCCATGCATTCCCACACTCCCTTTGTCATGAGTATTAGCTATGATTAGCATGTATAAAATATAACATGCTTCTTGCGATGTCTGGTAACTCAGGGGGTTCTCAGGCATAATAATATAATTATTTACAGGTGTTGTTCAATCCACTGCTGGATGAAGGCCTCCCCATGTCGTGCAAGTCGTCAGGGTTGTTAGATCCAAATCATAGAGTGGAACTCTTCATTTCCAGATTGATATAAGGGGGCGCTATTTGCAGATGGTATCTGTGAGAAAATCTGTAGACGATGAGGAATTTGCTGCCACCTTTCCGGTGACTCGTTATCAACAATACACAAACAAAAAGCCGAGGAATTACGTAAAGCCACTAGTTCCTGAAAAACTGCATTGTGGCCATCTTGTCTTAAGTCACTATCAATAAATTCAGTGATATGTGACAAACCAACAGGCAACAGTGAGACAAATAGAGAACTGTAGACCGGCTTCGCTTTGGTTAGGACTCTTGAGTGCAATCGTCACCAATGCTCACTTCTGCCATGTCTGCCTATGTGTACCTCATGTATGTAGAGGCCCACTTTGACACTTTAGGCACCCATTCGCTTGCTAAATGGCAACCATTATTCGTATTGATAAACAACAATTGTTTTTCTGCTATGATGGGTTTGTCTCGTCGTTTGCAGATTTGAACTCTTGTTATCCACGAAAATCCACCGTTAATATAAGAGAGGTAGCACTTCCTGGGATTCACAACAACAGTTAAACATCCACTCGATGCCTCTTATCCGTGAATGACCACAGTTAAGAGGAGTCCAGTCGTGTTGGGTGCCGTACCACCACCAGCATCATCACCATCGCCACTACCATCATCATCGTTTACAGCATGCCAATTTCAGAACTAATGTATGACTCAGCACACATGAGTTTATACGGGTGCTCTGGTTTCCTCCCACATATAAACACCCGTTAATTGGCCGATAACATATAAATATGAACTAAATTAAAACTAAACTATTTTTATTTGACCAGGTAAGGCCCACTGAGCTATTTGTCTATTTTTCAGAAGTGACCTAGCCACAAATGATAGCTTAAACGAAGTGGCTTATCAAGTGGAAATGTCTAGCAGCCAAACACTCATGTTGATTCTAAATGTGGAGGGGAAACCGCAGTACCCAGAGAAAAATCTACGCGACCACATGCAAACTCCAAATATACAGCAGGCATCAGGGTCGGGATTGAACCCACAACCTCCTGTATACCAGGTGAGTTAGTTAACATCTTTCCACCGTGGCGCTCGGAAATTAAGAAAAAAAGTCTAATATACAGAGGACCGCAGAGCTTGGAGAGGAGCCGGGGGGGGGGGATTTGGCAACGGCTCACCATGTGGCTTTCTGCCTTCCACGCTCATCCGTGGTTCCTCCTGGTGCCTATGAGTCACTCTCTCTCTCTTTTCGCGAGCGATGAGCGAAATCCATGCGGTGGCGCATTACAAGTTGACATTATTATCATTATTAAAATGTACGTGATTATGCTTAATAGGTTGAGCTTAGGGGAAAACTTCCTCCCTTAGAAAATTGCAGAAATATTCATTTTATGATTACTTTTTGGGAACGTGAGACAGCCGGACTGCTATAAAGCCCCCGTAAGCATCGTCTCCACAATCTCTTTGTAATATAAAGAGCAGTCAATGAGTATTAAGACCTTTCTCTTTTCCTGTGCCTACGGCTGTCTCCATCCATGAAGTGCCTTCCTTTGCATCTCCACCATTCTGCCGTCGACATCCCCATCACCGCCCTGCAGCATTCAATTCTCATTTTCACCCCCCCTCCCCACTCCACTAAAAAGAAATGCCACTGTGTTGTCATGAAGCGCCAAACCCCATTTGCACAGTGTCCTGAGATCCGATCACATTTAGACTATATTCTTGGTTCTTTCGGTAAAGTCACGTAGAAGGGAAATAATAAAATAATAAATATACAACAATAAAATTCTCACGACGTTTCGATTACAACACAAGCAATCATCATAAGGTGTGAAAACCACAGCAAGAAAATTTGATGATTACTTGTGTTGCAATCGAAACGTCGTGAGAATTTTAACGTTTTATTTTTATTATTTTATTATTTCCATTCTACGTGATTTTACCGAAACAACCAAGAATATGAATCCCTGCAGTCGCGAAAGCTTTAAATCACATTTAGACTCTTGGTAAATCCAACAAGTCCTTGACAGCAGAGCAGGCGGAAGAAGATTTTAAGATCTCAAAGGATGTGAAGGCGGACGGAGGCTGCAGCAGAACGACATCTCCAAACGTCTCGGTCTCCTTGCCATTGGATTCATGATCCCGTTCTGTCAATAACTGCGTGGAAGCTACTGTGAAACAGCTTCTCCACATCTTCTTGGTTCTTCCGGTAAAGTCACGTAGAAGGGAAATAATAAAATAATAAAAAGAAAAGGCGTCCTTCCCCCTCTAACCCAGCTTAAATATACGCTGCCAAGCTTGGTGGTGCTCATTCAGACGCTGTCTTTCCGACAGACCTGTTCTTCACCTGAGGACGGCTGCTTGCGTTGTGGCCGAAACGTCGTGAGAATTGTATTTTATTATGTTTTATTTGTATTATTTTATTATTTCCCTTCTACGTGACTTTACCGAAAGAACCAAGAAGATGAATCCCTGCAGTCACGAAAGCTTTAAAGCTTTTCCACAATAAAATAAATCACCGCACAGCCGTCTTTCGTGAAAGGAACGGCAGCTTCCAGCACATTCGCGGCAAAATCTGTCAATCCCAGATCAATCTCCTCAGCTCTGTTCGAACCCACAGATAATGCAACTTTCTATGGAAGACAATCATCCTCGATTGGGAGGGATGATGATGATGATCATGATGAAATACAATGCATGTCGAATTATAACGGTGTCGCCTATTGCGCGACTCTCCTGTTGTCCATCGAGGCTCAACGGCCGACTCGCAAATTGAGAGGCGGTGGGTTTAAGAGTAAGGTCGTTGTCAACTCAACATTCGACATCTCTCTGTCGCAGGTGGCACGAGCACACTGTATTACACGCAAACAGTGGTGTGGAGAGACTGGGCTACATCATAGGATTAGGGAATTTCCACAACTGGCTCAAGATCGCTCGTGGCGTTGAGCTCTGTCGAGCCAGAGAATGGTCGTGTGTAATTTAATGCAGGCCGGCAAAGAAAATGTATTTAATCAGGTATCACAGAATTATACTGGCGGCCTTATAACAAAACGTTATAAGGGGTATTCTACGATAATTTTTGAGTAGCATGATATTCAAATAAATGTACAAATACTCCAAACTGCTCTGCTATCTTTGCAAATGTGTGTATTACTACGGTGAAACAACGTGCAGTTAATGTGGGTGGACAGTGAAAAGATTTGCAATCACTTGACGGGCGGTAATGACAAATGAACGGACGTTATGCAGTCGCCCAGACCCTGGGCCTTTTGAGCAGCGCTCAAGCTTGACAGCACTTGACATCTTCCTCTATCGCGCTGCAGTGACGCACTCGCCCCCACAACACGTGCATCCACGTGGACTTTCACACCGCACGCTCCTGATGATTACATTGCCCACACCGCTTATCAGACACATTCAGAGTGTGATGCTAAGGAAAGTCACGCTGATCCCATTGCAAGACTGATATCAAAGTCGCACTCACACGTGTCAATTGCATAATCGCATCGGTAACATTATTTTCTTAAAAATGTAAGAACGGGTCAAGCTGGTCATGCAGGGATTTGCACGCTGCGCTATGACCTGGGCCACTGGAGTTCAATTCCTCACCATGGTTAAGATCAGTGGCGAGTGATAACTGGACCTGGTCACCCCCATCATCAACTCGCACCGGTCAGCATGGTGAAACATCCTCCATGACCAACACGGCATAGGGAAGCCTTCATCCAACCACAAACTGACAAAGGGATGTAAATTATAACAATGTCAAAACACAGGGATGCTCCTATATTTTGGCATACATAAATGTAAATCAATATAAACAATTCACCTCATCATTAATGAAGCCAATAAGATGATCGTGATGAAGGTGAAAATTACAACGATAAAATATTAAACCTCACACAAGAATCGACACCTACATGAGTCATCAATATTTTTGTCTGCTTGTATATCTTAGGAATGTATTGTGGTTGATACCAGCTGGCTGGTATCATCAGAATTTCCATTCTAATGAGAATCACGACTGCAACATATTAGATAAGCACATAGATGTCGGCCATATATTTGAATTGAGATTCAATTAGGCCATTCAGGCCCGATGGGTCCTCCCTTCTTGCCTGACCACCACACTGGGCACCATCCAGCCTGGCACCGATAATGATTTCACAATTTCACCGATCCCCCGATTCCTTTAGAAATTACATTTGATCAAAAACATGTTATTGTGATTCCAGGCTTGGAAATGTTGCAAGTCACCCAGCTCTTATCGCCAGTTAAAACATTTTTCCAGCCTTCATGAAGCAGGGCAGTTTCCATGTCAAAACGGAGCCAGCTGGACGCTGTGGCTGGTCAGATTATTACATCAAGGCCAACTCGGTCAAATAAACACACGAGTCTGGGTCAGCGCTATTTGGGCAAGAGGAAATGCGAGGGATTTGATTCCAGGCTGGCCCAGACCCAAACGCCAAATAAAAAAGATGTGACTGGGATGAGGCAACTGATTTGTCCCATTGTAAAAAAAATCCAAAACTATTTAACACGCAACACTCTTGTCTCTCAGAGGGCGTTTCAGCAACGAGTGAGCAAAGAGGGCAGCTTAACAAAGCACCCGACGGGCTGAACCCAAGCAGGAGGGTCCATTAGAGTTCAGGTTCCACTCGAGCTATTACGAAGCCACTGGAGCTACGCACTTTTAAATGTAGATTGAAAACTCATTTCTTTAGAACTGCTTTTTGTATCTAGTTTGTTGTCCTTCCCCCGCACCTCCGGTTTGCATGGTTGGCTACGTACCGTGTGAAAGAAGTTCTACATACATACGTGCGGCTTGCGCCACCTGCTGAGCCGTGGTAAAACCACCTCGCCGCACAACGACAACCCAGGACTAACTCTGCGCATGCCTCCGTCTCTCCAGGTTTTCATACATTTTTCTGGCACCCGTCCGCCGCTCTCTGCTGCGAACGGCATTCATTTGGCCGCGCCAGGAAAGCTTACTTCAGCTGAAACCAAGGCCATCGTTTTCCATTTCCACCCGCGCTGCCAAGACATTCCATTGCTGCATCGATCGGCGTGCGCGCGTTAGCCGCGGTCGTGCCACGCTAATGGCACCACCTCCTACCACCCGGTCGGCCCTCATTGCAAACCGGACTGCACGGCCACATCCAGAGGTAGAAAACCAGCCGTGGCACAGCTTCATTGGTACATTTATTAGTTTAGCATATTATACACATATTTTTCACACAAAAGCATCTCATGAAAGATGCATAGTATATATACAAAAATATATGTATAGCTGTTTGGGGCAAATTGAATACATTTACAGTCTATTTTTCTCAAGCTGCTGCTGAATGAGGGCCTTCCCCTCACATCTGGCAGGTAGGATTGAAGCTGAGGGGAGTGCAGAACAAGAATAGATTTTGCTGCGCTGCCCTCCACACTTACAGCGTATAACTGCGAACGCATCTCAAGCTGCCGCACAGAAGCAGTGGGCATATTTAATGCATACGAGTGAGGCAATCGGTCACAGGCAACGAACCAAAAAGGTACGAAGCCAAGACTTGACGAGGGGAAGGAAGTCGACAGCTCATTTTCTTATATAACAAGGGGGGTTCTGTAATGTGATGGAATGTGCCATGCTTGCCCGACTTTCTCCGATTATCGACCCTCCAATTGCCTTCAAGAACAAATCGGATTATCGACCCCCAACTGCCCTGAAATGCCTCCCGAACAAGCGGGATTTCGAACTGGTCTTAGCTGCTGTGAACAGATCGTTGCCTTCACCACCTTCGTTGAAACTGGTTTACAGCATCAACAGAAAACTGGCACAGAAACGATTGACTACTCTGCTGCCTATGACACTGTTTGGTGCCATGGCCCGCTGCTGATGTTGGTCAAAAATCAATCAGATGCCGTTCTACCGTACATCTAATCTATGCGATGCTCAGCAGCCGCACAAGCGGTTTCCATCGAAACAATCGTGTAGCAAATGGCACCTTTGATGTGTCCTTCTCTGACAGCCTAGTGTGCTCTGACCCCACTCCAAGATATCTCATGGTTATTATAGACAGAAGCCTCACCCTTCAAGCTACACATAAAACAGATCTGTCGAAAGATCAAATAAATAATTGCCCTGCTACAAAAACTTGCAGAAACAACGTGGGGTGCGCCTCAACTCATGTGCTGCGTACTGCCGCCCTCTCATTGATCCACTCAGTGACAGTTACTGCGTTCCAGTCTGGTCCGAGAGCTCATACATAAAACTGCTGGATGCAAAATTAAAAAAGGCGATACGCATCATCAAAGGGAACACTGAAACCGACACCAATCCCATGGCTCCTGTTCTGGTGAACATTCTGCTACCAAATATCCGCAGAGACATGCAAATATCTATCCCATCAACCAAGACCTCAACAATGCACCTCACACACTGCTGACTCACGTCCCAATCCCCCTGCTGGGATTGCGCTGCTGCTGTCACCATCCTCGAATCTCTCCCAGACACGGAACAACGCTGGCGGAGTGGAACAACGCCGACGTCCAGAATAATAAACACCTCATTCGACACCCAAACATTATCCTACCTACTGGCTTTGACATTCCTCAAAGACACCGGTGTAACCATCAGCCAAATCAAAACATCAATGGGCACATCTGCTTCGTGAAGGGAAATTGAAAGACAAAAACAGAGTGCAACTGTAGCCAGGCAACCCAAACTAAAGAACCATGTAGTATATCTCTCAGGTCTGTGCTCATTCCATGGAGGAATGCCAAAACTACACGAACTCTCTCGTGAAGCCCTCTCATGGCGAGCATACCTCAACATTGGCATTTAGCTCCCGAACATCTTGCCATCATAAGCAAGGATAGAAATTGAATGTGTTTGGATAGCCCTGGGGGGTCAGCCACCAGCTCATTTTCACCGATGTGATGGTTTGATACGAGGTAAATCTGCGAAAGCAGGAAACTGCCAACGCAAGGCATTAGCTGTGACATGTATGCTAACGCGTGTGCCAAATGAAATATGCGAGTGTGGGGACATTGCGTCGTGGTGTGATAGCCACATCTTTTATTTTAATATTAACCGCAACTAGGTTACGAAAAACACATTAAAGCAACAAGAGTTACATAAGGAGGATACATTTTTGTCTTGCAGGGGCATAAACAAACTCACGTCCATGGGCTCTCGTCTACGAACATATCTGAAAACTAAAAATAAAAGCTTGAATACATTACTGAAGTAATCGTCGTGTAATAGGCAAGATACATTTTTGTCCAACCTGAATGGCCTCATTAGCTTGCAATACTTGTTCAGAAGCATGCTGCTCGAGATGTTTCGTCAAATTTGATTGACAATAAAAATAAATCCTGCGTGGTACTAAACTGGAGCAGCTCGCACGGAGAATTCCCAAACTCTGCCACGCAAACACATTACGAACCTGCTTGCTGTACTGCCCACAACATGCCACAGGCAAAGTGTCTCGCGCGAACCTCGACCCCTCATCACGATCCACTGACCGCTCCACCCGACGACGACGACAACAGCGCTGGGCACGACAGGCGGATTGCTACCAGAGAGTAGATTTGTTACGACGGTCGGATCTGTATCTTTGGGTCCACACTAATCATTATGTATGTTGATTAATTGTGAATAACCCGACCAATAATAGATATCCATCCCTCTACTACTTCCTGTCCGCATCCTTAAAACCTCAACCATCATCACCCTTCCCCTTCCTAACCTCGCCCATCCCTTTTCCTATCACCCTTCCCTTGCCATCCCTTCACCTCCCCAACACTCAAACCCCATCCCTTTTTCCAATCAGCCAATATTAATGTACAATTTATAATTCTTGTAAAGCGGTTTGGCAAAAGCTCTATATAAAATCCCATAAGATAATTTATATGACGACATTAATATTTAGTGACGACATCACATTTACTCCCTCATTTAAGACCGACACAAGAGGATTTCTCCAATACTCTAGCTGCCGCCTGATGAGGTTGGTTGTAATTACCGGTAAATTGTCGTACTGGAATTGTAAATGTTGCGGGTTTATTCTCCAACACACCGGTGTGCTAAAGTAGTAATGAATTAACATGTCTGTTTACGTGACAAACCTTACTCATTGGCCGCGTCAGGCGGTGGTGGGTTTAACGAGACATTTATATTTTCGCGATCTAACCCAAAAAAACCTCTATTATGGATAATATTGGTAGGGAAAGCCTGCTACTATGACACATTAAACAGATCTGTATCTGTGACGCACGTCGAGGGGTTGCTTCGTCGATACACATGGAAACAAGGCGTGCTGCTGTGGTACAAGCACGGAAACTGAGGCAATTGGCCGAAATCTGTCCCGATAAATTAATGTATGTACGTATATTGAACTTCTTTCCCACTGTACGTAGCCCCAAACATGCTTATCAGAAATAAGGGGAAAGGGCACAGCAAGAGCACTCGCGCGTGGTGAGAGCATTGCCGTTTCCATGCTGACTCCACTGCCTGTCTGTCAGATGTGTGGTAACTTGAGGACATTTTTTTGCATTAAAAATATCCTTCTCGTGTGTCGAGGCTGTAATACATTACTGCATGCATACCTGCACAAAGTCAAACAATATAAATGCGAATGTACATAAATGTTTTCTAAGATAATTTAGTTTTAATTCGTTTATGTATTCATTATAAAATTTATATCGTGTTTGTTTGCTTATTTATTAATTCATAAGTCTTGCTGTCATGTCTGTCCGCTGGCCGAAAAATAGCTGTATAGCTCAATGGGTTATTTACTCAGATAATAAACTTCTGCTTCTGATTGATTCTGATTCAGTGCACATCCCCCAGAATGCACCAGATCTCACTAGATCTTGGAAGCTGAGCAAGTTTGAGCCTAGGCGGTGCTCGGATGGGTGATCACCACTCAACCAAATTGAGTGTTACAGGCTGCCATGGGGCTGCATTATCAGCAGAGGGCAGTGCAGCAGAATCAACATTAGTACTGTCAAATTCTCCAATGTCTATGCTCCCTGCCTTTAACCAACTTATACTGGGCCAGGGTGGTGAAGTATGGTCAAGTAATGCCCCACAACCCGTAAAGCCCACATCTAAGCAGTGGATTGAAAAAACTGGCTGCCACAGGTAACAAATCGAGGTTTATTCCACTCAACTTTGCCAGTGAAATTCCAGTCCTGCCACCCCCCCCCCCAACACTATAAGGCGTCAATTATTTTACAGGAAAAACCCAAGTCTAGGATTTTCCTTAAGCAAACCATCACAATTAGATCACCAATTGACCACACGTTGTCTGTGATGACGCACTGAAACCAAAAAAATGTAATGACCCTTTTTAATTTTTTTCTCCGCACCATGAAATACACAGGTGGTCAGTGGTTATGAATGGACTGACAACTCTCTTATGAAAACAATAGATTGTGAGTAATGAGTGTATGCCAACAACCTTTAACCCCTCAACTGCACAGAAGAAAGAAAACAACACGGCACTGAAATTTCATTGCACGGATCTGCCCCAGGGAAAGATGGTCGTGAAATGTGAGCAACACAGGTTGACTGTTTCCTTTTCATTCAAGACATTCAGTGGGACCGATAACACAAAGGGCTGTTTATTTAATCTAGGCTTGTTGGCCACGTTTTGCGTCCACATACAGACGTACATGCCTTCACCATCCCGCACCCAACTGGCAAGCGTGGTGAAGTATGATCAAATAGACCCCACGAACCGTACGGCATGGGGAGGGGCCCTCATCCAGCAATATATTGATGGAAGGACTGTACATCAGCATGTTAAAACTCAAGCTACTCTGCATATGCAGTCTCAACAAGCGCAACCACCGTGGGAGCAAGTGCCACTCAGGCATCGGTCTTCACAGCCAGTCACATGCACACAAGTCACAATACCATCAGCAGTCATCATCGGTCAAGAAGATGATGCAGCTGATTATCATCATAATTGTTGGTTATATGGCACCCAAGACTTGCTTGTTTACCAAGGAAAGTCTCACTGAGCCTCAAAGCAATTTTAAGAGGGTCATGCAAAGTTTTAACAGTGGGGGGTGGGCGACGATAATCTGTATTGCCCAATTAATCTCTGAGTATTTTTTTTCCTTTCAAATTTCGACCATAAACCCAGCACAACAATGGCCGACACTTTCCAAATGATGTCAGGGGTACTCTTCCCTGTGAAGCACGTGGTTAATTCATCCGCAGGACGAACCAGGACAGCCTGCCGCATCCGAACTGTGAACCCTCGAAACAGGTGCTGAACGTGCCAATGATCTACTGCTGGGCCATGTCAGCATCCCAGATACCCGTGGAGTATCGATAGTAAAAAAAAATGACGTGCAACTTTATTAAAGGGACTGTGTGTTGTCTGGGACTTGTTTTTAATGTTGTTTTGCTGCTTTGCCCAAGCTTGGAAATTGGTGTACTTATACAATTTGAACTTACACACTATTTTACGTATTCATTTGTAGTGATTTTCTTTCCTTTCCTATACTTTGCACTCCTATTATGTGTTTGCATTCTTTGTTGTTGTAACTTTCTGACCCGCCTCTACCGAACATCTGTGAATAAGAGCTTCATAGCTTATCGGATTTCTCCAGGATAAATAAATATTATGATTATGTGTTTAGGTAGTTTGACAAACTAGGGTCTCAAATGTCCATGCTGGGATCTGATGATTCTTAAAACGCGATAAAAACACGTAAGGCTCAGATATCCAAATATATGGCACCTGCAAGATTGCGAATAGATCGTACGGCATCACTCAAGACTCACAGAAGCCACAATAAGGGACAACTCGACTCTGCAGTCACCAAAACAATACCCGCACAAAACAGCAACCCATTAACCGGCGATTGCCTCTGCGTAGGCGATGTGCGATTCGCACAAAACAAAAACCTGCGGTGCAAATACCGTACCACCACCTGCTCACCCGTGCAGATAATCGCTTTGCATTCATGGGGGTGCCATGGTGGCGAGATGTTAACGACCTCGCCTGGTATACAGAAGGTCGTGGGTTCGATCCCAAGCCTGACATCTGTATATTTGGAGTTTGCGTTTTCTCCCCATGGTTGCGTGGATTTTTCTCTGGGTCCTTCAGTTTTTCCCTCCACATTTAGAAATCTGCTGTAAATGTCCACATGATAAGCCACTTTGTTAGAGCTATCATTCGTGGCCAGATCGCTTCTGAAAAAAAGAGCTGGATAGCTCAGTGGCCCTTACCTGGTAAAATACAAATAGATTGTCTTGTTTTTAGCACAACGGTGCCGCCTTACGTTAAGCAATCGATGAGGTCGGCATTCGATTGCCACAACGACCAACCTCCCTCCATTGTGCTTTGTAACCTCCCCCCAACCAGACCATCCCTCAGCACACACCCCTGCTCACCTGCGCCCCCCCCTCTCCACCCCCCACAGAAATGCAACCCAGCCTTAAATTTTTAAGCGCAGCTCGGCCATTGTGTATAAGGAGAGGGGGGAGATGGTGGTGGACAGGGGTGGGGGAGGAGGATGGGGGAATAGGATGGGTGGTGGAAGGTGGGGGAAGTGGAGATTCGCTGGGCTTTCAAGCGGACGACGGCTAGCAGACAAGTCTTTCGTGCCGGCTCCATGAATTAAACATGACCAGCACTCTCGGGCTAACCTATGGTGGCCCCAAAACACCACGGACGGTTGGGCGGCAGAGTGCTCGCTGTCAGGGTGGGGGGGGGGCGCCGTGTAATGCGAGATGCCCCCCTGCACCCCCGGTAGTAAGGACCGCGGGAGCAACGCGCTGAACGGGATTAACCCACGCTGCACCGCATACAGTGAGTGCTTATACAGCACGCCGCTCGACCCGCCGCTGGGTTTCGATGGGCGGCAATTTTTGCGATGGCTTGGCTTCAAAGCGGCAGAAGGGTTGAGTTTCAGCAAAAATCCGGAGTTGTATTACTAAAAATTAATCTATTTTAATTTGACCAGGTAAGGCCCACTGAGCTATATAGCTCTTTTTTCCAAAGCAACCTGGCCACAAATAATAGCAGCTTAACGAAGTGGCTTCCTACGTGGACATTTATAGCAGCCAAGTACTGTAAAAGCATGTTTTTAAGTGTGGAGGGAAAAACCAAAGTACCCAGAGAAAAATCCACGCCGCCACGGGGAGAACATGCAAACTCCAAATATAGAGGCGTTTGGGTCGGGATCGAACCCACGACCTCCTGCACACCAGGCGAGGGAGTTAACATCTCACCACCGCACTACGTCCACGTGTCCACGCTCCTAACTCTTAACAACCCCACATTGACCGGCGTGGTGAAGTACGGTCAAATAACCCCCACAACCCGCCGCAGTGCCAGCAGTGGATTGACAAAAGAGATGTACTGTAAATATATATGTGCTTGGTTATAAGGCGGTGTCTACTGAAGGAAACTCTGGCAGGTGATTTTCAGCATGTGATATTACACCACTGACAATGAAGCCCCAGAAATTGTATATGCGGGACACACATATATATGTTTTAATGAGGATATACGTGTGAGCTAGGCACTATAGACCATTAACTATGTTGTGTGCAATGAACCACTCTGAATCGAAAGTGCGTGTTTACTGCACGCAAAGCTGTCTGCACCTGTGGGTCTTCAGTGACAACATCACAATCGCACCTTGGCTGTACGACGCAGTAAAAACAGTGGACACGAACAAACGAGCAAAGACGACCAAATGAAAAATGCGACAAATTAAAAGAAAACACGGGGGGAGGTACATTTAATTAGAACAATTGAATATGCAATATCGTGTTTTTTTGTTTTACGGACGTGCAATTGACGAAAAGCCGCAGTGAGCGGTGAAACTAAACGGGTGGCTTATTCTGTTGCCGACGACGCACTGCATGCATCGCGGTGTTTTCCGCACTGCTTGTGGAAAAGCATCTTAACGATACACAACCCAACAGACACGTCCACGCCGCTGCACACATTTCACGGGGGGAGAGAGATTCGCAAACGACATTGTCCGCCCACGCTCTCCACAACTACTTGAGATCGCGAGACACCGAAAGAGCTGCGGTATTTCAATTGCAGGTTGCAATTTCAATTAAGAATCTAGGAAATATTTTTTAGCTTCCCCTGACCCCATACTATATAACATTACAACCGTATCCATCTGCATTATGCCACAAGATAACAACATTGTTTATTGGGAACTCTCGCACCGCATGTCAGAGAAGAGCACCTAAAGACGACGTCGCACACCTACTGAAGTCACTTCATTGGTCGCTTTATCAGCATCATAATATTGATTAATACTGGAGCAATCCGATGAGCTATAAAGCTATTTTTTCACAGATGTCCAGTAGGGGCATGGGGTCAGAAGGTGACAACAACAAACGCGAGCGGCACACCTTTAGCAGTCCGTGAAGACAGCGTACATTGCACGCCTTATCCAATCGAACGTTTCGAATTTTCATTTGGAGTTTTCCATATTAAGTGCCAAAAAAACTATTTAATGACCTTTTTAGTGCCCTCCATGGATGACTGGGCTTAACAACCATCGATGCACGATGCTCGGGAACCCGGTTTAATCACGAAGCGCTTCTCCGACTCGGCGCTTCAATCCCCCCGCCCCAACGCCACCCGAGCCACTAAACGTACACACAGGTGACTTGTTCACTTTCTGTGTAGAATTCATGTTCATGAAGCAATTGGCCAGCACTGCTGAGATCCTGAATTCAAGCCGCTTGTACCCATCCAAGGTTAACCAGGTTCTCATGTGGCGAGAGTTTAATGATCTCAGGACCGTCACTTCATTGAAAAGGAGTCCAGCTCAGTGGGCTAAATAGAAAACGCTAACAAATTACATCACTCGATTCTCTGTCTGGGTAAAGCATCTCCCTCTACTAATTAAGGTAAAAAAAAACAACACAGAAATAGTGCGAACACAGCTGCATGATATTGCTATGATAATCCCATAATTGCTCTGCACTCTTCAACGTTTTACGATGCACTTAATGTGGCTCAGTCTGCGCCATGACACGAAAAGCGTGCATGCTTTGCGATCAGCGAGATGTGCACCCACTGTGGAGGGCTATTCATTCGGTGCTACATGAATTGCATTTCGAGATGCACACCAGCCACATTTTCGCTGCCGAGTATCGCGCCACAAAAACAAATCGACGTGAAAAATGTGCCACGCAGCAGCGTGGGGCAAACCCAGGGCAGCACGCAAGTCAGACCACAGACAACTGCAGGCTGATCTCACCCACCGACATAAACAGCCACAAAGACAGGCATTGGCAGAACATCGCAAAAGCCGGACATCGTGCCTAGAGTTCACATCGACTAACACAACAATTTTAACATAAAAACCCAATGTGTTTTATAATCAAACCCCGTGTGCCGGCCACTGCCTCCATCTCACCACCGTGTTGACAGCCTTCAGGAACAAGTGTCACAAAAGACAGCGTGCGCTCGTGGGCGAGTGACCTCATCGCCGAGCAAGGTCGTCGGCATTCGCGTTTTCATGCCGTTGTACCTTGCGGCGCTGCACGACGTTTGAGCCGAGCTGGGTGGATACAGTCAGGGACCATTTCATCATTGCAAAGTTTCACAGCACAGGAGGCTTTTTGAAGGAGGTTTGTTTTGGTGCGTTCAGGCTCCCACACAGCTAACGACGACCGGAGACTTCACTCGGACAAAACATGAATGAGCTTTTTTTCCCGGGTTGCTGTTATACCGTTATGCCGTTATATATGTGGTGTAGCATGCTGGCTCTCAAGGCCAGGCTCATAAGGCTCCAGCCGTTCGAGCTATTTAGAGGTTGCACCATAAAAAGGGTGGGTTACGATGCACATAAGGGATTACGTGCCTCTATAGAATGCTTTGCACTACATCAATAATGTGTGTATTGATGAGATGAAAATGCAATGTTGAGAAGTGTGCTGCGTGATGAAAATTCATGTCTTACACGTTGCACATTCAAGCAAGAAAATGAATACAGCTATGTGAACATAGTATGTTTGCATGTCGCAGACGAGTAAAAGTGTTCACAGTCATAGGTGTAAGGTTTGAAAAAATACTGAAATTTACAGCCCAATGGGCTATTAGCTCTATTTCAGAGGTGACCCTGTCCACATTTGATAGGTCATCAAGTGGATCATATCGTAATGTGGGAATTTACAGTAGCAGCCAAATAATCTGAACACATATTCGGAAAAGGGGAGGGCAAAACCAGAGGACCTGGAGAAAAATCCAGACAACCACAGGGAGAGAGAGAGAGCATGCGAACTCCAACTATAATACAGGCATCGTCAGTGTCGGCATCGTCAGTGTCGGGATCGAACCGACGACATCCTGCGTATAAGGTGAGGGAGATAAAATGTACATTGACCATATCACCAATTATAAACACGTAAAAAAACAGTGAGCTGGCGATTAATGGATATTTCACAGAAGTTAAAAGGTGATCATAAAAAAAGAGGCGGGTCTTCCGATTCCGAGGAAACTAATCATAACAATGGACAAGAAGAACTGAAGGCCTATTGAGACATCCAGAGCAGGGGCAGTATGTGTGTGAGCTCCCACCCGCATCGGACTGGCTGAAGATGATGAGCGAGTGGGGGGGGGGTGTACATTATTAGCAGAGAAAGCACCTCCAATTAGCGCGGTTGGCTACGTTACGGTGCGAAAGAAGTTCAAAATACATAAACAGGAAGAGGGACAAACACGAGACTTGAATAGGTGTGCACGGGCAGCGCTGTGCGGTATTTTGACGAGAAGTGCTCGCGAGTGTGCGGCATTTTGTAGAGGCAAAACGCGGCCTCCTTTTTGAGTTCCAATGAGTGCCCGAGGCAGTGGCATTCTGTGCCAAATGAAATTTGGTGAAAAAGAAGTTTACGTAATCAACTGGCATCCCTCAAGGTGGTCTGGAAATTACGGGCCGCGTGCCCTAATCGGATAAAATAATTAACGTCTAAAATGGGGAAAAGCAATCGCAACGAATTTGCAATCCCGTGTGCATTCTGTCGTGCCCAGCATCAGGCAAAAAATACATTTGCGATGCTCTGCCTTAGCCACACAGCAAATGGTTGCCACTGCTGAACTAAAACACTGATCTAAAAGGTGGCCGCTCGCGAATTTGATGGACAGCATGGATGTACAGGATACGACCTCACTGACAATCATTGCCCAGGAATTCCCCTTGGGGCGGACATAAGATGGCACACAAAAAGGTACACTGAACTCGAGGATGTAAAAGGCGGGCGGTTGAGTAGTTTGGATATTGATCTGCGACAGCAAACGCAAGAGGAGGAAGAAGAAGACACAGAGAGAGAGAGAAAACACAAAGGGTCGGATAGAAATGCCCTGAGAAAGGGCAGCAATTGTGAAGGGAGGGGCGTTGTAGGAGAGACGTGGCGGTTGTACTCACAAGCTTCCCCGCCTTGGCAGACTCAGCTCCTTCTGAAAGACACAAAATGGCAATGGGAACATTAGCGAAAACCTCGAGATTAAAGGAAGACGCTTCGCGGAAGCCAGGTGAGGTGTCTTTGTGTACAAACAAGCTTCACGACGGCATTCACCTCCGCTGACAGCCCGAAGGCCAGTTAGTAGATGTTCTATAGTCCTTTAGTGATGGGCAAATGTCTTGAAAGTATGAATCCTGTAAACTTCTCACAGAACAATGTTAATTTTATTGCCAACACAGGCATGATGGCCTGGGTCATGACTGTGATCTACATCAACTTGGGACCTGTAATCAGAATTGGTCCTGGTTTATGAGCGTACGCTTACAAGACGGAGCAATTTGGATTTATACAGCATCTAAATGTGACCGCATCTCAAGATGCTGTACAGGAATATAGTGAGGCAGATTGGAGAGGTAGTTATTGGCAGAGAAAAAAAGGAAGACTTAAGCCTGGACTTGGAACATGGAAGGTTAGTTGACAGCATGTATCATGGGGGAGGGGGCAGCTTAATACGATGTGCACAAGTTTTCTATGGAGTGGTGGCACAGTGGTTTACAATATGCGGTACATGCTGCTGGCAATGCAAATTTGATTGTAGGCCATGAACAACACCGGTCGAAGATCATATCTGAACCAAGCCAGGGCCTCCCATTAACTGGCTCAGGCTTGAACAGGTACCTGACACGGTACGCGAGTTTCAACATTCGGTATGTACCTGTGGCAAGAAGGAATTGTGCTGACGATAACCATCTCTCATAGAACACTACCATTCTGTGAGGCTAAACAGGAGCTGTGTTACGTTTCAAGAGTTTGTGAGTGATGGGCCAGCGATCGCTTCCTGGCATTTCTGCAACTCCCAATACTCATGCCCACTTCGCAGTCAACTTATTCAAATGTACCAACCCTATCCAATCAAATCCACATTAAATGTTTACATGACTAGCACACCGGGTGCCTGATCAAAATAAGATACCTGCACTGCAGAGGGGCACAAACGGACGCATTTCAGAAATCCTGGGACATGGCACTGCGCTACTATCTCAATGGGTCTGCGGTTTGATACCTGGCCATTCACCACAAAAGCCGGCGGCAATGAAAAACTCAGCCTGACTTCCCTGTCCTCTAGGTTGACTCAGACTGAAATTAGTACGTGGGATAGGATTTTAAACATCGGCGCAGGAGAGACGATAACTGCCCCGGTGTTTATATTTCATCACAATCAGAAATTTCAGGCCATCGGATATAGTTTATGGGATGTATATATTAATGTTGATGTACATTTGTACACCTGTTACATATTTTAATCAAATATGTATTCTCAATCTGTTGCTGGATGGAATCTCTGATGACGGTCCGAGCATTTCCATAATTGTACAGCAGAAATTTAATTCAAATCCCCATGTGCCTCAAATGCATCCTTACCCTCAAGATGCAACAAACTCACAGCCTATACTGTTTGTACACATGCTCATACCCACACAAAATACTTTGAGATAACCACGTTGTGTAAAAACGTTCAAAGATACGTGCTTTTTTCTTAAGATATGCACATTGCACACACAAATGTATGTGTACATGCAAATTCCACCGAGAGACGAGGCGAGGATTACCCGGTGGGTTTGATATTCCACAAAGCTAATGGTCCAACCCTAAACCGCATCCGGACAAACCACGGCAGATACGGATACCTGATGCATAAATGGAAAAATTAGAAACTCTCCGATGTGCGACTGTGGTCATCCAGAACAGACCGTGCAACGGAAAATGACGCAATGCTCGATTCACAAATATGAAGGAGACATCACAGCGATGATACACTCTGGTGCTCCTGACGCGATTATCTAGACTTGACCACCTGAATATGAAATTGTAGTTGTTGCAATGCATCTACATCAGCCATACGAAAGATGAAGAATCCAAGTCACTCATTTAAAAACAGATTCCAACCACGAAACTACCCAACCATTATACACAGACCTTTGTTCTGTGTCTCAATGTATGAATTATATATTTTAAGTAATTGGGCTATTGGCTTTCCAGACCAATATCATCCAGCAGCATTTGTTATCAGACTAATGGAAAACAAGCTGGCCAATAACTAAAACACGTGCTACCAACTGAATGTGAAATTGCAGTTGTTGCTCTGATCTACATCAGCCTTACGGAAGAACCCAGGGGCACATAAACATGAAGACTGCAGAGATCGGCTTGCACCCAACGCCGATTAAACAAAGCAATTGGGAGACATCACACAAAAACAGCACAACGGCAGCTACACCAACAACACCACCACCAAACACTCCCACTACCTACCACAAGCTTGTCATTCAATCATAACGCACATAAAAACAAGCCCACGCTCGCCACGCGATCAACTTTGCTGGCTCGCCAACGCAACGCAAGAGACGCCCCCCCCCCGACCCGGCAGGACGTGCATTAAGAGCGGAGCGGCAGCGAGTACCAGTGCGTTTACCTCCTTCGCAGTAAAGGGAAGCATTGCGGCGCGAGGGAAGGCGGCTGCCTTCACTCGGGCACTGCTGCTGCTGCTGTTGCCGCCGCTGCCGCTGCTGCGTGGTAGCAACGGTTCGAGCGCATGCCGCGTGGCTCACCCTTGTACCCGGCGGTGGGCAGTGGCGGGGGAGAATAGCGGCTCAGGGCGTGGTGTCGCTCCCTCTCTATCTCACTCCGTTATCGCCGCCACCACCGCTCTCTGCGTCTAATCGCCACCCCCCTGCCACCCCCTATTGTTCTGCTGATTGCCGACCCATGAGTCCCCAATTGCCCACCCGTCTGTGCTCTCGCTCGCTCGTTCATTCGCCTACTCGCCCGATCCTCCGCTGCTCCCCCACCCGCCCGGCCCAGTGAAGGAGAACACACGCGTCACGTGGGAGAACAGCTCGAGGCTCCGATTACCAACAGCGCGTAATAACGGTGGTGCCGCGAGACTCGCCTGCCCTACCGATTTAAGCGGCAGGGTTGCCGACTCTTAAACCCCATCAGCAATTGTCGAAGGAAACTGGACCGCTTCATAAAAACAAAGTACAGCAAATTATGCAATTTGTTTTTAATATCAGTGCGAGGTAATAAAGCGGTTCAACCATCTGCAGGCTGTCACTCAAATCCATTGGCATATATGAGTGGAGTAGGTAATGATGTTTAGGAAAAAAAGCAGACTCCCAACTGTTTGAGCAGGTGGCAGCATTTTTGACACTGGTTTGAGATGTCGGTTAGGTTTTCCACAAATACTAATAACATTGGATTTTCAATCTTCAAATTTTAAACTTCAGAACGCTGTCCGTGAAATGCCATAGTTACAAACGACAATATCTGACTTTGCATGAATCATTTTATCATGAAACCTCTCTCCCCACCAAGACATAATAAACCCAGGTGCACACAAACTGCCACGTTTAAAATGTTAATTTACCTGGCATATAATAAGATGACAAAGCATTCAAAATTTGTTTTTGCAAATTACTAATATGAATTGTAAGCCTGCTCATCTCACTGTTATTAGCTGTAGCGTGACATAGTAACCCTCCATCTCGCATTTTACATCTATTGTACAAACGGGGTGAGAAGTGCTGGCACAGTGGTTCGTGAACTGCATGATGAATCCTGTGACCTGAATTCAATTCCTGGACAGTACTAATACCTGTAGCAAGTGATATATATCGTCCTAGACTCCCCGAACCGACCTGCACTGACCAGTGTGGTCGTGAACGGTCAATATTTTTTCTATGATCCTTGAAGTTGTTGTTTTTAAGTTTTATTTTTATGTCTCTCCCATATTCTTCCTTTGAGAAAAATACTTGTAAATCCACTGTTGGATGAGAGCCTCTCCATGGTCGTGGAGAGCGGTGTAGATAATTTGACCGCTTTACCGTCCTGACCAGTGCCGGTTGGTGAGGGTGGGAAACAAAGACAGTGAGCGCATAGTACAGTACAACATTGGATTTACTGTAGCTGCATTGCGCACTGTTGCTAAAACAATAGGCCTTCACAGGGCCGCAAATACAGGAAATTAACCAATATCATCTGCTAATGATGATTATTTTTGATGAGGACTGGTGACTGGAGAAGGCTGCACACCGAGTGGTGTGGGGTGCGGGGATGCCGGGAGGAGCGGCCGTTTGCTGGGGCGGGGACAGATTACGGGGGAGTAGGTGGGTGGGCGACATCTCCCAGGCCGACACTTGATCCTCAAGATAAATCCCAAAAGTAAACGTCTGCCTCTCAAAGTGGCGCCTCTCCACTTGTGCTGCCAAATGCACAGCATTCACTCACACCACTGCGGCCACCATCGCCACCACAGCAATGCGGGATTCCACGAGGCGAGCCACGGCGTGGCATCTCGTGGCTGCCACATGGCAACTGGTCAGGCCAACATTTGTTCCATTTGGTGGGCTGGCACTGACTTGTTAAAACACTGTCCAAATGCATCGCCTTCATCGGCTACGGTCAACGGACCACAAATATGACAATCACCTCATTCGATATCCAAACATCGCACCTCCATGCGTTGACATTCCTTCTCGAAGACACCGGTGTAATCATCAACCACACCAAAACATCCATAGGCCAAAGTTCATGAATGGGAAATTAAAGACATGCCACAGGAGTGTGATTGTGGCAATGTAATCCAAACCATGGACCATATAGTAAAACACTCTAGTTTGTGTTCCTTCAATGGAGGAGTTGCAAAAGTACACAAACGCTCTCTCTCCTGAAGCCCTCTCATGGCTAGCAAACCACGACATTGGCATTTAGCTCCTGAACAGATTGCCATACAGAAGAGTAGAATCTTTTTTTTTGTCATTTCATTTGACCAGGTAAGGCCAACTGAGCTTATGTAGCTCTTTTTCAAAAGCAACCTAGCCACAAATGACAGCTGAACGAAGTGGCTTATCATGTGAAAATGTATAGCAGCCAAATATTCTACACGCATGTTTCACAATGTGGAGTGACAAACCAGAGGACCCGGAATAAAATCCACGAAACTCCAAATATACAGCAGGCGTCAGGGTCAGGATCTAACCCACGACCTCCTGCATACCAGGTGAGGTAGTTAACATCTCCCTGCCACCGTGGCGCCTGATGAAGGCTTCTTCATTCTGTCGGCATCTCCTAAAGTCTTGCGATGCTACCATCTATCTCGCTTCTGCACATAAGCTGACCCCATCTCTCCATACCCACTGTGGTCATCCTGAAGGGAGTTATCTCCTTGGTGTCCCATTCCATCACCAACCTTGTGTTTTGGAAATCGCCCCTTTATTAATTACCAGTGACGGTGATGTCTCTAAGTTGCACGTGTCATATGATCCCGGTAACACATTCCTGCGGAGGGAGCTGGTAGGAACCTTGGGTTGCTCGGTCAATGGCCAGGGTCAACGGCGGCGTGGTGTATTCCGTAAATATGCCCGACTGTGAGGGCGGGCACAAGCCGGCGTGAGGAGGTTAAACGTTGAGATTTATAAGGGCACCACGGGGTGACCAGCCCCTCCCCACCCAGCCCCACCCCTCCCACCCCCCACCCAGCCCCTCCCCACCCTCCCCTCCCCACCCAGCCCCACCCTCCCCATCCAGGCCCTCCCCACCCAGCCCCTCCCTCCCCACCCAGCCCCACCCATTTTTGGATGCACGACGGAGGGACACAATAATCCCCTGTGGGCTGGTGGAACCAGGAGGTTCCTACCAGTATTACTCTTTCTGTCTCTCCATGTCATTCCAATCATGCATCTTGCCATGCTTCCTTACATACTTTTCAGCCTTTGTTCCATCTTCTTTGTTCGTGTCCATGTTTCTGATCCATGTCATTGCGGGTAATGTTCGCTAATTCAAAACTTTTTCTGTAGCCACACGGGTCTGTTATTATGAAATGAAGTTTTACAAAAGCACTATACCCTGCTCTCAGTTTCCTCCTTTATGTCATCTTTTTAATCCCCTTAAGTGCTCTCATCTCTTTTGCATCTTAGTACTGGTCTCATTTTATACATTGTGTGAATTCGCTCAACATACGTGTGCCGAGTGACTCATTCTTCGTACACCTTCAAACAAGAGCAAACATATCATGACCAAAATATGTCTAGGGCTCGCAAAGAGGGCAGCATAACCCCCAGTTCCATAACAACCCAGCCCAGCCACTGCATTAACAAACGCAACCAAATAATGGACTCCTTCAACCGTGCTGCAAGGCTGCTGCTGGGGACCAAACAAGCAACCAGCAATTGTGTCGTCCCGATTGCCCAAACCCTGGCCTGACGCGCGTTGACATCCGTTGGTCAGACCTAGAGAGAGACGCTTGAGTGGTGGCCATTACGAATGGTTACATTACTTTTTTTAATTGGGTGCTATTGTGAACAATAGCCATATCAGATATTAATACATCTAATTGTCATAATCATTGGTTCACTGCAGCTCAAAGACTCGGTCTTACACAAGGCGTGTGGTGAAGTAAGGAGATGTCTATGTGCTCAGAATTTGAAGGCCTGAAGATCAGAATTGGTGATTTGCCTGACAATGTGTTCAGGGAGGCAGATCCATATCCAGACAGCAGAGTGAGGGGAGCTTCTGTCCAGGGAACAATGTTCTGGCAAGTGGGGGGACAAGGGCGTGGCTTGGCAGGGTTGTGCATAATCTGGTGGCACGGCGTCTTTCTTATACTTCTGGCCACCGCCTTTTGCACCGAATGCAAACGTGTGTCGTGGCCCTGCAAGTGACAACTGTGTTAGCGAGACGTGTGGAACATTCATGATGCAGGCACCGCGACCGTACCTTTAATTGGTGCCCTGAATGGGATTTGTAAAGCCATTTAAATTTAATTTGATTTGCTTGTGTAATGAAAAGAAACTGCATTCCATCACTTTCCCACTTATGGCCTTTCGCTAATCATTATAGTAACCGTATTCTGAAAGGGATAGTTTCTAATGATTTTTTTTGGAATTAGATACAAAAATTATCATAGTCCAAGGTTTCCTTTCCATGACATCACTAATGGCATTCCATTGGCACTCAGAGTTCTAAATATCGCATAAATTCCAAACTGAAATATAAATGGATAAGGAAGCACATTGTTTGACCTTAGCAATCGGATTAATTATTAAAGTTTACACGGTGTACGAAGCAACCTCATTATAATACTTGTGATGTTAAACATCTCATCACTTGTGAGTGTACAAAACCTTTTGGTGACAGCAAAACTATAACAAACAAGATGCTCGTACGACGTATTTTTAGCCAGCACTTTGATGCGCCTACGCTTAGCCTTGTGCTCGCAAGTCCCAGCCGAGGAATCAAATGTAACACTTCCCCCTTGCCCTGTATTCTACCGATCCCTGGAGAGATCAGGCCTATACTGAGGCAGGCAGCTGAGCAGGACCAAGGCATCACAAGTCCCGTGACTGTGGGAGCAATTTAAAACGAGGATGTAAATGAAGCAACATGGCTATGTGAAAAATAATAATATATGTTTACCATGTCTGGCAATAAAGCAGATGTTAAGATGTTCAAACACCAAATAGAGACCTTTTGCAAGGAATCAAGTGTGCATTAAAGCACACGTACTTGTGGCAAAACATGCAAACGAACATGCTCTGATAATAAATGCATTTTCTTTGAAGCTGGTTGGCCTACACCAAAGACAGCTTTCTTTAGGGCCTAGTTTCACCAGTGTCAGACCAGAGAACGCCAAAAAGCGAACAGCACAAATACAATGCACGTATCAGAACATTTACAGCTCAGGTTGAGCAGCTAACATGGGTATAGCAGACCCTCAATAGACAGTGCCTCATATGTGACCGCAGGTGCGATCAGCTGGGCGTGGATTTGCACACCGTATCGCACACTTGGGGAGACACGGGTTTGTGGGTCACATAAATGTGCACATTCACAATCACCTCTCTCTAATCCACCCACTGGGATGTGAGGTGGGCAGGATATGACAGTACAACAAAGTGGATCTGTGGACCTGTACGTGTTGGGCACATTTGTTTACAACTCGTGAAATTAACACGGCAGAAGCTGGAAATAAGCACGCGTATATTAGCACAGTTCTTATATAAATGATGACACGTGCTTGCATTACACTGGTAGGGGGAGGCAAGAGGAAACTTCTGATACAAGCACACACTGCTTTGGATATAAGCATAGCTGGCCTTGCTCTCAAGGCCATGCACTTATACCCAGCTTCGACTTCGTGCGACTACTTAAATTCCACTAATTCAACCATTAACGCCACTAAAACATTATTTATTGATGTATTGTTACAAATATCCACACGCCCACATTATATCCATCCTCAAACACACTTTCAATGTTTTCCCAGGATTCAACAATATTCAAATGTTTACGTTAATATAAAACGGTTAATTAAATGTGCTATAGTAAAAAATGTAAAGAGGTGTGTACAATCTATGACGATGCAAGTTTGCGCTGGTTAATATTGTTTAATTCTGGCCAGAACATTTATTTCGCGATTACATCGGATGATTTTTTTAATAAAGTCACGAAGATGGCCCCCTAATGCCCTTTTATCATCCCAAACGCCTCCACACCCTCACGTACACCATCTCGCCTTACCCCCCATCTCGTTCCACGGTGGCGAGATGTTAACGACCTAGCCTGATATGCAGGAGGCCATGAGTTCGATCCCAACCCTGATGCCTGTATATTTGGAGTTTGTATGTTCTCCCCGTGGTCACGTGTATTTTCTCCGGGTCGTCCGGATTTTTCCTTCCAAATTTTGAAACATGCGTTTGTAGTATTGGCTGCATTACATTTCCACGTGATAAGCCACTAAATTGAGTTATCATTTGTGGCCAGGTCGCTTCTGAAAAAGAGCTACATAGCTCAGTGGACCTTACCTGATAAAATAAAAATAATGGTTTAGTTTTTCGTCTATAGTTCCCACGCCTTCACCCCTTTGATGCTCGCTTGGTTTGGGTAGACTGGCTCAATTCTCAATTCACCCCTAAAATTAGTTATCCACACACAGACCTTCAATTCGTGTGATTCTTCAAGGGTGCACTGCCGAATATCTTAATTATAAGCGAAATATTCGCGCAAACGCACAGACACTTCGCGAGATGCGCCAGAGATAATAGGATCATTGTGTCCACATTGAAAACTGTGCCATCACGTGACCTTGCCTACAATCACTCTATGACGTAAATGCGGCAGTGTGGGTAAGGAGTCCTCGACTTGGAGCTTGGAGTGGCCAAGGTATTGATACAAGGGGACTGGACAGTGAAATTAATCTGGCAGGGTAGGGTACAATACATGTGCAGGTATGTATGGTACATAACGTTTCAGGAAATGGGCCTCTTCATAGCAGAGCTAGGAAGAAGGGCCATTGGCTGTCAAAGAGAGTTTTTATTTGTATTTTACCAGGTAAGGTCGACTGAGTTATGAAGCTTTATTTCAGTAGCGACCTGGCCACAGATTATAGCCCAATGAAGTCGCTTATCACGTCGAAATTAATAGCAGCCAAATACTCGAAATACATGTTTCTAAATGCGAAGGAAAAAAACGGAGAACCCAGAGAAAAATACAGGCACGACCACGGAGAGAACACGCCATCTCCAAATATACAGGCGCAGGGTCGAGATCAAATCCACGACCTTCTGCACACCACGCAAGGAAGTTAACATCTCACTACCGTGGCACCCTCGAGGCAGAAGGGCCATTACACAGTGCTATTGATGCATGTGTTGAGTATTTGTTATTTGTGCTTCGGTACCACTGCCACCACAGTATCACACCATTAAAGTATGTACGTGCTACCACTGACACGTTACTGTGTCATTTGTTTGGTGAATTTTAGAATTGCGTGGCAAAAATGCTTATTAAATAGGGGCATTCATTTTGGATAACACTTTCAATAATCCAAAGTGAATTACCCAACTGAACTGATGGTTCTGTATTAGAGTGGGCAAGGGTTCAATATTGCATGAGTCAAGGGTGCTATATAAGATGGTTAAAGGTTTTTTTTTTCTGGGATTGACTTCAAGGCTAAGTGTGGCATAGCGTACAGTTTGCATAATAACACAACTGTATTATTACAGAGCCGTTTAAAATATCAAGAAAGTATCACTAAGTCTCAAGCCTCTGTTTAAAGAGGATCTTGCCTGGGAAGTTTTATTGATTGAGTAGATCACTGTGGCGAAATGGGAGAACCTTCAAAAGACCTCTCAATAACTTGTAGACAAGTCATCTACCTACTTTCTGTACTGCTACCTACTCATCGCCCTACACATTGGGGAGTCTGTTAACAGGAGATTATGCTTTGCGTGTTCCACCAACCCCTCCATGAAGCAAATGGTCCACCCTAAACCGCATCCGCACAAACCATGGCAGATGCGGATACCCGATGAACAAATGGAAAATTAGAAACTCTCCAATGTGCGATTGTGGTCATCCAGAACAGAGTGCACAACATTTCACGATGCCATGCCCAATCTACAAATCCGAAAGAAACATTACAGCGATACACTCTGCTGCTCCTGATGCGGTTATCTGGGGCTTGACTACCTGAATGTTAAATTGTAATTGTTGCTCTGCATCTACATCAGCCATACAAAAGATGGAAAAAAACAAGTCACACTCATTTATAAACGGATTCCAACCACCAAACTACCCAACCATTATACAGACTTTTGTTCTGTGTCTCCATGTTTTGAATACAAATCTTCAAGTAATTGGCCTGCTGGCTTTTCAGACCAATATTATCAAGCAGCATTTGTTATCAGCCTATTGGAAAATCAACTGGCCGATAACTAAAACACGTGCTATTTATATGTTGTGATAAAGAATGGAGGTCTGTTTCTAAGTTAATACCATTATGCTCTGAAACTATGAAAGGTGGTTCATCATCCTTTGAAGCTCCAACCCCAAAACATTAACTTACATTTTTTTTGTCAGCAGCACCATTAAACGAAGGGTGCTGATGGCGTGCAAGGCTTCTCGTGAACTCCACGCAGAGTGGCGGGCAGGAAGGGTGACTTCGGAAAGAAGGGAGTATCACATTTCTGCAACAGATGTTAAGGATGCTCTGAAAGCTCTCAGCTGTTCCAGACCCGATACATCACCAAAGCAGAGCCAGGAGCCTCTCTGTTGTTGCCACGGACGTAAGGGTGGTGGTGGTAATTCTCATAGAGAGGTGACTCACAATTCAGAGCGTGCAGCACATTGGCGTCCCCCAACCCAACCACCCTCCCCCAGAGCAACGGTAACCGTGACGCCGCATCATTATTGGAGGTCACCAAAAAAAGAAACCCCCCACGAGGCAGCGAGAAAAGTGTGCCAGAAATACTGGGGAAAACACAGAGCAAGCCTGTGTCATTGAACAACAGCGCTGAGAAAGTTTTGGCTCGGCGTGATCATCGCCTGCTGAACATTTCACCCCTGCTGAGCACTCGGCCAGTGTCATTAAGTGTTAGTTGTTTTTTTTTCACGTCCACAGCCGCGAATGCGGCACCGTGATAATTAGAGGTACGGTAGGCTCTCGAATAACCATAGTGAGGTTTTAAAGTTAAACAACAAAAACGACAACATAGAACTCCTCTAAACTGCGGCCCTATTGTCCGTGACTGCTATTATTCTGCGGCAGCAGAAGGATCCCTAGAAACTCATATTTCTTCGTGCCCATATTTTTCCTATTATCCTTGATACGTTATTTTGGAATGGCATCCTGTTATCCACAATTTTTTGCGGATTAAGAGGAATGCACGCTGCAAATGCATTCTATTATCCGTGTATTGCATTAAAAAATAAGTATACAGTAAAACCTTGGATTGCGAGTAACTTGGTCTGCGAGTGTTTTGCAAGAAGAGCAATTTTTTAAAATAAATATTTATTTGATAAACGAGCGAGGTCTTGCAATACGAGTAGTACGTGTATACGCTTTGTCTGCCAAGTGTCACGTGATCACAACTGATATACCAGTGCTTTGATATGAGTGCTTTGGATTACAAACACGTTTCCGGAACGAGTTATGCTCGCAATCCAAGGTTTTACTGTAGTATACAAGTGAACCACGTGCAGATTAGCGCAAATGCAGCTGAACATTGCTTGAAAAAATAAGTTTGCATAGATGTAATTTATGCGCGTAAACTGTTTTTCTTCCGAACATTGCTTTTTTAATACAAAAGCCTCACTCAGTGGAATACTGGTGACGTTAGAGTGCTGAGCCAGCATGGCATGGGATACTGCGCTCAATCAACTCCCGTCAAGCATTAAACAACATAAATCATGTTCCCATTGTGCGGTGAGATTGAGGTTTCTACCCATATCAGTTAATTCAAATTCATCATATTAATTACAGTGCAAGGTTATTTCTTTTTACAAAAAAAGTCGAGAAAAATCGATCTCAAATATTTCCGTTTTGCTTGTGTAATCATTTCCACATGGTCACTATAATTGGAAACCAAACTGCAGGCTCACAGGTTATTCATAGCAATAATTTCACGACGTTTTTTTTTACAAAAGCAATAAATAACACGGGGGAGTCATGATGCGTTTTGCTTCAGAATACAATAACATAAACTCAATTATCAGACTAACCATGCCAGCATCAGAATGTGAGACGATCAAGATAGTGTGGCATTCGATTGGCCATTCAGAGGAAGCCAATTTTAGGGATTTATTTTCCTTTTATATTCCTGAATTACATGTTAAAAGGGACTCTGTGTGGCGTAATGGTTGGCACGCTGGACTTCCAATCCAGAGGTCGCCAGTTCATTCTCCAGGCACGGCAGTTGAAACAACGGTGCAAGTTTCTTAAATCAGCCACCCTCTATCCACCCCACAGTATAAATTGGTACACCGCAGTTAGCTCTAAACAAAAAAAATATATGTTACCAGGTAATGCCCACTGAGCTATATAGCTCTTTTTCAGAAGGGACCTGGCCACAAATGATAGCTCAACGAAGTGGCTTATCGCGTGGAAATTTATAGCAGCTAAATACTCTAAACGCATGTTTCTAGTTGAATGGAAGGTCGCGCGTGGTGGGATAAAGTGTGGGAGTTCCCACCTCTTCCAAGGTATTTGGCCAGCGAGGATGCGGAGGACAACACATCCACCACAGGCCAATATATTCACTCTCTAGAGCTCCATCTCATGGAGGCTCTTCTGCTATCAGTGTAAAAAAATGCAGAGCTCCACTTTTAACTCTCTTGAAACATATTACAAATGTTCCAAGATTGGCATGTTATGTGATGAAGAAAACTCCCATTTATAACTCTCACATAAGGCAATTTAGCATGACTACATGCTAGAGCATGACCTTTGGTAGATGACATCACAAAAATGTCTTAATTAGCCAAATGTACTAACATTATCATTTGTTCTTAAGTAGAGTAAACTAAACAAATGTACTATAGCTTCGCTGGCGTAACACGCCATGGGTTAGCACATTGTGTTATGAAACCAGCAAATAATAATTAGATTCTTGGCCACAGATAATATCAATGGCAAATGTTATACGCCCCCTTCACGAATCCACACTACCCCAAGGTGGTGAAGTATGGTTACACAACTCCTATGATAAAAATGGTGTGGTGGAGACCTTCACCCAGCAGCGCATGACAAAGGGCTGTAAATTTTTATCATTATAGAATGTGAATATTTTAAAACCAGTATTTCTTAGACCAGAGATGCTGTGATGGAGGCGTTGGACGTGAGAGGATCATATCTTTTGTGAGAAGATGATGGGCTCAATTCCTGGTGAACAAAAATAGTTCATTTACAAGTATAAAACAATGTTTAACTTGTAATCAAGTCGTTGTGCATTAATCGTGAAGAGCTTTGATTGTAAAATTACTGAGAAACACTTATTTTACGAGCGTACGTGAGCATGTTTCACACGTCTGATATTGATGTCACCGAGCGCTGTCTTCAGTTTGGCCAACACTGATAAAATACAAGCACGCTTAACACCGTGAGACACGTTTATTATTACGCCATCATGGCCTCCTACGCCAGTCTTCCTATGCTAAATCATGCAGTCCCTGTTTTTAACCACTTGTATTTTCTCCCACCAGATGACGCTTTTGGACATGGAAAACGCATGTCTACACTCGCCGATATGAACATATGATCGGGGCAGAGTTTACACGCAAGCTACAGGTCTACTCCACCTAATGAAGGCAGTGCAGCCTTATGTGACAAAGCAGCTCTCATCACTGTGACAAATTGCTCGGTAGGCTTTATAACTGCGGGCAAACACAAGTCCACCCGATTCGATGCGCTGAGGGGTTATGCAAGGCTTTCTAAACAGATTCAAGAGATAATCATGAAGACCAGCGGCCCCCATGTCTTAAAACTTAAAGGATGAAAGAAAATTGACATTTTATAAAAACAAAATTACACCAATGGATTTGTATTATTTTGTCAGTACTAAGCTGGGAAGAGCCACCGTATACAATAATAAATAAACATGCCCAATTTGCTTTGCATTGACCTTAGCTCCAGTGGAATATGACATTGAGCACTCGCTATGCTAATCACATTTAAAACATCCACCACATGCGGTCTCTGGCAAAGGCACTTCTTAGCTAGCGGAGGAGTGCTTGGTTAAATGCACCACAAGATCTGAGTGTGATTAAGTAATCTGATGCATTGCTGTGTCTGGAGAATCAACGATAAGTGAATTTGAGGAGGATGAGATGATAAGGGTTGACTGATGGAGTGTGCAAATTTGCCACCAAACCGGTATGTAGGAGCCCATAAGTTCAATTCCCGCTTTGACCAAGAGGACATTTCTGCCCAGAAAAATGTACCAGTCCATGTATGTTGTCTGCTATAAGGTGGATGTTAAAGGTCATGTAATGTCATTCACAAAAAAAAACACAGAGGGCCATTGTTAACTTCCAAATTACATTTTGAGATAATCATTGTCAGCCGTTAATCTATCAGTCCAGGCTGTCGCCATCTTTCACAATCCTGTGATGCAACAATTCATCCAGCACCTCCACATGAGCTGATTTATCTACTCCATCACTCGGGTGCCTTCCTTCCTTTAGTTGTCACTCCACAGTGAGTCCTGAACATCACCGCTTCTCGTGATGTGCCCTGTCCAAGCCGCCACATACTTTTCACTATCATTAAATAACAACTGATAAACACTGTGGGAATAATAAAAACATTTCCCAAGATACTACGCTCACCCTCGAGACAAAAAAAGAAAACGAATTTCAATCAGGCTCTCAGTGAGATAAATAAAGGACGGTAGTTTGAATTTAATTCCCTCTAGCCAAACCGGGTTGAGATGGGGGGGACGGGGGGGGGGGCACTCGGTCACGCGGCCGAGGGTATCGCGCCCGACAAACAGTGACGGCGGGCGACAAACGCTGACCACGTGCAGGCAAGCCCACTTACGCACCTGCCAATCTCAACGCACCTTCTTATTAGGTTTTTTCGGTAAAGTCACGTAGAAAGTAAAACAAAATAAAAACAAAAATCACGACGTTTCGGAGGCAACACAAGTCTCCGTCATCAGGTGGGACCGTCACAGCCAGATTAGCTGTATCAAGTGAACGCACCTGTCGAGCGTGGCGACGTGTCGCTGCGTCCCACGGCTACGGCGAGTGACAACGCCGCTGTGCGATTCGAAACCAGGCAAGGGCACGAGCAGCACTCTCCTGACCTCCTGCCTGTCACGCCGCGATTTTGTGAACAAGGCCTGTTGCTGTTGTTGGTTGAACGGAGAGGGTAGATTTTTTTTGACTGACATAAGCGTGCAAAAGGGGGGGGGAAATGCAACGTGAAAATGAAACAGCGGTTGTTTTGTTAGAGACATACCTAGGCTGTGCTTCAGGGAGTATCTAGCCAAGCTAAGTGAAACTTTGTTCATGGAAAAATAAGAAACGTTAAGTAATAGCCACGCGATTTTCGGGCGCTGTAGTACAGCGCCATCTAGTGGGATCGCAGCCTCCCTGTAGTGCTTTCAGCTCCCTTCACAAGGCGAGAGCGCGGTGTCGCTACCAAAAAACGGATTTGAACTGCTTCAGTGCTGTGGATCAATACTGTTTTGATTTTGAGAAAAAAACATTACTCAATTGTGTTACAGGACGCATCTACCGCTGGGGTCAAGCGGTGGTGGTGGTGGTGGAGTGATTTGTGCACTGTGCTGTGACCCCAGTAACACCGAGTTCGATTCCAGCCTACGGTTGACATCAGTAGTGAGTGACATTTCAAATGGAATCCCTTTCCACCTGACCAACATGATGAAGTATGGTCAAACAAACCCTGTGATCGACTTGGCATGGGGGGCGGCGGGGGCATTATAGACCAGTGAATTGACAACGGGCTGAAAACAATGATTACTATGAAATATCTTCCGTTCATCAATGCCGAGTGCTGTAGATACGATACGAATCTTAAGTGGCGTGAGACTTGAAGCAGATATTGGGTGGTCTCTGGCGATGGCACTTATTATCGAGTGTGGGTGGTGACCTCCACGTTCACAACAATGCATTAGAAAAATCTATTGCAATCAAAGCGACATGTACGTATATTGAACCTCCTTCGCACCGTAAATAGCTGACTGTGCTAATCGGAGGTGCGAAAAAACATAAACAGCTTGGTTGAGTAACTTCGGAGACAAAATACGAAGGGTGGCCTGGCAATCTGCGTGTTTACCAACAGGTCCATTTGCAATTCAAGGCTGGGAGATGAGGTGCGCATACGAACATCATGTCGGCAAGAAGGTAGACAAAAGGAGAGCAATTTAATTGTTAGTCAAATAGACTGAACACACTGCAAGTAATGTTAAAGCCTCCTACCAAAGAATAGTCCCAGTTCCAATATGATTAAAGTTTGATGGCATCAGCTAGTGTCACCAGCGAGAGGGCAAATCCCTCACCGCCACAATACATGTGGTTTTGCACTCGTAAGCTCTCAAGGCCTGCCTCCAGAGCTTGTTCAGCTGTAAAGCTGCATACAATGCAGGCTATCAGTTACACTGGAAATACACTTCAAGAGATGAATGTGCTATGAAGAAGGGGCCATTCCCGAAAAGTCACCCATTATATATTTTTTCCCTTTTTTTTCACTTGTGTTACTGGCAAATTTGTTAGAGCTTTTCCTTAAAGGAGCTCTCGGGTGCAGCAACGCGGGGCCAAGTGGCCAACTCGACGAAATAGGCCAACAGACACACCACACCACCTCTGTGACGTGCTGGAGACACTGGCACATTTCCGAACAACATTTGGATGAAAAGGAACATTCGCCGAAACATGTGAACTAGTCACAGAATGTCACCTTCGGGTCATTCCACAGGGTGATTTCTGACCAGTGGAGGATTCAGACTTAAGAGAATATGCTGAATTCTGTGACTAGAAACACAACAAAACAAAAGTTTCAGAGGGTTCGTTGACATGTACGGCAATTATTCCTGTGCAGAGACAACTAATGATGGAAAAAGTAAAATGACAACACAATGGCCCACTGAAAGAAATAATATAGCAAACAAATGCAAACTGTAAAACAACGGCAATCATTGCCAAGTCATCAATTCCCGTGGAAGAGCAATACCTGATCAAACCAAGGGCATCAAAACCACCAAGACTTTATGGGCTACAAAAAATTCACAAACCTGATGTCCCATTAAGACCCATAGTTAGTACAATAGGCTCTGCCACGTACAAATTAGCACAATACGTAAGAAAACAAATACAGCCCTACATCAGTAGGACCTCTTCGTTCATCAAAAACTCTGAACATCTCGTAAATATAATTAAAGATATTAAGCTTAATCCTAATGATATTCTCGTAAGTTTTTATGTGACCTCTCTGTTCACGAGGGTTCCGGTAAACGAGTCAATGAAATGACTCGACACTGGTAATGTATCGTTCCGGATGACCGCTGCAAAGTATTATCTTGAGTTCTAGATTTGAACTAGCACAGCCTGATAAGCTCTCCCCCCCTCTCCACCTCCCTTCAACTTGCTTATAAGGGATTACATCTTGAATCATTGCTTCACTTGATGCAGCTAATTCGGCTGTGACGGTCCCACCTGATGACGGAGACTTGTGTTGCCTCCGAAACGTCGTGAATTTTATTTTTGTTTTGTTTTATTTTACTTTCATTAATTTTAATGTTTTTACCTACGTGACTTTACCGAAAAAACCTGAGAATATGATCTTGAGTTTTGATTATAGTGTGCTGATCTTTAAAGGTGCATTGAAAAATTGTGATACTGCTACTGATACTCCTGCTGTTATGGAGTGATTAATGCAGCCAGCTATGGCTGCAAAGTTTGGTCGTACATGTTATGTATATCGTTTATTGTTAAATTTGAATCCCACTGGGATTTTTGCACACAGCGTTGAAATACGGTGTTTTTTCTGGAAGACTTTGCTGTTTTTTCCTGGATTTTTCTGTTGCGTGTAGTCACTTTAAGATGTTTCTTGTTCATGTTTTTGTTTGTTGCGGTTGCACCCGAGTCAAGAGCCGCATGGCTCACAGGGTTATACCTAATAAATGAAACTGAAAATGAACAACGGTTTAGCCAAAGATATCCCAAAACTAGTTGAACACTGTCTAAAGAACACCTACTTCTTCTGGCAAGGTGACTTATATAAACAAAAGGAAGTAGCAGCAATGGGCTCTCCTTTCTCTCCTGCAATAGCGAATTTGTACATGGAAGATTTTAAAACAAAAGCAATAGCTTCAAGTGGACTAAAACCATCTGCTTAGTTTAGATATGTGGATGACACATTAGTGGTCTGGCCACACGGCAAAGATACGCTGAACGCATGTCAAAATCATCTCAACTCGCAAAACCCATCCATCCAGTTCACAATGGAAGTGGAAGCTGACAGAACTCTACCATTTCTGGATATTCAGCACCGGTGTACTGTACTAGTGACGAATTGGCACGTTCTATTTACGTGACAACCCTTACTAGTTGGCTGTGTTGGGTGGTGGCGGGTTTTAACGACACATTTATATATTTACGCGATCTAACCCAAAACCCTCTATTATGGATGATTTTGGTCGCGAAAGCCTACGTGTTAAACACATCGTCAATATCACGTAACTACTTCTGCGACCACTTAAGCTGACCTCTGTTTACATAATAGGGGGCAACTACAGAACAATATTCGTGATAAATCAAATTAACTTTATTCTCAGAGCAGGAATGTAGCCCAATTAAGTGCACGACCAGGTTCAATTAAAGTTGTTGTGTGTATGTGTAGTAATTGGTTATCGAGCTGATTTCTCAATAAACAGATCACAGGCAGCTGCTGCCTGGATTCGAAAAGCTCAGTGCTCTGACTTTTTAACCAGCTGACTACCTTGAGATAATAAATACACCTTATAAAGAAACTTTTATTAAATTTCAAGTCGCTTTACAGCAATGACGATGACAGTGCAGCGGGGGGGGGGGGGTAGCTCCAAGTTAAAACGGAAAATGCCTTCTGAAAGAGAAATGTTTTGAGGTGGGACTTAAAGATCCCAACCGAACCGGGCTTCCTGACAACCCTTTGGCAGAGAGTTCCAGTCTGGGTACCACGCAAGCCAATGCCCAGAGATCGCCCGTGAACTTGAGCACCAACTCCCCAATGCACGTAGCTTGCGGGATCATTCAGGGCCTCGATAATGTATTCTCACAGGAGTTGAGGATGTAATCAGCAAATCTGGATTATTCTAATGTGATACCCACATTGATTTACCAAGTGCTAAAGGAGTGGTTATGAAAGACTTTCTGAACAGATTCAAGATATTCCTTTGACGGAAGACGGCCCATAAATTAAAACTCCAACGCAAAATTTAAACCTGATATTGAATCAAACATGCCATCAATACCTTCGTATACTATTCCCTGCACTAAGCTGCCAGTAAGCAATCCACAGTCGCATGTCTGTAGAACACAACTGGCACCAGCAAACGTGAGCGCTGGTTTTGAAGAGCTAAGCTAAACACGAGCCATCCACCGCTGAGTCTGACCAAGTGCTTTGTTGATGGGAAAAAGAAAAAGTGAATCACTCTTGCTGAAAAAAAAATTGTACGCTGTTGGCATAAAAAATGTAAATAACAGATAACTGGCTGCGCCATAGTAAAACTTTTAAAACGTTAACAAGCCCTCGGAGGCAAAACCTAACAGCAAAGTGCCAGTTACTGCAGCACAGACCTGTAATCCAGTAACTTGGGAGGTCAGGTTGGTGACATCCGCCTGTAGAACAAGGTTCCGGAGTCATAATATTCATCGTTTCCGACCCTTTGTCTATCCACTGCTGGATAAAGGCCATGCCACATCAGTCATGGAAGCTGTTTGACTATTCTTCACCATGCTAAAAAGTGTTAGTTGAAGGGGATGTTAGCATAACAAACACTCAGGCTGCTGGGTTCATAGCGCAACGTGCTAGCTACTGCATCACTGCCTGCCCAATGTACCTGTAGGAGGCAGCAAAGCAAGCAGGTTTCAAAAGGCTATCTGGGAAGACTGAGCGTTATTCATTCAAAGTGTGCACGTTTCTTTATGGATATTATAGTTTCCTCGCACACGCATTAATACTCACGGAGGAATTGGCCACGCATCATAAACAGGACCACCATGCAAAAAGCCCCGAGTCTTTACGAGGCTTTCCTCGGAGTGTAGAGAATTATTAATGGTGTACTACGTCATTATTTCATTACATCATTTACTGCATTATTCTACAATTCTAAAACTGCTATTTTGGCCACGAGCAAAAAAATGGCTTACACGAGAGAATGAGATCATAGAATCATCATCATACCTTAATATATCACGCGTGCACTGCAGATAACACACCTCTGCATGAAAAGAATGACCACGCATAAGTACTGAACTGTGTTACTAAAATGTTACCACTGATGTCTTAACATAGTCCGAGCGACACCCAGCGGCTGTCATAAAGGTGCAACCCTGTGATTGGTTTGCTCATTCCACGACTGGTAGAATGGCCTCCCCAGTCGAGGAGTGCTCTTAAAAGACCCTCGAGAGAGAGAGAGAGTATATGGCCATGGTGACAAGATGTTAACTACCTCTCCTGGTATACAGCAGGTCGTGGGTTCAATCCCGACCTTGTTATTTGGAGTTCGTATGTTCTCCCCGTGGCAATTCAATGTGTGTATAGAGTGTGCTTCGAGAATCGATATTAATGGATGGATTGACGCGTCATTATATGCCCATAGAATAAGACACGGGTCGTTGTTACCCAAATATCTAGCACGCTAATGCATCATACAGGCTGCCACGGTGGCACGGTGGCAATATGCTAACGACTTCACCTGGGTTCGATCTCGATCCTGACACCTGTATATTTAGAGTTTGCATGTTCTCCCTGTGGTTGCGTGGATTTTTCTCCAGGTCCTGTTTTTCCCTCCACATTTAGAATCAACATGCGTTTGGAGCGTTTGGCTAATAAATTTCCACGTGATACGCCACTTTGTTGGGCTATCATTTGTGGCTAAGTTGCTTCTGAAAAATAGTTATATAGCTCAGTGTGCCTTACCTGGTAAAATACAATTTTTATAGTTTAGTTTTAGTTAGTAATGTAGTTTGAATTTTACTCTTCCACACTGGTCAGATGTTTTGCTTGGTACGGAAGCACCCACTATTCAACCTACCATGTGCAACCTGTCAATTGACTGTGGTGAATCCAGTTATATTGCTGGGTGGACAACGCAACAATGTTTCAACTGCCACGCTAAAAATATGGAACGGAACCGGAGACCTTTGGATTGTAGGTGCAGTGTGCTAGCCATTACACCACGGCAGCTCCGTAACACGGTCACTATTTAACTAAATAAATATAGAAATAAAGTTAAAAGGCATCTTTCCAAAGCGCTGTCTTGTGATTTATTCTATCACCATCCACTCGAGAGGAGATTTCAGCGCTTTTAATCGGAGGTGGTTACCCATATATATGACCCACGAATACCAGCAGTGCTGGCTCAGGAATATTTCAAGGAAATGATCTCCCTCAGCCACCCAACAACCTATTCAGCGGCTTTAAAAAGGCTTACGCTACCACAAGCAGATTGATTTGTCCGATCTGCATGTGGCAGATGCTTCATGTATTCGAGGGTTGATGCGCGAATTTGCCAAATATTGCCTCGTATCTACATGCTCTGCTGAGCATTGGGCCATGTTAATTTTTATTGATAACAATTCCATGTACATATGGCTGGAAGCAGTTAGTTTCTATTATAAATTTCAATATTCTACAGTGCAATAAGTAAAAATATCATGACGTATTTTACACATCACATACAATCACTTACAATGGCAATAATAGCTTAATATATGGGTAACCAAACAAAATCATGTAAAAATGTTTTTTTACAGCCCTTTGTCAATCCACTGCTGTATAAAGGCCTCACCACGCTGTGTCAGTCAGGTAGATTGTTCAACTATACAGTGAGGGGAAAAAAGTATTTGATCCCCTGCTGATTTTGTACGTTTTCCCACTGACAAAGAAATGATCAGTCTATAATTTTAATGGTAGGTTTACATGAACAGTGAGAGACAGAATAACAACAACAAAATCCAGAAAAACGCATGTAAAAATGTTATAAATTGATTTGCATTTTAATGAGGGAAATAAGTATTTGACCCCCTCTCAATCAGAAAGAATTCTGGCTCCCAGGTGTCTTTTATACAGGTAACAAGCTGAGATTAGGAGCACACTCTTAAAGGGAGTGCGAGATTAGGAGCACACTCTTAAAGGGAGTGCGAGATTAGGAGCACACTCTTAAAGGGAATGCTCCTAATCTCAGCTTGTTACCTGTATAAAAGACACCTGTTCACAGAAGCAATCAATCAATCAGATTCCAAACTCTCCACCATGACCAAGACCAAAGAACTCTCCAAGGATGTCAGGGACAAGATTGTAGATTGTAGCCCCCGCGTTGCCCCCGCGTTGCCCTCGCATTGCCCTCACATTGCCCCCCCCGTTTCCACCGAGCCCTTTGTGGGAATCGCCCGAGCACGCTTTGTTCCGCAAGCGGCCATGCGTGCGCCCCGCTCCATTTGCTATTATTCAAACACAGCTGCCGACGAGGAGCGTCGTGTTGCCGACCGCCGCGCTGTGCGTTCAGACGGCTCGCTCTACCACCCGGCCGCAATGCGCGCATGAACGCAACGTCGCCTGTATCCAGCGCACGCTTACTAACAAATGATTTGTCTGCGATTCACTTGCAATTATCTCCAACGGTCCTTTTGTTCTAGCACAGTGGTCAGCAACCAGCAGCTCTGGAGCTGCATGTGGCTCTTTCAGAACTGCTTCGTGACGTTATTTATTATGGACACTGTCTCGTATTTGCATGCATTGCAGCTCTTGAAATATTGCGTTTTTTACCGAATTGGAAGAAGAAAAATGGCTGTTGGTGCTATTTTGGTTGCCGACCGCTGTTCTAGTACATCTAGATGTGCTGCATGGGAGGCGCGGTATACATAATAATTTTTTATGATGATGTTGATCATAAATGTACAGCCCCCTTGGTCGATCCACCATTGGATGAGCGCCTCCCCTACACTGTGCTGGTCATCGGCGTAATTTGACGATGTTTTACCATGCTGCTGAGTGCCAATTGGAGAAGGTGGACAGCAGACGTGGGAGTCTAGACGTACAGAGCAAAAAACTTTGCTCCACTGCCCTCTGCTGCCCACAACGTAACAAATTATAAATAACAATCGTCTATGTATTGAAAAGCCTCACTGAGTTTCAAGCCGTGTTAATGAAGAGTGCCACGTGTGTTGTGAGGCCAATTACTATAATTTGTTACCCATACATTCAGCTGTTATTGCTATATTAAGATATTGTTTGTGATATGTTATATATATAAATTTCTATTTTTTAAATCTCGTTTGAAGTCATTTTTGTTTTTAGTTTGATGTCCTTCCCCCGCACCTCCGATTGGCAAGGTTGGCTACGTACGGTCCGAAAGAAGTTCAACGTGCATACATGCATTTGAAGTATTGTTTGTAAACGGAGGAGTACAAGGGGAGTACAGGCAAACACTGTCACCACGAATACACCTCTTTGCTGTACTGCCACCTACAGGCACATTATGCCCACTGAGCTGGTGAGTCACGTACATCATAGCACCTACCCTTGTAAAACTCACAAATCCCACCTCGCACCACCGTCACCACACATTGAGAGCCTGGCCCATTAGACTGCTACAATAATTATAATGGCAACTATGATGTAATGATGCAAATTAATCACCCAGGTATCGCTCATTCGCTAGGCCAATTACACTTGCCTGGGGTTACGTAGCCCAGCTGGTAGAGCAGCTGAACTCAATCATGGGGTCCCCGCCAAAGGTGACGATTCGAGAATCAATTCTTCGTTTAGAATTGCGGTGAATGTAGCCACTTCCAGCAGCTGCAGGATTCCCCTAAATCCATTTACATCCATCACTCAGATATGAATAGACAAATATAGATTTTTTTTTTCCTTTTACATTGGCAATTCAATGCGTGTATAGTGTGCTTCGAGAATCAATATTAATGCATGAACCATACGTCATTACATGCCCATAGAATAAGACACGGGTCGTTGTTACCCAAAAATCCATCGTAACAATGCATAATACAGGGCGCCACGGTGGCAAAATATTAACGACCTCGCCTGATATACAGGAGGTCGTGGGTTCGATCCTGACCCTGGCACCTGTATATTTGGAGTTTGCATGTTCTCCACGTGGATTTTTCTCCGGGTCGTCTGGTTTTTCCCTCCAGATTTAGAAACATGCATTTAGAGTATTTGTCTGCTATCAATTTCCACGTGAGAAGCCACTTCATTGAGATATCATGTGGCCATGCTGCTTCTGAAAAACAGCTATGTAGCTCAGTGGGGCTTACAAGATAAAATAAAAACGATTTAGTAAAAAATAGTTTACGGACAATGTGTGTCTAAATGAGTGAAGCAGTGAAGCAGTGGTGCAGTGGTTAAAGCTACGAACTTGGAGACCTGAGTTAGATTCTCGGCCACGTTTAACATCAGTGGCGAGTGGGTACCTGAACTGTTCCTAGATGAAGTCAGATACGAACCAGTTGTGACCAGTGTGGTGAAATATGGTCATGATCGACACAGCATTTGGAGGCCGTCATTTCAGCAGTGAACTGATAAAGGACTGTAAATTGTTACTACAATAAAAAATTCGTTTTTATAACCTTACCTACAATTTCTCACAAGCCGATTGCATCAAACTGGGCCTTAAAGGCATTACCTGGGTAAATTATTTGCGTTATAAAATAGTTGCCATTCTAATGCATGTGTAGTGGGCTCAAACGGAGACTCAGGCTTCTATTGGAGGCAACACGTTAATTTAACATTAACACGCTAACACAAGGGGTAACTGCCCCTTTACCAGATGACACGCTGTGGCGGTGGACCACCAGGCTATCTACGCTAACCACCGTAGCTATAGCGGACTCGACTCTAACTCGGGTCCGAGTCCCCGTGTTGTAGAACACAGAGCTTGGAACGTGGACGACGTCTTCTTCAGGATCCCATCACAACGACCCCGGTCCCACTCAGGGACCCGGCTTATATTCCTGTGGCGGGGCTCGCCCCGCCCCTGGCCACGCTTCCCTTCTGGAATCCTCGAGGAGGATCTCCACCTTGACACGGGGTCCCCCCAGCTCCCCTTTTAGGGGTCCCGGGGTGGACACCTCTGGTCACGTGTCCTCCGGGGTCAACCAGAGTGCCATGGCCCCTTGGAACCCCGTTCCGAGGCTGGCACCCCCCCCACTCTATCCTGTAGGGGCTGACACCCCGTGCTGCGTGCAGCCATCCATAGCTGTGAGGCAGCGCTCCCCGAGCCCCGCTAGGGCCGGTACTGCATCCACCTTCAGTGGTGTCTGCGATGCCGTGCCTCTCCCAGGCCGGCTTCACATTGTGACATCCAACGATGTCGCTACACATGTAACAATCTATGGGACAGGTTCATGTGGACACAACAGCCAAAACTCATTACATTAGTATTCATAGTCTTGGTTCTTTCGGTAAAGGCATGTAAATAACAAAATTAAAATGACAAATCAAAATACGTTATTTTTATTTTAAAAAAACACTTTTTTCTTTTCTTTTATTATTTTAATTTTCTATCTACGTAACTTTGCCGAAAGAACAAAGAAGATTAATTCCTGCAGTCATGAAAGTTTTAAGTAAAAATTCATTACATTAGTGATTTTCTCCATTGATAATGCTAATATTCATAGGAAAGCAAGCAGTCGCACTTGTCCAGGCGTGAATTGACCTCCACATATTTTTCCTTCCGCGGCTCAGCATCCAATTTGCACTCTTCCAACAGTCCGAGATGTTTCGTGATTTAGTGGCTTATAAACAAAAGTTATTGTTGCGCTAATGCAGTAAAAATGCCCCATAAATTACAGCATTAACTCACAATTGTACAATGCTGTCTGTGGATGCCGATTATTTTTTATCAAACAAGCAAGCCAACTGAACTATTCACACTTTTTCAGATTTGAGCTGGCCACATGTGATGATAGCTCCTCGAAGTGGCTTCTCATTAATGGGAATTCATAGTAGCGGCAAAATAATCTCAACGCGTGTTTATAAATGTTGAGAGCAAAACCCCCGAGGGCCCAGGGAAAAATCCGAGCGGCCACCAGGGGGGGAGAGAACACGCGAACTCTGAATCTACAAGCGTCAGGGTCAGGATCGAACCCATGACGTCCTGCGTACCAGATGTGAGGGAGATAACATCGCGCCACCACGGTGCCCATTAATTCATTTGGAATTAATAAACAAATTCGAAAAGAGCGCCTAAATAGGAAATTTCGAAAGATCGGATATGTTTGTTCAAGAGTGGTGAAGTGACGTCAGTTTCACGACATGACCTGCGCCAACAGCAACCTTTGTCGCCAACAGCAACGTCGTGTCCGCACCAAGGGACATTTTAAATGAGTACTATCATGTTAATCGTACAAAAAAAATTAACTTCCAAAGAAATAAGAGAAATTGTCCCAAAGAATTTGTTATAATCAAAAACTCATCCCTCTATGACAGCACAGCTAGCACTGAAAGGCAGCAGCACACATTAATACTACTACTACACATGTGTATCTGCTGCCGCTGCTGCTGTCACTGGGGTAGATAACATCTTAGTGCATGCACAATCTGTCTAACCCTGCATAACAAACAGAAATGCCAATAACGCCTTGAATGCATTTCCCAGGCCTAGAATTAATCTCATATTGCCGTCATCTTTCCACGAGGATGTTACTATAGAATAAGAAATTAATAACGACTGCATATTTTTTTGTTAAATGTCTAAAACTGGTTTTGAGCATCCACACTGATCAACGTGGTAAGGTATGCTAAACAAAAAAATCCTATGACTGATAAAGTCAACCCAGCAGCTGATTGACAAAGGGCTGTAATTAATATTGCTAATCAGTAGTGCGAGACATCTGTTGTGTCGAAAACACGATCACAATTTCTGGAGTAGCTCGCCCAGCCTTTTGCTCAGAGAACCATTATACCACCAGATTTCCAGAAATGCATCTAACCCCTCAATAATGATTTGCTGCTCTTGACCTCCAATGCAGGAAATGTTTGAATAAAAAAACATTATATATTCATAAAAAAACGTGACATGTCCATCTATAACTGAACACACGGGAGGTGAGGTGCACGCAGGCACGCCGCCAATCGCCACGACTCATTTTGCAAGACGTATTCTCAAAATCGCAATCGCAGTGTGACTTTGCAACGCGACATCAATGTCAGCTTGAGTTAAAAAAAATAAACGAAACCAGGATTCTAGTTTTTGCTCATTGGAAGTGCGCTCTTGGTGGTGGAGGGAGCTTAAGAAAGGCATTTCAATGAATAAATTCCCATCACTGTGACGAGCTTACCGATTTTTGATGCTGGGAAGTGGGGACTCATGTGTGTGGGTCCTACTGGGCGAATTCAGAGGTAGGTTGGTCTATTTCACGTGCTATTCATTCCTGCGTAGGTTTTGGCGGCTGTGCCGAGTGCTGTTTGGCACGATGTCTAAAGTTTCGCTCCAAATAAACTATTTAAAAAATAAATGTTTTACGTTACCAGGTAAGGCCCACTGAGCTATATACAGTGAGGGAAAAAAGCATTTGATCCCCTGCTGATTTTGTACGTTTGCCCACTGACATAGAAATTATTTTAATGGTAGGTGTACTTGAACAGTGAGAGACAGAATACCAACAAATCCCGAAAAACGCATGTCAAAAATGTTATAAATTGATTTGCATTTTAATGAGGGAAATAAGTATTTGACCCCTCTACAAAACATGACTTAGTACTTGGTGGCAAAACCCTTGTTGGCAATCACAGAGGTCAGACGTTTCTTGTAGTTGGCCACCAGGTTTGCACACATCTCAGGAGAAATTTTGTCCCACTCCTCTTTGCAGATCATCTCCAAGTCATTTAAGGTTTCGAGGCTGATGTTTGGCAACTCGAACCTTCAGCTCCCTCCACAGATTCTCTATGGGATTAAGGTCTGGAGACTGGCTATGCCACTCCAGGACCTTAATGTGCTTCTTCTTGAGCCACTCCTTTGTTGCCTTGGCCGTGTGTTTTGGGTCATTGTCATGCTGGAATACCCATCCACGACCCATTTTTAATGCCCTGGCTGAGGACAGGAGGTTCTCACCCAAGATTTGACGGTACATGGCCCCGTCCATCGTCCCTTTAATGCGGTGAAGTTGTCCTGTCCCCTTAGCAGAAAAACACCCCCAAAGCATAATGTTTCCACCTCCCATGTTTGACGGTGGGGATGGTGTTCTTGGGGTCAAAGGCAGCATTCCTCCTCCTCCAAACACGGCGAGTTGAGTGGATGCCAAAGAGCTCCATTTTGGACTCATCTGACCACAACACTCTCACCCAGTTGTCCTCTGAATCATTCAGATGTTCATTGGCAAACTTCAGACGGGCATGTATATGTGCTTTCTTGAGCAGGGGGACCTTGCGGGCGCTGCAGGATTTCAGTCCTTCACGGCATAGTGTGTTACCAACTGTTTTCTTGGTGACTATGGTCCCAGCTGCCTTGAGATCATTGACAAGATCCTCCCATGTAGTTCTGGGCTGATTCATCACTGTTCTCATGATCATTGCAACTCCACGAGGTGAGATCTTGCATGGAGCCCCAGGCCGAGGGAGATTGACAGTTCTTTTGTGTTTCTTCCATTTGCGAATAATCGCACCAACTGTTGTCACCTTCTCACCAAGCTGCGATGGTCTTGTAGCCCATTCCAGCCTTGTGTAGGTCTATAATCTTGTCCCTGACATCCTTGGAGAGCTCTTTGGTCTTGGCCATGGTGGAGAGTTTGGAATCCGATTGATTGATTGCTTCTGTGAACAGGTGTCTTTTATACAGGTAACAAGCTGAGATTAGGAGCACTCCCTTTCTGATTGAGAGGGGGTCAAATACTTATTTCCCTCATTAAAATGAAAATCAATTTATAACATTTTTGACATGCGATTTTCTGGATTTTGTTGTTGTTATTCTGTCTCTCACTGTTCAAATAAACCTACCATTAAAATTATAGACTGATCATTTATTTGTCAGTGGGAAAACGTACAAAATCAGCAGGGGATCAAATACTTTTTTCCCTCACTATAGCTCTTCTTCAGAAACGACCTGGATATCACAAATGATAGTTCAATGAAGTGGCTTCTCACATGAAACTGTATAGCATGTCGATTCTAAATGTGGAAGGGAAAAATTGGAGGACACGGAGAAAAATCCACACAACCACAGGGAGAACATGCAAACTCCAACGATACAACAGGTGTCAGGATCAGGATCAAACCCACGACCTCCTGCACACTAGGCAAGGGAGTTAACATCTCGCCACCGCACTATGTCCACGTGTCCACGCTCCTAACTTTTACCAACCCCACATTGACCGCATTACTCTCATGGCTTATGCAAGGCAGCAGCTGCCTGGAATAAAAACCCACAAATTAAGCTGTGGGGGGGGGGGTTGCAAATACACTTAATAACCCATGAAAAATACCTCACTTGCATTGAGAGAAGTAATACGTGACCTAATTAACGAGCATGCACAGTATTCGCCCAGGCATCCAACTCAAGTTTTACAGGCTGCCGCCCCGTCGCTCATGTGTGAAATCTTCACCAACCTTTACTTGTCACGGCGCTTAAATTGCCTTCCGAAAAAAAAGATATTCCCCCCGAGCGCAGCTTGCCCAATTCCCCGCAACGTGCATGTCTGAGCACTGCTCCGGTTTCACGCACGTTATGTAATCTTCCTCTGGACAGGCTCGCCCGAAGCGGACAACCGACTCCGTGCCCATTTCAGAAGGCAATTGCAACGCAGCGAGACAAGACGCAATCCCAAGCCTCTCCGGACTGTCACTTGATTGCAGACTCGGATCATGAGCCACACTAACAAAATATAATTGCATTGGGCAATCAATGCGTCGGGTTGAACAATCCGATTTTATCGCACACTCAAACGATGTGGTTCGACGCACAACGAGCATGATGTGATGTGCTTTAGACTCCTTGTGGCGACAAACGCTGTTAGGGAGCACCTATTAATACCAGCTGGAATTTGGAGAGGTGGTGGTGTGAGACCCACGCATGTCAGGTTGTCTTGATAACTTTATCACACTGTACCACAATTTAGACTGAGTTGATATAGACCAAGCCCAGGCCGGGCAGTGGTGGCAACACACGAGGTTTGGTGAATTGCAAAAACTCCTTTCCCGTGGGCGCCGATGTGCCATATCCTGACTTGCCTGGAAAAGGCAGAACAGCAGTGTGAACTAATCTTCATCTGTTCCTTCTAAACGGGAATGTCTTGCTGCCTCGTAGGCGTGGGTTTTCTCAGAGTGCTGAAATTTTCTCCCCCCCATCTATAAACCCTCATTAACTGGCTGAAAACATCTTAGCATATAGAGGACTGCAGAGCTTGGGCAATTGTTGGTAGCACCAGCTCACCGCGCGGCCACCTTCCCACTTTCTGCGATTCCTCAACTATTGTGAGATGTAATTTACGTGAACGACAAAATATATAATACTAAATAGACCTGTGAATAATGATACAGCTGTATAGCCTGTATAATGAGGATGCTCCTATCTGAAGACTCTACATACTTTATTAAATAACAATATAATGATACCATGGGTTAATGTAAACATGTAGACATATGATGCATGTTTACAACTCGGCAACTGGGGCTGTAGTTCACTGGTTAATAGATTGGCTAACGATCGGAAGGTTGCGAGTTCAAATCCCAGTCTGGAGCTGACTTTGCCCAATCACTTCATGGGATATCAACATCAGTCATCCTGCGTAGAAACTGGTTGCTGCCACACGAATGTGGAACTTTCATAACTGGCTCAGCTTTCATCACGAGCACCGCCGTTCCATTGCTAACGCAAGGAAAGTGACATTTACTCTTATCTGGCCACAGAAATGTGGAAAAACGTAGAGGGAGGCTCTCCTTGGACAGGGCAGAGCCGCAGAAGAGAACGGAGCGAGCCACTATGCTGACCCAACCAACGGTGCGCAGAGATTAACGGGAGGCGAGGCCGGGGAGTGAAGAGGCGTGTTACCGAAGGCGGCATGAACAGCCGTACCATTGTGCTCGGCCGCGATTGTCCGATGGAGCTGCTGCAGCGGCAGACCACACGGGTCGCATGACATCACCGCGGATGGCTTGGCACGGGCCCCACGCTCGCAAACAAAGACACGGCCGCGAGTTCGCCCCCCCCCCACACCCTGGAGGGGTTTTTCTGGGTGTTCGAAGTGCCGCCAAGCCGAAATAAAAAATTTGTGGCAGACGCCAATCACGGGACGGCCGGTGAACCTGGCGGCTGCCAGGTTTGCTTACCGCAGCTGTGGCAGAATGCAGGGGTTCAAGGGTCATTGGTTAAGAAGCCACTGCTGGAGGTTTGACAAAGTATAGTGACATCGGGGATGTCACTGTATGGTGCCAGCCCGGGAGGGCCGTGGCGTGCAATGTTCCTACGTCGCGGACAGCACCGTGTGGGTTGCTGTGTGAGGCCGGCTTTAGCATAGCACGGCGTGCAATGCACCATCATCGAGTACACCCCATAGATGGGTGTAGTACCAGCCCTAACAGGGCCTGGTGAGCGCTGGGATAGCATGGGCACCACGCATAGCGTGTAGTGCGGGCTCCCACAAGGGGGAGTAGGAGAGTGTTAGCCCAGGGACAGGGTTTCCCTGGGCCATGGCACTCTGGTTGACTCCGTAGACACGTGATCTGGAGTGTCCACAGAGAAGGCCCCAGGTGGGGGGGCTCGGGGGTGATCACGTGTCCAGGGAGAGCTCTCGAGAGGGATGAGAGGGAGCAAGAACGCTCGCAAAGGTGGGCGGGTCTGAGGGCGGAGCCGGCCCCGACCCGGGAAAATATAAGGTGGGTCCCTGAAAGGGACCGAGGTCGCATCGTTCTACAAGCTGGAAGCTCCACGCCCTACGTCTGAAGAGGCATCAACACGTGGCCGGAGACTCGAGTGAGGGTCCGACCCTTCGTAGCTGTAACTCCAATGTATAGTGTAGTTAGCTGGGTGATCACCACCCCAGGCTGTATCTGGTAAAAGGGCAGTTACCCCTTTGTATATACGTGTTACATTAAATGTGTTGCCTCTGAAAAATAACGTCTGCGACTCAGGACTCACTACAAATGCATAAAATGTATTTCTTCGCATAATTTAGCTCAAATCCAGCTCAGAGGAACAAAGATATCAGTTTGAATCCTTTTGAAAATCGTACGACCAGTAGCAAGTGGGGATAGTTCTGCCCGCACACTTCTCTGCCCAAAAATCCACAAGGATTATTAATCTCATGACGCGATTCCAGTGGCACAATTGGGAAAAATCAGGGAAAAGGCCACAAAAACATTAAAGGCATTCAAGAGTCAAACCTCAAAACAAAAGAGGGATGTACGTTTGCATTGCAGGCTGCCTGATAGGAGCTGATGAGAAAAAAATACTTTAAAGCATTTTGTGATTAGGAGCTCTGTGACAGCGCCACAGTGGGGTATTCAAATGCATGGTCGACACTCCACAACAATGCCATGCTGAGTGTCAGAATCACTCCCTTGATCATAACTGTAAAGCATGTGTTGTGCGCGACCCACTCATGCCCAACAGCCTGGGTCATACAATATGGAGACAGACCTACAAGATACCCAACTGTTCGTTTTTCTTGATCTTGCATCTTCCTTGAAGTGTCTTTATCAGTCCGTAAATGTTCCACCATTAACGAAGGTTAAGCGTTAATCACAGGCCACAACAGTCAGCTCACCAATCACTGCGCCTGTTTTCATGAGGCTGACAGTTTTATTCCAGTTACCACCCATTAATCGACTTCACTCATTATTCATTTACAAGCCTCGATGAGTCAGTCAACACTATTTGTGAAGAGGGTCCTGCCATCAGATGTTGGACTGCTTCCTTGAGGAGTCTGTGGCAAATAAATAAAGGTTCCCAGGAGAATAAACCCACAGTGCATACGAGAGAACACTTAGAGGTCCCAATTGTTCTGCCAATGTATGGCCACCTCGCAGCCTGGTTTGGGACTTTCACAAATGTACGTGCTCCGACAACCCATGCCTCAAAATAACTGGATTGCAAGTGTTCAAACATGGGCTATTGCTGCAACAAGTTTCCAACATGTTCTATCTGCTGTACAAAAAGGACTTCCAATTCGGTGTAAAGTCAAAGAAGAAAGTGATTGCTGCGTGCCAGCACGAGTGCCCTCTTGTCACTCCACTGCCAGTTTAAGGCCTCTACACACGGCAGATTTTAGGAGATGTTTTTACCATACTTAACGACATTGGTCAATGTGTGATTAATGAAGGTGGCGAACATAGATGTGGGAGCATAGAAGTACAGCACAACAATGGATTTTGCTGCACTGCCTCGGTTGCCCACAACCGTAGCCCCAGACCAAAGACCACATTGCGAATTTTGAAAATAAACTTGACTATAATTTGTATAAGAATAATAAATATTGTATAACTAGAGTATAACAGGGATGGTAGAAAATGAACCTACATGGGCACTCACCTGAGTGATTAAAGTGAACTGAATTAACCAAAACTGAAATTCACACACTATCGCGCACGCATTGCGAGTAATTGACACCAACGTAACACCTGTCAATGATAACGAAGTAAATAATAATAAAACGTTTAAACAAAAATTTGCCATGAAATGTTATTGTAATAATTATGATTTCTAAACGTGCAAGAGGATGATCAATCTGGAGATGGAGCAAAGAGATGAGCTCGTTTGCAAGCAGCAAGGTGGATTGTGGCATCGTATGACCATGAAGGAGTTGGTGGTGACTTGGACACCCCATAATCCAGCAGTGGCAGAACATGGCTGATGAAACACGCCAAGGTAAACCGCAATGAGCAATAAACAATGTTGGCTGAGACATTGTAATAATGCACATTGCTCAAGTACATTTCCTTATAAATGAATTAATGCTTCCCTCTCTCCCCTTGAAATGCATTATACTAATTAAGTATGGTGCCTTAATTCTCTGCGGCATGAGAAGACACCAGAAGCCCTACACTTAATCTTAATATCACTTATCATCAGTGCATCAGCAATTGATATTTTTCCAAATTAGTAGTGACTGCTCTGATAAATATGTAAAACAACAATGTAGTGATTAAGCAAAAAAACGTATCCACTATCATAACAATTTACAGGCCTCTTGTGGCAATGCACTGCTGAAAGATGGCCTCCTCACGCACAGTGCTGGTTGTGGGAGTTTTGGATCATACTTCCTCGTGCTGGTCAGTATGGGTTGAAGGTAAACAGGAAGGGAGGAGATGTTAATTGCACAAACCACTTTGCCACCACTCTACCCAGCAGTTGCTTACATGTTCTTTATTTAACCAAGGTATGGCCCTGTGGGAAGTAAACTGGTTGGTCTATATACAGACTGGCTTGTAATACAAATGTGGCATTTCTATCATCCTTCACTAGCTAAGAGCTTACACTTTTTATTTCACCAGGTATGAGTCAAATGTAGTTTGATTATTTTCCTGTAAAATGAATGTGTGACTAATGGGAAGACAGCTGTTACGAATGACTCAGCGTGAGTGTGCTGAGTGGCAGGCCTTTCAGCCATTCCAAGCCCTGCACTACCATTAGGTCTGTAGTGATTCACTCCCTGGCAATGCAACAAATTGTCACGATTAATTAAATTCAATTTATATTGTCTGTAAAATGTGTCACTTTATATGCACGTAGTTTTTTTCCATTACCGTAATTATATGATTATTATAAATATTGCTGCATAATTTATCCTGCTGGGATTTCAGTTCATATAACTTGCAATTGGGATCCTGCTGTACCACTCCGCTACAGCCCATAGAAAATAATGGGGCAGTTATATGCACTAAAAACCAGGAGAAGCAGATGTCGAGCGGCAAAAAAATTAGGATGGTGAGATAGATCTCAGCGAGCACGAGGCTGGATCGGGTCATACGTTAAGAGACAAGGAAGTAGGCAAGACTGACGGTCCCCATGTCAGATGAGCCAAGAAAAAGTTGACTCAGATGGCTAGGCGCACACGATTGTGGGAAGAGAGGAAAGTCATATGTCATGAACGTGGAAGCATGCGCAGTGGAGATCGAGAGGCAGGGCCGAGAGAGAGGTGGTTCAAAGTGGTGATCCAGGATGACTACATGCCCATCGTAGTGGAGTGGATGGGTAGACAACGGCCCAGGACAGGAGTGAGTGGAGAAAGAATAGGGAGGCAGACCCCACGATGAGTGGGGGAAATGCCATCAAGAAAAAGAAGCAATGCAATGAATTCTCACTCGCATTACACGAACGACGACAATGACGGAAAGTATAAGAATAGCCAAACGTTCATCAGCACTGACCATAATTATGTTTTTGTGCAGAAGCCCCCGCCCCCGCCCCCGGTTGTTTTTTTTTTGTTAAATTTAATTACGCTAAAAGGCAGCGTTTTTGTTATGGTCCGCGTGCTGTTAAATGGAAAGTGATTAACTATGATAATGGTGGCTCGATGGATGCATGCTCTGGTCGGACGTGCTCGGAAATACAAGCTGGGGTGGCCCTGGTATCAAAGGGCCAAACAGACACAAATGTTTGTTTCATCGAACCTAAAAAAGCCGAAGCCAAAAACGGCTGTTTGCCGTAGTTTTGAAAGCAATCCATTGGACCGTTTGTTCCACAGAGAGCTTGGCTCGTCATCGCTAGGAGGCCAGCAATTTCCACGAAGCTGCCATTTGGAAGTGCGAGAGTAAAGGCCCACATTTAGCGAGATTTATGTTGTTTACAGTTCAATTCACAATACTCAATGTAACGTCAAATAGAACTGCTTCCTTTTTAGCTGCTACGTACAAGCTTATTTAAACAAGGAAAGTATATTTACAGCCAATGACCAACTCAACCAGAATGTGTCGGAACTGGAGGCTAGCTTGGAGAGTGCTTGGTGACCACCACGCATAAATGGGTGGTATAGGCTTCTCTGGGGCCATGTTATCAAAAGAGCACAGTTCAGCAAAATTCATTGTACTGTGCTTCTATGCCTGCACGTCTATCCTCCCCGCCCCCCACCCCCCCCCCCCTTACATTCAGTAACCCGCATTAACGAGCGTGAAGTATGGAAAAAAGAAATGCACGCGACCCGCACGGCGTGGGAAGGCCCTCGTCACAGCAGTGGGTTGACACAACGGCCGCATGCGTACACGGCAGATGCGCAGAATGGGTGGAATTAACTGCGGCAGGTCAATTTCCCCTTATTAGATGCGCTAACGCTGGCTAAGCAATATACAATAGTTCAGCGCAGCGACCTGCATCACCAACAGCACACGGCTTCCTTTCGGCCTACCTATTTAAACTAAACTACACTTAAACTATTCTCGGCCACATTTAACTGATGATCCTCAAATATAACGGATGTTAAACGTGGCCGACATAACTCAGGTCTCCAAGTTCTTAGCTCTAATAACATCTTCATCCATATCGACATACATTGCGCGTAAACTATTATTTTACTAAGCCATCTGGCTATCAAAAATGATAGCTCAACAAAGTGGCTTATCGCGTGGCAACTTACAGCAGCCAAACACTCTGAACGCACGTTGATTCTAAATGTGGAAGGGGAAAAGTGGAGGACCCGGTGAAAAATCCATGCGACCACAGGGAGAGAGACATGCAAACTCCAAATATACAGCAGGTGTCAGAGTCAGGATTGAACCCACGACCTCCTGTATACCAGGCGAGGTAGTCAACATCTCCTAGCTACTGTAGAGCTCACTCACTCCGTAGCCCTGTCTCCCTTCTTGCTTTATGCTCCTCCACTTGTATATCTCTTGCTTTATATACCTTCATGCTGGTGTTCGTTGGTAGTTTTACTTCGCAGAGGGCATCAGCACACCTCAGTGGTGAGTTAAGTGCGGGACACACACCAAAAACAGCACAGCAGTGTTTGATTTATATAATAAAAGTATTTCCAAATCTTTAGGAACATTAAAAGTATTAAAACATGATTTTCAATACAATATACCTGTGTTTAGAATTTTGTCTTTATAGTTAATTGTAAAATAGCTAAATTTAATATTGAGTTGTAGGATGATGATTATCGTTAAATATTGTTACATCATTGTAATGTGTCAAATGGTGTTTTCTGCATTGTTTTGTTCGCAAATTGGGAGTTTGCTGATGTTTTACCATATGTATTTTATACCTAGGATTCCCCTGTACAAGGTAACCGGTACTTCTCACTGGTCTGTATGTAATGCACATTTCACAATGGAGGGTGTTGACTTTACATTCCACTTATTGTCTGGCAGCTGCTGAAATCCAACTTGCAAGCTCGACGCAAACTGGATCGGCGCTTAGATTCTTACCGCTTGCGGCGGAAATAACGAGATCCACGATCTCAAAACCTCACGTTATAAAGGCAGCAGGTAAATTTAAAGGTGCAGAGCTGCAATGCCTTGCTCACACCATTGCTGGCAGAAGGGTCTCCTTGCTATAGGGAGCTCTAGAGCCAATCTAGATGGTATTTGGCCAACTCTTCCATGCTGGCCAGGCATCTTGGAAGAGGTGAGAGGACCCACAGTTCACACCGCCACACGCGGCCTGCCAACCGTGGTGTACCCTCTATACTGCTGGGTGGAAAGAGGCGGGGGATTTAAGAAACTTGTTCATTTCAACTCCCGTTGCCAGGAGATGAATGGAACAGGCGAACACTGGATTACAAATCCAGTGTGCTCACCATTATTCCACCACGGCAGCGTTGCTATAAAGGCAGAAAGGTTATTATGTATTAATCAAAGACTTGTAATCCACGTGAATCAACTAGGTGTATCTGAACGCAAAGGCTCCTGGGTTGAGAGTGCTTTTCATACAAAGAAAGGTATTTTCTATCAATAACCGCATTTAATGAAAAACACCCTCTGATGCCGACACGAATAAATTTCCTGCATCCTGCAGAGAATGCAATAATATTTTTGGTGTAAATGCTGATATAAGTTGCACATACACCCACGAAAAGCTATATATATTGTTTCATTTTCATAAAGCGGCACAGGAGGAGTGCTATTAATGAAATTTTTTAATAAACACTCGGCTGAGAAAAACAGAACTTTGGAACCACTGGGTGCCTATTTTGGAAATTCGGTTGAAATTTTAATAAGCACTACTGCTAAGCACACATTTATGGACACACTTTGGCACATGCATGGTGGAAAAAATGTTCTTTGTAAACTGGGCAGTAACAAAAACAAGAGCTCTAAGAATTATAATATTTCAGCGAATGTGTACATTACATTGAATACGAGACAAAAAAACCTCGCGTAAGACCGTAGGGGCTGCCAAATACTGTGACGCAGCAGACAGTGGCGGGAGAGAGAGGGAATTTGCTTGCAGCATCTCCCATCACCGTGTCGCCCACGTCCTCATGAGCAAGCTTTCACATGGCCAAGCTGGGTCAGCCTGAATGAGTTGCCAGGCCCGCGCCTTTCTCCACTAATACCTTATCGCTATCCACAGCAGCCAACAAGTCGAGATGGCGCGAATTCTCCCAGAACTTGACTTGAAGGTCAATTCACATCACCACGTTTCTCAACTGTGTTGTCTTGCACGAGTTGTCACACGGTTCCGATTTCTGTTTGCGCTGCTGCTGTACTTTATTCTATTTGTTTTGCTTTGTCATTTTTGGTGACCCAGGTCACTCGTGCAAATGTGACTATCCCTGGTTGTCTTGTAGCTCTCACCTGGTTACACAAATCCACACAAAAAACGGAGGGGCTTGAGTTGCGTAGGTGTTTCCCAGAAATGAATAGAGTGTTTTCGCTCAGCCCTAATTCAAACATACATTTCAGGCCAGCCCGTCAAGTAAAAATGGTCCAGGAGAATTTGGGCTCCATGTTCAAAGCAAAGAAATGGGAATATATCATGGAGGGTATCGAGTTATGTTGTTCATGGAAATCGGGACATCATTTACAGTGGATCTAGTCGGTCCGAATCGACCGTAACACCTTCGATACCAATTCGGTAACCAGTATAGCGTCACAGGCTATACGAATCTGTTGTGTCCACCAATTTAACTGTGTCCTCGCTATCTGTTTAACAAGGGCCAGAGTGTGGGCGGCTGGAAGGTCTGTGACATCCACACCATTGAGCTAGAGGCTGCTAACTGCATTGTAACTTTAATAAAAAATAACATGTGGGGCAAGAGCAATATATGGATTTCTTTTAACTTCAAACAACGCAGGCTCAACTTTGCTGCTGATTAAAATAATGTTCTTGTATAAACGGACTAATTTACGTTACCAAATGACTGATTTTCAAATGCTCTTTCTCAAAGTAGATCAAAGTATTTAATCACGTTTGCAACTCTCAATGAATGCATGTCAGCATAAGTTAAATTGACCCTTTTACGCTGAGATTCTTTTATCTCTGATCCCCGTTTCCACAATGCCTGTTCTTGTGGAGTGTTACGTAATCTGATCTCCCCCATTATCTGTGGATTCCCAAAGATGAGTGGAATATGTATACGGCGGCTAAGAGACATCACCACACCCAACCATGACAAGATGATTCAAACCTTAATTGACTAGCAGCAACCTCTACGAGTCATTCCATGCGCCAAGGTCAAGGTATGTCACTTGGATGTTGGACCTGTTCATGGACCGCACGCTGATTAGGACGTCTCGAACTACAGGTTACTTGAGGGCAACTCCAGATCTCATTACCACAAGCTATGTATTTCTACAAGGTTTTAAACAACAATCAAACAATAGAGCATTGTCAAAATTCTTCCGTTGTCACCGATCGTGGGCGCTAGTTTATTCCTTCTGTATTTTCCACTGATGTACCTTGAAAGAGCCTTCCTGCCTCCAGACTTGCATGACACTGGTAACACTACACTGTCAATTGATGACAGTTTAAACACATGATAAGAAATTAAAACTAAATACAAATGCCCAATATCACAACATAACTGACAGTTTAAATAACAGAAGCAAGGGAAAAACCACACACAGAGTAAGCAAAACTGATATAAATAATGGTAATGATTCCAATGCACGCTGGAAATTACTGTAAGTGCCATGTGTGGCATTTATTCTGCGTTCCCATGGGCTCATTTGCTATCGTTAAAAGGCCCCACGGAACTTTATTGCCAAAACACACCCATTCTTTTCTGGCCAAATCAAGCAACATTAGACGTTTGTAGCAAACGCCTTCTCCACATTACCGAAATAAGTAAACCATTACTTTTCGATTTAAAGCTTTCGTGACTGCAGGGATTCATCTTCTTGGTTCTTTCGGTAAAGTCACGTAGAAGGGAAGTAATAAAATAATAAAAATAAAACATAATAAAACAATTCTCACGACGTTTCGGCCACAACGCAAGTAGCCGTCCTCAGGCGAAGAATGAAACACCACCAAGCTTGGAGCGTATATTTAAGCTGGGTTAGAGGGGGGGAGGTGGGAAGAAGAGCGCCTAGACAAAATAATTTGCATATCAAGAGGAATTCAGCATATGGAAAATGCGTAGGAGGTGGGCGGGGGGGGGTTCCAAATCAATACTATGCCCGTGCATTATGCAGGATTAGCAGCATCAAAGGGGGGGGGGAGGGGGGTAGCATTAACAAAGGAAAGGAATGTTAATAGTATGTAGCTGCAGTTACTAAACAACCACGTAAAAAACTAAAGTAAAAACTGCATAACAAACTAAAGTATAAACTACATAGCATCATCAGTGTACTTACTATACTCTACAATAAGCTGAGTTACTAACAGTAAGTAATACATAAAAAATTCTACGTTGTAAATAATTATATAATATGCTTCCATCTAAACTTTATTCTCTTACATCACACGCGTCTATACCGTACTATATACTGCCATAGACAAACCCAACATTAAATTACATACTGTATTGCTATAAACCACCCTATACCTTATACATTTTAATATAACACTATGTATTATTCTACCCACCCTAATGTGTATCGAAATGGTTTATTACGTCCTTCCAGTGATTGCTAAGCCAGAATCCATCTTCTCGGTTAAAATTGTCTCTGTGTTTGTATATGTGGATCGCCTCATGAACGAATCTCTCATGATAGCCAGATGGCTTGCAGAGAACCTCTGTCTTGGAGAAGTCAATGTCATGTGAGCCCACTGAGTTGTAACAGTGATCTGCCACGGCTGAGGTGTTTGTCCTACCGTGTTTCAGGTCAGCTTTATGTTCACGGATGCGGTCCGAGACATGTCGTTTGGTTTCCCCAATGTAACTGCTACCACAGAGGCAACTTTTATTATTGTATTACTTCCCTTCTACGTGACTTTACCGAAAGAACCAAGAAGATGAAACCATTACTTGTTTTGATTTCATGGTTTGAAAGCACAAATTTCAACAAATAAATAAAAATAACCATAACTTATAGCACCTGTACAACACACGCCTAGTTTTTATTGCTCTCGGTCAATCCACGGCTTGATTTTCCCCGCACCCATGCCAGTCACGTTTGTTGCTTGGCCATACTTCACCAATGCTGTTCAGTGAGTGAAGGCTGATGGAAGAGGTGGGAGATGCGAATAGCATGGGCAGCCTGAGGTGTTCAATTCTGTTGGTCGCACTTCCCACAAAGTGCCGAGTTCACCCAAGTTCATCCAAATCCCATTGTTTGTTTTTGTATATGTTAATTAACCCGTTGCAAAACATCTGCAAGTTGCAAGGTGGGTCCCGTTCACCGCTAAATCTCGGAACGCGCAAACGGTTAGCGTTAATTGTATTCAGAGAGGCACAGCATCGTTGTTGTACGGCGAGCTGGCATCAGGCACACGGGTCACTGGTCGCCCAGTCCTGCGCTTCAAAGATGTCTGTAAACGGGACATGAAGAGCTGCGACATCAACCCAAATGACTGGGAGAAAACTGCCGGCGACCGACTCAGCTGGCAGCAGGCTGTGAAAACAGGCCTCAGGAGAGGCGAGGAGAAAAGCCGCACCACTTGGCAGACCAAGAAGGGAGTGACGTAAATAAAAAGCAACAAACACCTCTGGAGCTGCCACCGCATTCACTTACAATTGCTGTGGCAAGGATTGCCACTCAAGGATTGGCCTAATAAGTCATTCTAGGCGCTGCAAAACATACAGCTGACCTCGTAAGGCGCAAAAGAATTGTCTCTCGAGACACAAAGGCCTATGATGAGAGTGTTTTTTTTAGACATCATACTCACCGCAGAGAACCGTCGCGAAACAACCACACTCTATGATAGACGGCACCAAACTGTGCCACACGCTCTCTTGCATGCCCTTGTGGGAGCCTCGATACCAATACGGATATTTAGTTTTAGTTTAGTTGTTCTTCTGATTCAGGTCTGATGACTGATGACGTACACATATGTCATGGGAATGGGAAAGGGTTTTAACGGATAATACAGTCCTCAATTGTATTTTAAATTACTCTTGGTGTGTCCAAGTTTCCTGAATTGTGTTGGCTCAGTTAAAAAGTGTTAACTTTTGACAAACTGTACTTTCGGAAATTAAAATTAGATCCCGAATGTAAAGTTTACAAATGTAATATTTATAGAAGTACATAGCAAAAATCAGACACATGAAAGAGAAAAGAATACTTAAAAGTGGAACAAAAGTTGTAAATATGTATTGCAAGCATAAAGAACAAAAACTTATGGAAAATATGCAGATGAATACACACACAACACAAGATAAATAAGGAAAGATCAGTGATGTGTGACTCAATAATTAAATAAAGGAGGGTTAAAAGTACGGGTGCAGCCCTACAATTGCCTGCTCAAACCACGGTTGACAGAAGGACCTCCGCATGAGGGAACTGTCAAAGGTATTTGCTTTATTCTTTCACTTTGATCAGACCTGTTGGAAGAGGAAGGCACACCCACACTTCGCCCCACCACGTGAATCACTGGGGGGAAAGGAGTTGAGGCACCGGCACCATTGTTTCAACTGCCATGCCAGACAATGGACTCCAAAAATGGTGACTTCTGGATGGTAAATCCACTGTGCTGACCATTGCACGATGGCAGATGCCAAGGCACGGGGTGTATTTTTAAATCAAGCCTCTCTAGGGATCTCTCTCTTTAACACGTCGGTGCCTTTTGAGCTCCTTGTTTAAGTGTGTGTGTGTGCCCACTTTACTTCACGACAAGGAGGCACATGAGACCTTTCACCACCTGACACACATAATCGCTGTGGCTCTGCTGACGGATGTCTCAGAGCACACATAAGGAGGGTTGCGGCTGAGCGGTAGCGCGTTCGCCGATCGTTGCAGAGGTTCACAGTTCAAATCCAGCGGCCGCCCTGATGAATAATGTGGGTGGAAACTAACCGTAAAAACACACACCATCTGCTGTTCAGTTGATTGTTCAAGATTCCTTGACTTAATTTGCAACAGTAGGACATTGTGTGCCGGCGTCATGGCCCAAGTTTTCCAAATTTTAAACACTACTCCTTTGGAATATAGAAAGTAATCATCAACCCCCTACTGCGAAAACTTGGCAGGATCCTCCAGAAAAATAGTCTGGAGACTCATAGAGGATTTCCTGGGTAAACGACCAAACTAAATTAGGTGTTTTAGGCTGCAGGCCTACATTGTGAGCAAAAGAGGGAATGACAACAAAATCCATAACTGTACTTTACTTGCATGGTCCCACATCGATGCTCCACACCTTTAGCAAGGTGTGTGGCAGCCCTCATACAAAAGGGCTGTACATAAACAAAAAGTGTGGATTCAATTATATGCATCCAGTTACACACAATAAATTACACACGTAAAATTACATGCACACAATTACAGCCAAAGTGGTTTCCTGCTCAAATGACCACGGGGCTGTAATCACCTTCTGTTAATCAGAATCAGAAAATGCATTTATACTGGAGGAATCCAATTAACTCTGAAGTTATTTTTCACAGATGTCCAGTAGGGGCAGGTCAGAACGTGACAACAACAAACAATACAAAAACACGATAGGAGTGCAAAGTATAGTTAAGGTAAGCAAATCACTAAAATCAAAATACAAATAAAAAAATAATATATTCTTACTATATCAGTTAAAGCCCACTCAGCTATTAGCTTCTGTTTTCAGAAGTGACTTGAACCCATGGAGGAAACTTCACTTTACTATCCAAGTGGCAAGTTCTACCGAATGGCAATCACTGTTAATAACGCAATACACATGCATAAACATAAAGTGCAAAAATAAGTACTCTTCAGCTGAATTGGGGTCACTCTAATTGACAGGGTTAGGGTCGGCGGTGCACAGAGGCAGTGGGCGCCTATGCGTGAATCGTCCTCTCATCTGATGGGACCTGACAGTGTCAGCCGTCACTTCCAAATAAACTCTCGCCCGCAAACGACAGGAAGTGCGACTAAAGTTACTGTTGTTGCTGTTTTTCTTAACGGCCAGTGACATCCCACTGCTGGGCCAAGGCCTAGAACAGTGTCTTCCATCCCTTCCTACCCCCTCATTGTTCCTGTCCGGGAGTGGCCTCCGAAACTGTGACTTCATCTCACAATCGCTTTGACTATCTGCTTCTTTCGTCTTTCTCTTGGTTCCCACAAAGTTCCAGTGCCACAAAACACAACGGCCGCTTCAAGGCTGTCACATAGTCCGAAAGCAACATTGGTTTGTCTGTCCTCACTTGAGCAACCAATGATATGCTCAGCAGCAGCTGCAATTCGATACTGGGGAAAAGCAAAAGGCGCAGAAATCCATTGCCCTACGGCTGCCAAAAGATAAACACGGCAGTTTAAAACAATACTGTGCACCCAGTACAGTGATGTCGGTTGACATGCAAGTAATGCTGGGAGGATCAATCCTATAGCCTTTTGGTGTCTATAGTGTGCATTAGTAGTATTACTCTTATTTTATTCAGGCCATTATTTATTTTTTCCTTCTGATGAATTTACATAAAAGCATTAGAATTGGCTTGTTCCAAGCCTCGTATATAAATTCATTTGCAAATGCAGACTCCTGCTTTTCCCAGTCTTGTGAATAAAAAAAAAAATTCAAGGCCACAGAGGTCGACCGCACTGGCCTCCCCCAGCTGATGTGCCATGAAGGACCATTGCCCGAAAAGTCATCTATTATATACTCTTCCTTTTAAGGCCACAGTGTTATTGACGAATGTCTTAATTATTTCTGTTATTTGTGCTCGTGCATCACTACCATTGAGGCAGCATCACCAAAACAACATTTTGTTTAATAATAAACTGGTAACCTATAATCTTGAGCCAAAACCAAAGTGTATTTATGTTGAATTTATTTTGCACCATACGTAGCCAGGAGGACTACAGAGGCGGTGCTCATTTCCGCTGGTGGCCTTGATCCCTCAGTTGAAATTTCACATTCATTCGGGCTGGGCCAGTCTCTCGAAAGGATGGCCACTGTTGACTGCACACACAATGCGGGGTGATGGATTAAGTGGACTACAGACCGAGAATTGAACTTGCGACTTTCCGATTGTAAGTCAAGGGCTCCACCTAGACTGATTATTCCACTGTAGTTGTCAGTGTCTCTACATTGAAGAGAAAACAGTGCATGTTAATGTTTTCTCATATGGTAAAATAAAGGACATTCAGTTATCGATGGCATCATTATTACCATCACCATCATCATCGGCCAGGAGCAATCCAGCTGCTGGATTAAAGCCTCCCCAATCCACTGCCATCTGCAATGCTAAAATCCGTCTTGTTCCTGTGCTTGTTGTGTGAAATTAAACATGAGGAAAGTTCACTTTTTCACACAAGCTATTGGCAGAGGTGGTCATATAAGTTGGGCTTTTTGTAATTGATAGCCACAACAATTAGCACATTTTATTTTTAAACGCAATAAAAACACTCATAAATACGTGTATGCCCAAACGTACTATTTTTTACCAAACAATTCTTCAAATTTAAAAAGTAGTTCCTCTCTGCAGGTATTTAAAAAGTGCCTACAATGTATTTATAAAAGACCATTCAAGGGAGACCTAAAATATTTAAAATAAAGTGACATTTATTATTCATGATTTCACTTTGATTTAAATCTTGGCAAATATTCACCAGCAATCAGAAAACCATGCCAGCACATGCGTGTAGCAACACAGCACTTGAGAGGCAAGAGTTGATGGTCCAAACTGACATGCTAAACCTACAAACCTAATGGCCAGGAGATGGCAGTACAGCATTTAGGTTCATGACGCGTCTGTGCAGCCCTATCGGTGTTTTATCTTTATTTTTAATTTTACCAGGAAAGGTCCACTGAGATATAGAGCTCTTTTTCAGAAAAGACCTGGCCACAAATGATAGCTCAACGAATTGGCTTATCAGCATGTGGATATTTATAGTAGCCAAATACTCTGAACGCACGTTGATTCTAAATGTGGAGGAAAATATCAGAGGACCCAGAGAGAAATCCATGCAACCACGGGGAGAGAAAGAAAACACACAAACTCCAAATAAAGAGGGGTCAGGATCAAACCCACGACCTCCTGTATACCAAGCAAAGTAGTTAAAATCTCACCACCGTGACACGCCCCTTTAATCTTTTGAATCCGTGGGTTTTCTCAAGGATACTTTGATTTCCTTCCACTTAAAAAATGCTCAGAATGAAGAAATAGCTAAAAATCCCAATGCAGATGCCCTCCTGAGAAAATCTCGAAACTCAGCAATAAAGGACATTTACATCCAGCACTTTGTCAATCCACCGATGGATGTAGGCATCCCTACGTACTTCATAACTCTGGTTAGTGCAGGTTAGTGAGGGAGCGGCCCAGGACTGGTTCAGATATAACACGCCACTGATGTTAGCTCTCGCCCTAGAATCAAACTCAAGTCACCACTGCATGACCCCCAAGACAGATAATTGGAATATATATATCTATAATTATTTAGGTCTTTCAGTAAAGTCACATAAATAGGTTCAAAGAAAATAACAAAAAACGACGTTTCGATCGCAACACAAGCGGTCGTAATCAGGAAAAAGGGCCTTTCTACGTAACTTTACCGAAAGACCCAAAGGAGATGAATTCCTGCACTCACGGAAGCTTCAAGTCAAGATTTATACATCTATAACATTGGATGTAAATAATTATTCACATAGAAAAAACACCTTGAATATAAATTATAGATTCTAGTTTTCACCAAGTAAACATCAAAGAACCAAATCACTGCTGAATAAATCTACACAAATAATGCAATGCAGAACACGCATCTGAAACACATTCCTGCGGAGGGAGCTGGTAGGAACGTTGGGTTGCTCGGTCAATGGCCAGGGTCAACGGCGGCGTGGTGTATTCCGCAAATATGCCCAACTGTGAGGGCGGGCACAAGCCGGCGTGAGTAGGTTAAACGTTGAGTTTATAAGGGCACCACGGTCTGACCAGCCCCTCCCCACCCAGCCCCACCCCTCCCACCCCCACCCAGCCCCACACTCCCCACCCAGCCATTCCCCACCCTCCCCACCCTCCACACCCAGCCCCTCCCCACCCTTCCCTCTCCACCCAGCCCAACCCCTCCCATTTTTGGATGGACGGACGGACACAATAATCCCCTTTGGGCTGGTGTAACCAGGAGGTTCCTACCAGTAAAATATATTGATGATGACGATGCTCATCATGGTGATGATGATAATCGTCATCAGCGTAATGATCATAACTTAACAAAGCATATTAACATAACAGGTACAAGGTTTGCTTTACCACTGGGGCAGAAACACAGCGGAACATATTTAATCATTACGATAATATTCACGTGATAGTCAATCAATCCACTGCTGGATCAAGCTCTCCTTCCCCTCCCAACACCGTGTCAGTCTTGGAGGTTATTTGACCATACTTCGCCACCCATCATTCACCAGTGGAGTTAACCGTGGCCAGGATTTTGTTTAACCAGGAGAGAACTCAAAGGGACTAGGGTAAAGTGACCAAAGCAAAAAAGTTATAAAAAGTTCAGCAATCAAGCAAAATTAAATCAGGGCAAAACGTACTGCGTCACCGGAGAAATCTAAATAATTGCACCAGCATAAATAAATGTTAGGTAATAAATTCCCTTTGTATGTATGTAGAACATATTTTGCAACGTACGTTGCCAACCGTGCTGATCGGGAGGTATAACGCAAGTTACACGACAGTATCATGCCCATACCCCGCCAACCCTCCAAAAATATTTATTACCAACAATGTTACGAGCAATCACTGACGTGTACACTGAGGAATGGGACAGCATGCTACGCTTTCGGCAAGAGTAATCCAACAGAGCAGACGGAGGAAGGGGTGAGGCAAGAGACTGATTTATATGAGGTGGCAGCATTTTAAAATGTGCTGTCTCAAACATGGCATGACCTATTTACATAGTGATGTCACTACAGACCTCCCAGAAATCACAACAATAATAGACTGCAATTAAGCCAATTCATTTCTTACATAATGATGACTTCGTTGTGCAGGCAAACTTATATAATGAGGCGTTAAGCCAGCAGAAGTTTGACGAGCATTTTGATTGCGAAATAATTATACAACGTGCTTCAAAAAATGTTAACACTTCTTAGAATTTGCAATACCACAAGAAATGTGCCTCCGGGCTCCGGAGACCACCTAGAGAAGATTCCAAGCACGTTTTGACAATGTTGGCGAAAAAGTGGAGACTCTTTGACTTTTTGAAGCTATTAACATACATTTGTTATCATGTTCCAGTGTATTATCCGTTCTATTTCCATTAAAAAGTCCCATATAAAATGTTAACATTTTTTTGAAGCACTCTGTATATATTATTTATTACGTGATAACTTGCGTAGTTTGTTACATTGTATCTACTAACAGAAAACACGATAAATATCAAATTTATCCAACAAAGTATATTACTTTTGAATAGATGTGGTCTATAAGCATGGTTCAAGTATTAAGTAAATAGTAAATCGTGTGCCACGGTGGCGAGAGGTTAACTACCTCGCCTAGTATACAGGAGCGCGTGGGTTCGATCCCAACACCAATGCCTGTATATTTGGAGTTTGCATGTTCTCCCTGTGGTCGCATAGGTTTTTCCCTGGGTCCTCCGGTTTTCCCTCCACATTTATAATTATCAACATTATGCGTTTAGAGTAAATTTCCACTTGATAAGTCACTTCGTTGAGCTATCGTTTGTGGCCAGGTCGCTTCTGAAAAAGTGCTTAATTGCTCAGTGGGCCTTATCTGGTAAAAAAAAAGTATCGTTTTTATATGTTAATAGTATGTTGTTGTTGTTGCAACCTGCTGACCCACCCATACTGGACATCTGTGAAAAAGAGCTTCACAGCTCATTGGATTCATCCAGTCTAAATTAAGATTCTGATAAAGAAAACATCATTACCTCCGATCGCGTGCATCAGAAACATGGACACGCAGTAGAGTGCATTCACCGCTTGTTGTACCAGAGTCTCGCGATTTAAAACCAGCGGCAGCCCTGGTTAATACTGCCGGTGTGCACTGATCATCAATACACCCCGTCTACTTCACCGAGAATGTTACAGATGTCATGACGTCATTCGTACAAGTAGGCCATTTGTGCGCCTGTTGTCATTGTGGCAGGACACCGCCTGAAAAAGAGTCACGAGACTCGGTGAAGCTTTCCAGAGTGAAAAAGAAACAGTCATTATAATAATCATAAACGTTGGCAAATAAATGTATTTTTAAGCAACCAAGCAGAGATTGGTGCATGCTTGGTATTACCACAAGAAGCAGGAAGATGAACACTTGAATTAGAGAAAATACCACGTTCGAGACTTCATATTACCTATCGAGGAAATTAACGGGACATGGCAGGACACGTCGTTACAAAGGGTGGTGTTTGGTGGTCGAGACGAATGATAGAGTGGCAGCCTATGCAGGGAACGTATGCAGAAGTACGTCGACTGTAGAATTGCAGCAATGAAATCAGCTCATGTTTTGTTGTACTGCAAGACCGCGAAAGAGAGCGATGGCTTCATCCGGAATAGGATAGATCATGGCTGGCGATGATGTTGATGACTAAGCGGAGCAAAGACTCCATTCCCTCTAAGGGAATGGAGTCTTTGCTCCGCTGCAAGTCTCCTTTCATCACTCTCCCATTGATATATTTCGTTGCTTCCTCTTAATACCTTTCACGCGACGGTCAATGGTATAGTGTATAGCAGATTGTATAATAATGAATAGTATAAAAGTGTAATGTATAATATAATGTATAAGGTAATATATAGTATCGGAATTGTATAGTGAATATACAGCAGTGTGGTATACAGTAGGGTGGGTAGAATAATACATAGTGTAATATTACAATGTATAGTCTAAGGTGGTGTATAGTAATGCAGTATGTAATTTAATGTTGGGTTTGTCTATGGCAGTATATAGTACGGGGTAGATCCGTGTGATGTAAGGAAAAAGTTTAGCTGGAGGCATATTATATTTTTTGCGACATAGAATTGTAATGTATGACTTACTGTTAGTAGCTCAGCTTATTGGAGAGTATATTTAGTATATTGATGATATTGATGTAGTTTATATTTTAGTTTTTTACGTGGTGGTTTGGGCTGCTGCAGCTCCTTTCTATTAAAATTACTTCCCTTTATTACGGCTAACCCTACTTCCTCCCTTTGTTGCTGCTAATCCTATATAATGCACGGGCATAATATGACTTTGAGAACCCCCCCCCCCACCTCCTACGCATTCCACAAGTAGTGACTAATCCCATATCTGCATTTTCCATAAATATGTTAAATTCCTCTGTTGATATGCAAATTCCTTTGTCAAGGCGCCCTTCCTCCTCTAACCCAGCTTAAATATACGCTGCCAAGCTTGGTGGTGTTCATTCAGACGCTGTCTTTCTGACAGACCTGTTCTTCACCTGAGGACGGCTGCTTGCGTTGTGGCCGAAGCGTCGTGAGAATTGTATTTTATTATGTTTTATTTTTTATTATTTTATTATTTCCCTTCTACGTGACTTTACCGAAAGAACCAAGAAGATTTAACTGTCTCGTCATACGCACAGGTTTTCTTGTCAAGGAACATAAACCATCACGCAAACTCCAGTCATTCTCGCAGCGGCTTTTGGCTAGCCATCAAACAAAGACGGTCAGTGCATCGCGCGTTTTCGAATGCACTTCTGCGGCCATCTGGAACACTCTTCCATCCGATATTAGGAAGCCACTGGAGCTTTGCACTTTTAAATCGAAATTGAAAACTCTTTTTTTGAAAACTGATTTGTGTTTTTTTCAGTTTCATTTATTAGGTATAACCCTGTGAGTCATGCGGCTCTTAACTCGGGTGCAACTGCAACAAACAAAAACATGAACAAGAAACATCTTAAAGTGACTACACGCAACAGAAAAATCCAGGAAAAAAAACAGCAAAGTCTTCCAGAAAAAAACACCGTATTTCAACGCTGTGTGCAAAAATCCAAGTGGGATGCACTGGGATTAGTTTGTTGTCCTTCCCAAACACTTCCAATTAGCACTATTGGGTACATACGGTGCAAAAGAAGTGCAACATACATCTATACATTCTCTGAGCACTCCAGTTTCCTTTCCACAACAACAAACCATCAACAAACGAAGAGGTACCAATATCTTAAAGCAAGATCATACTGAAAGTCTTAGAGACCCAATGGGGCTCTCCTGGTAAGGCAATTACGACAAAGACAGCGACGCAAAGGTAAGAGCAGCGATAAAGCACAGGCACGTGCTCAGGAAGAATGGGCTGCGGGAACCATTTAAGGAAATCGGTGACCTTTTCCAAGCCGCGCTTTCACAAGAGAGCACACGCAGACAAGACCCCAAGACGGAGCAGAATATCAAACGAAATTGCTTCATCTCGCATCGCCACCACGAACACGAAAACCTCATTAAACCAACAAGCAAATAATGCAACCAGTGTATAAAGCAGCAGAGCATTTAATTAAATCTATACAGAGATATTTTACTTGCGTGTGGGTTTCTAATGCATTTTATAGCACCTTTCGATAAACGCGTGGAGTGACTGACAGTGCTAATTCAAACATGCAACACTATATTTACATTTTTAAAATTGGCTAATGCACACACTGATGCCATCCTGACGGTGGACACATGAGACTCTTTTCAAATACAGCAAACCCCTTAAAATTCAAATTTATTGCGTGGTGCTATTTCATATTCGCGGGAATTCTGTTTTAAAATATTCGTGGGCGTAGCACGACGGGGAGAGTGGTGAAGTATGGCAGCGGCGTGTACCGCGAAAGTATCCCCCCCCCGCTGCCCCCTCACGCCCCCCCCCCCCGCCGCCCCCCCACGCATCGCCACTCTCCCTCGCAGTCCGCCGTAGCCTCCCGTGCCTTTTACGTGCTTTACTTTAACGATTTTTACGGGCAATTACATTCCGTATTATATCAATTTATCTACATTTACCATTTTAAGAATGTTTAGGTTCATCATCAATAAAGTAAAGTTAAATAACACAATAATATACAATGTGCATTTATTAATATATACAGTTTATATGTTTACGTTTAATCGTAAAACATGTTCATGCCCCCAAACCCTACTTTCCTCGTAATCTTTAAGTATTAATATTCGCGGATGTAACATGAGCGCCATTCTCCAGGAACGCATTCCCCGCGAATATTAAGGGTTCACCGTACGAGTTTAATTATCATGAGAGTAATGACAGAGGACAAGTTGGCATGGGACATTTACCTGCAAGCCCCTGCGCCTTAGAATGCTGGAATCATCCATGTTTCTTGCCGACGGTAACACAAGCAGAAAAATAAAAAATATATTTAAAATCTCGAACGGCACAAAGCACGAAGCCAGGCCGGCCGATCAAAGTCCCCACACGCCCTTTCACAGCCAAACCCAACAAGGGTGACGGGCGGGCGGTGGGGGGAGATACTTCGCTGGAGACCGCAGAAATAAAACTCCACGACGGTTTATCACCCACGGTGAGAAGGACACTTCTGTGACCAACGATCGGGCGAGAATCTTGCCGCACGCCTCACCATGGCCCCTGCCTCAGCGACCCCTCTACCCCCGGCACAGCCTCCCACTTGCGGCACGCGCCCACAGCGAAACCGACGCGCGGCTCGCGGCGCGCAAACCAGCAAGGCTCTCTGCGCCGTCTCTGCATGGCACACCGATTGCTCCCAGTGCAGAGAGAGAGAGAGGACAGCAACGGAACTCCTCCCACACACCCACCCCGCCAACACGTTTCAAATGTGCACGGGTGGCACCATCTTTCTGAGCAGCGTCAAGGCGAAGACTGGTGAAACATTGAATACGCCGTGCACGAGAATCCCGGCTCAAGTCGCCGCTCCTCCTCCTAAAGCACACCCCACCCCCTGCACACGCTCCCCCACCACTACCAGAACCCCACAGTGGGAGCTGCTCAGACGGCTTCCTCGACTTGGCGGGGAGGCGAGATGAAGTGTACGGTCCGCATTGTCATGCACAGCCTAATCTCCGGCTCTCAGATTAGCCTGTCCAGGCATTCAGCAAGAAACCACCCCCCTCCCCCCCTCACTCCAGTCCCTAGACAGTCACTTCATACCAACCCCTTGCCTCCCCCAAAGCCTCCTCAAGCAACAAAAAACACAAATAAAAGATCCCCCTGTATAGCCTGTTGGGGCAAGTGCGGTTAACGAGCACCCTTGAAGGCCGGCACGGCACACGAGGGGGTGGGTAGCCAACACCACACCCGGCCGCCTTTGTCTCCCCAGTGGCGATGATTTTACACTTTGCACCAGGTACTCACACGAGGCTGAGTCGACCTAGGGGAGGCCCGGGACCGGTTCAGATAATCGTCACTGGTGTTGTCCGTTAGCGGGAATCAAACTCTGGTCGTCGCACTACCGCTCCCCAAACACACACGAGGACACAGACGCCTTGTCATATTCTCCTGGCAGGCAGTCTCTGGAAACAAGTGGCCCTTATTTAAAATGGCAGCCAAGCTCAATGGACACAGTGGCACTTTGCCGCCACCTCCCCACTCATTTATTTCAGGCAGCTACTGCCTGTCACACTTCCAGCGGAGCGGCGGTAGCGCTGTTAATGGTTTGAGATGGGAAGGGGCTGGGAATTGGGGGGGGGGGTCGGAAGTGAGCCATGACAAAAGCCAGAGAGGACGTGGGTGAGTCAGGACATAAAATCGGCAGCGAGAACGAGGCGCGTTGGTGCCAAGCGGGCGCCCGGACCTTGGTGACGTCGCGTCAAGCTGGATGGGTGAGCAGTGCAATAAAGATCTACGCTAATTTCTCACGTCACGGTGATTAGGGTTGAGGGCTTTTCTGAATCTCCTTCAGCCGGCTAATCAGTCAGAGTGCACGAGAGTGCATTCTTGTTGCCTCGCTGCAGAGCCGACAAAAATCTATCAGAGTTTCAATTACCGTCCAGCAGATTTTCTTCGCGGGGTTTTTATTATAACAGGAAAAATGATTTCGCGTTATTTAAAACAGATGAAGAAATGTTTTTGGACTGATGAAGATAAATTCACACTTTTTTTAAAACGTTAACAAGGTCATTTTCAATTCAGTATGTTTATCACCAGTTGTACCCAACCAGGCATCGCAGGAAATAGTCAGAGAGCAAAAGTTTTCCTTTGGGACACAATCCAATATGACATCACAGGCGCTCATCTTATCACCATTTCTCTTTAGCTGTGCAGTGGTTTGCTGTGTGCTTATCAACCAAATAAAAGCTAAGATAAAATCCTGGCAAAGTGGTACCTTAGTGAGTTGGGTGTGGGGAGGTGTGTGCTGGATGTGAGTCACAAATGTGCCAGGCCCTGGACTTGGGAGATGACCTCACCGGCTATCCATATTGTTATAACGTTGCGTGTCTGCACAGTGCGCTATAGCTTAAATGTGCACCAGCCATCCAGAAACAGCACAACACGGAGTGGACGGCCTCCCCCAATCGTGGCCATGTCCGACCATTTCTCAGCATCTTGCGATGCAACAATTCAAGAAGCAGAATTGTCACTGGAGTATTTTGTGAACCTATCTCGAGTGTTTGAGTCAAATAATTAGCGTTTATCACCACTGTTGTTCAAGGCTAAGAATCGATCCCGAGAAACCAGGATTAACTACGCCACCGCTTACCCACATTCATTTGCGTACACCCATAACACTGACACAATATTCCACATAGCTGAGCATAGCCAAATTAAGTGCAAAACAAATTACACTTAATTATTATGCCTTTAGTGCGGTAATTGGTGACCGGATTGAGATCTGCTGGCTCGGCACTTCTTGAGAGGTTCTCTTAATTTCAGGGGGGAATCTGAAATGCCGAAGCCAGGACCTCAGTATTGCAGGCCCCAATTATTAGCATAAGCACTTCCAACGATACCACTTGCCCCAATGACTTCACAGCACTTTGTAGTTGTTAATAACCAGCAGTGTTTTAATGGCAGCAAAAAGGAAGACACTAACAAAGCATGGGAAAAAAAACACTGTGTGCTCAGACCACTGAAGGCAGACACACACTGTGACTTTTTGAAAGCTTTTATAGGAATGGGCTAACCCCTTAACTTATTTCAACACTCCTTCCCTTTCAGATGAACAAACATGGCCATTTACCTTTGGAGACCTTGGATTTTGTTCAAACGTACAGCCGCATGCAAATGCATTATCGTCGCTTGCTAGTGCTCAAGATGCTGTGTAAAGTGAGCAATGGCTTTAGTGTCCGTCTCAGTTTAGGCAGCGCTGCAAGTTGTTTGAGTCTCATTTTAATCTGTGGTGTCTATCGGAGCGATCGACTCATAATCTCGCAATTCGAAGGGCTTTAATTTAAATTCTTGACTTTTAGAACCATCAGCCATCCGCGTGCAATATCAAGCGTTACGATGTATGGCATTTAATATTGATCGTCCTGTGTAGAGACTGACCCCTGCTATGGAAATGTGGAATGTATGCCACTGACAACAGGGCTACCAAAATAGATGAGTAGATCCCCCATGCCCAGTTGTTGAGCAGAGATGATGACTTTGAATTTTCTTCTACGTTTGTCTGTGCAGTCTGTCCTGGGTTTCATTTTGGTTTAAGTTGGTTTGGCTTGAGCTCAGGTACGGAATCTGGTTGTAATAAAGTCAGACTACATTTTACACATAATCTGCACTGAAACAAATCTAATAGGTTTAAGGGATAAAATGTTCAAATTCTATCTCGTAATATTTGTCTTTTACGTGGGCTGATGTAGATGATTGGATAACCTAATGGTGGATGTGCTGCCAAGGAACCAGCCGGAGGTATGGTGGCAGAAGCCACTATGTAATTTGTGAAATTCTGTGGAATGTTATTACCAACATCCAATATATGCTGTAAGTTCACCCCAAAGGCACCAGTCAACCTTCGCTTAGTGGGAGGCCATTATGTCTCCCCCGCTGCCCCATGGTCAGGAATTCCTTTTCCCCGCCATTCATGGCGTCAATGCCCTGCCCCATGTTCAAGTCCAGATTCGAGAGCTTCTTAAACGCCTCCTTCCTTCCCCCAGGCTGTCTTTGCCGTACTATTTCTTTGCAGCGTCTTGAGATGCTACAGCCACGAATATTAAGACACCATATAAATCCAAATTGTGTTGTATTAAATTGAACAAAATGAATACAAATAGGCGTGAGTATCATTGCCCAAGGCCCGTATGTGAAAAATATTAATTGCAGAATAACCATGTGTATATATGTATTCATATAGTTCAGATATTCAAATAAAAGGATACAAAGCTTAAACATTGCAGTATGAAAAAGTCGAAAGCAGCGAAAAACTATGATTTTCGGATATCATAACAATAAACGCCAAAATTCGAATCTTACCTATGAACGTCATTTTTTGTCTGTCTGTCTGTGTAAGAAACTTGCGTAGGATTTGGCTTACAAACCGTGGGGTGTACGTTAAAAAAAGTAGCCAGGTACTACGCCATAAGCCCCGTGGTGAGCCAGCGCTATTCCATTTTTCCATCCGTCAACTTTAAATTAACAATTTAGTGCTATCAAAATATTACTTATTTATTTCCTTATGCCGCTCTGCGAGCGCCAAAACAGGCATTTGCACATGTGCGACAAAGCTGACCGGTGGTTGCCCCGAGCAACGCACACGCGTTCGTTGGGAGGGGTGGGGGAATTCTCTTTCACGTAAAAAATGCAAAAAAAATACACACAACGCGGAGGTAAATTCTTCAAAATATCACGTCCTCTTCTCCCCCCACCCCACTTACTACTATAGGGTCGGTAGATACTAATATTATAGCGCTTAAATACTATTATTGTAGAGCGGGCGGGGAGATGGTAGCGGCCCAGCCCCTAGCCTGCCAAGGTGCCACCTCGGCCGGCTGGGCAATCTAGGCGAGGCCGGGGGCTCTGCACGGGACTAGGCCTCACGACGGCACTCTGTCAAGTTAGTCATTTGTGCTATATATTCGATATACTGCTATAGAGTCCGCATGTACTACGGGAGTGAAAGCAGGTACCACCACAGTATACACTGCTGTAGTGATAGCAGGTACCACCACAGTCGGTATGCACTGCTGCAGTCATAGCATTTACCACCAAAGTCGATATGCACTGCTGCAGTCATAGCAGGTACCACCACAGTCAGTATGCACTGCTGTAGTGATAGCAGGTACCACCACAGTCGATATGCACTGCTGTAGTGATAGCAGGTACCACCACAGTCGGTATGCACTGCTGTCGTGATAGTAGATACTACTATAGAGTTAGTATATACTAAAACAGTCAGCATATCCCACTTCGGTCAGTAAATACTGTTACAGTCAGTAGATACTACTACGGTCAGAAGCTACTGCGATCGAGTTAGTGGAGACTACTATAGAGTTAGTAGTCACTACTTTTGAGTCGGTAGATACTACTGTCGGGCCAGTAGATACTACTACGGTCAGTAGTTCCTACGGTCAGTAGTTACTACAGTCAGTAAATACTACTACACAGTCAGTGGCTACTACTGGCTCAGTAGATACTACTGTCCAGTCAATAGATACAACTACAGAGTCAATAGATACTACTTACTCTGTTGTATGTAGGGTGTGTAGGTATATATACCTACGTGGGGGGTAAAAATATATTATGAGGGCGGGGTCGACAATTTTCGGAAACCTTTTATATCAACTATTTACCCCCCACTTTCTATAACTTTTTGGACTTCTGCAAGTCTCTTATAATTTTGTTGGTGGAGATATGGACAAACAGCCCACCGGGCTTTTCACAATAGCTTAGTATCTGTGTATGTACATGTAATGTTTTTAAGAGAAGTTTTGAAATATATTTTTCGCCCGGGCAACGCCGGGTATTTCCCGCTAGTTACCCTATAAATAACAAAGTCGTAACATTAAGAAATCCTCCAAAACTTGTGGAAAATAACAATCCCGAATAAAATCACAATACAATTCCATGAGCGATCAGACTGCTACACCAAGGACAATGAGTTGAACTGATGTGCGTGTTAGTTTCCACTTTAATCTCAAGAAAGTGCTCCACACTCTAACCTTAATCCCCACTCTGTTAACCCTTAGGGTCTGATGATAAGGCGCTACGTTTTCATTATCAGTGGCTTAAGGCTCTATTTTCAGGAGGAAGAAAGATTTCCAAGTCGCTCCCATGATTCAAAACCGGTTTACCAGAGGTGGGACAAAGTCATTGTTATGCAAGTCCAAGTCGAGTCGCAAGTCATCAAATTCATGACTCGAGTCTGACTCGAGTCCAAGTCACATGACTCGAGTCCACATCTCATAGGTGGGACAAAGTCATTGTTATGCAAGTCCAAGTCGAGTCGCAAGTCATCAAATTCATGACTCGAGTCTGACTCGAGTCCAAGTCACATGACTCGAGTCCACACCTCTGCGGTTTACACCTCTGTGTGGGCACATGTTTGCAATCCAGTAAAGTGGGGTTGGTGGACCACAGCGATATGAAGCCTAAATGAGGTATTTGTAGGAGACAGTACAGCAAGTACATTTTTGACTGGTCATCCGTATATCCTTTGACCAAATCAATCTGAACGTGCCCGATCACATCAGATGTGAGAATCGAAGCTGGGCAGAGCCTGGGTAGTGCTTGGATGGGTGACCACCATGCACAAAACAGGTGTTATATGCTGCTGCGGGGTTACATTTTAGGCAGCAGAGGGCTGTGCATAAAATATTTTTTTTCTGTATATACTTCTATGCACTCTGCCTTCACCATGCTGGTCAACGCAGATTGGTGAAGGAAGTGGGGAGACCTGGACTGGTTCAGATGACACTCACCACCACTGATGTTAACCATGGCCAGGAATTAATCTTAGGTCAGCGCGTTAAGGACTGTGTGCTAACCGCTGTGAGCATTACCGTCATGAACATCGGTTTTGAATGTTAAGTTGGCTTTTCTGAGTAAATAACCTCATTACATTTCATCACTATCATCAAGAGACACAGTTGGCTCAGACTCACACACTGTAGGATTTGACCAGGTGTCGTCTGGCTGCATGGCCATGCACAAACATCACGTGCATATTCTGGCATCCATGTGTCTTGAATTCCCTGATGTCAGCCATAACATACCCCGGTCCAACGTTTGAAGGAAATCCACCATTACATTTTTCGTGGCTGTCACAGCTGTTACTAACAAGCCATGGTCAAATGTTTGGATCTTTTAAAGAGCACTTTTTTCCAGGGGGGGGTGACTTTTGTCCATATCCAAAGAATAAGACAACATTACAACAACAGCCAAAGCAGCAGCTGGCAAGCGCGAGCCATAATCACGTGATCAGCAGCAGCAAGCAATAGCTCGCATTTCTACACAATATCAGATGAATTAAAAATAAATAAATAAAACCGTTTGCGGGTAGAGCAATGGCTCAGTAGTTAGCACACTGCGCTGTGGACCTGTCAACCTTGAGTTTGATTCCTGGTGACGGTTTACTTAAGGAGAGTGATATCCGAGCCAGCCCTGCCTCCCACCTCCACAAACCAGAGTTAACAACCGGCACTGAGTAGCACGGTGAAGTATGGTCAAACAAAGCCTCATGACATCGTCAAGCACGGGAGTGATAAGTGCAGTGAATCATTTTAAAAGTGCGGTAAAATAATTCGTAATTGGCGAGTCCGAGTTTAAATTTTACTGAAACATATTAAAGGTTTGTCACCAACGGAATTATATGAAATGCTAAATGCGCTGTCGTCTGCTGCTGCTACCGCCAATCTCGAGCTGTGCTGTTGCTACTCTGCTGACTAGAGGAATTCCGTAAGGCGGTTCGCTCCCCGTAATTGATACCACAGCTCTTTCTCAAAACGCACGCTTCACAGCTCGATTCAAAGTGATCGGTAGCACATTTGGAATATGGAAATGAATATCTAAAAAAACTCACATTTTAAACAAAGTGAAACTCTTCACTGAAGTTTTTTTTAACTGTTGATAATGAACTGATGAAATAGGGCATAACATGTCATTCAAACTGGCGGTGCAAAATAAATTAGGCTTATATTACGACGGAAGGAAGGAGCACCATTAAGGGGGAGCACATCCACCAAGAATTGAGAAGGCAATTTGGCCTTTTCGCCAGAGCCCGATATTCATTACTCGCTCCCGTGCACTCCCACTCTCTCTCCCCCAGTTTCGTTCCTTTTTCCATCCAAACTAGGAGGCGGCAAAAAAACCCACCCAGCAAAGAGATATCCGGACCCCCTGTTATCCGCGCCATCGTGGCGGCTGAGCCTGACGATGCATGTGGAAGCTTTAAAAAATCTTCGCAAATACTATTTCCCTTTCCTTCTTTTGCGAAACCCCATCTGTTTTCGGGAAGTGTGTCTCCTATGTTTTTTTCCCCCCATACAATTTGACACCATTGTTCTCCTTTCACAGTTAGTGCTACGTTGTTATTAAACTTGTAAACGTAAACACGTGTTAAGCACTCTCTGGATGGAGAGTTTTGCTCATTTTATGAACAGGTTTGAGGAGGCACAACGATGACGATGATGATGGCAGTGACCATTTATCAGCGAATGTCAGAATGGTGTCGGTGACAGGCGAGGTACACTGTCAGGATGTGGGGCGTTTTAAAGCGCTTGCTGGTAGTAGGGTCAGTTGAAAATCGCAGGTGTTAAGGTTTAAAGTATAAACTAAAACTATTTTTATTTTACCAGGTAAGGTCCACTGAGCTATACTGTAAATCTCTTTTTCAGAAGCGGCCTGGCCATAAATGATAGCTCAACACAGTGACTTATCATTTGGAAATGTATAGCAGCCAAATACTTTTAAGTGCATGTTTCTAAATGTGGAAGGAAAAACAAGAAGACCCGGAGAAAAATCCAAGCGACCACAGGGAGAACGTGCAAACTCAAAATATACAGACTTCAGGGTCGGGATCAAACCCACGACCTCCTAGATACCAGGTGAAAATGGACAAGAGTGACAGACACATCAACTGTCCCACCCACCCTTCCAACACGCTGTGATATAGCCACTCAATGATGGCACGGGTGTTTCACCTCCCATGGATGCGGGAGAGGCGTCGCTAGGAGGGACGATGGCCGATGGCGAGATTAATGACGGAGCGGTAGCTAAGGAATGGGAAGCGTGCGAAGGAATCTCCACTGAGGAGATGGAGCTTTGAAATCAGCTCGTGTGCAGGTGCTAGGTGGATTATTGCATGACAGGATTTTGATAGTTGGCATTGACTTGGGGAGGCATTTGTCCAGCAGTGGATTGACCATGGCTGATGCTGAAATTCTGGAGGGTGGGAGTCAGATTGGCCAAAATGTTCCAAAAGAACAATCATCATAAAATATATGGAAAAACAACCCAAGATTGCACCCAAAACCAAACTCTTTGGAATGTGACCACAGCATGAGCAAACAATGGCATCCACTGAGACAATTACGATGTGAATTTCGACGTGGAATGAGCAAGAAGGAAAGTGGGTGATATCAGGCTTAACATCCCATGCCTATGTGGGCGGTACACTCATCGTTACAGGTTCCCTACCATGTGTTGCCATGAAACAAAGTAAAAGCACAGATGGAACCATGTGCACAACTCAACACTGCCACTGGCACACGCGCGCGCATGGCTGTGTGTGTGCGTATGTGTGGATTTGTCGGCTGACCCGGTCAGCATTTATAAACTGTGCCTATTGCAGGGCGGTCTCTTTCTCCCGATACCAAAGCACAACTGTGATTAATGGGGCATGTTTCAGCTCCCTTCTATTCATGCCACAATGGACGGGTGGTCTGCTGGTAGCTCGCTTTCGCCTCCCTGAGGTTATACATCCCCCCTTTTTAACGCGTTACAACTCAGGTTGAAAGCGCTAATGCTCTATCGGTTTGTATGTCTGTCAGCTTGTTTGTATGTAAGTATGCTGAACTTATTTCGCACCATACATGGCCAACCGTGCGAACCAGAGGTGCGGGTGAAGGACATCAAACTAATCACGAAAAGCAGTAATAAAGAAATTTGTTTTTAATCTACATTTAAAAGTGCATAGCTCCAGTGGCTTCCTAATATTGGAAGGAAGAGCATTCCAGATGGACGCAGAAGCGCATCTGAAAGCACACAATACGGTGATCATCTTTTTTCGATGGCGAGCCAAAAGCCGGTGCGAGGATGACCGGAGTTCGCGTGATGGGTTATGCTCCTTGATGAGATCAGCAAGGTATTGTGGTTCATTTGTGGCAAGCACTTTGCATATAACGAGTGCAAACTTATGTATGTATGTAAATGTGTGTGGGGGGGCGGTAAGTGGTGAGAGCGATTACTCCAGTAAAAATGATCCAATACAATTAAAACGTTATCTTAAGGTTGTGTTGCTAATGGGGATTTGCGATCTAGAAAACCGGCCAAATTGATCAAAGGATTTCCCGTGTCCTCCGCGACAGAACTGCAATCCGCGCTCCGTAGTCTCATCGCAGCCTTCTATGCACCTTGTGCATTTTTTATTCAGTTTCTTGTCCTACCCCGCACCTCTGATTAGCACGGTTGGCTACGTAACGGTGCGAAAGAAGTTCAACATACATACATAATTGTTCATTACTTAACAAAAACGAAGAATTATATTGGAAAACATTACAATGCATATGCATAATTTTTCTTCACTGTTATCTTTACATAACCGTCAATTTCGAGCTCAGGGTGCACAGCCTAGGCGTGTACCACAAAGAGACGTTTGTTTATAAGGTTGAATTTTCCTTTAAACACCAAAAATCATTGCCCGCCCCATCTTATATGAGCGCAGGTGGCTAAACATCCGTGCTCAGTCAAGGTTACATAAGCGTCGCTCGCTTAAAACAGCCGAAAAACCATTGAACAAATGCATTACAGCATCGATTTGGTTACCCGTGAGATTAATTGAAAAAAACGCTAACTCCTTTCCGCAACAATTCACCCCGGCTGGAAGCCTCATGCTGGATACACAACGCGTGGAGTGAGGCGTAGCAATCACAGCGTGAGTGCAGCATATCCCAGCCGGTGTGGCATTTGTGCCAAATTCTCCAATACAACACAAACATATCCCGTCCGTCAAACAAAATCAAGGCAACCAAGCAGGCCTGTTTGGACTTTTTTCCCCAGGAACTTACTCAATAGGTGTGCTATTGCTTTAGCTGTTCAAGTTTGGTACTTAAATTGATTTTCAAAAATCATAAATGGACTTACCCCTGCCTACCTCGATGCCCCTCCACACACTCACCACTACAGTAACTGAGGCTTTTTGTTGAAGCCCGCAGTCAACCTTCACCGAGCGAGAGGTCACTCATTCACCTCTGCTGCCTCTTTAATCAGAAACTCTTTCCCCAGCCGTGCGAGCTGCCAACTCCCTGCTCATGTTCAAGTCAACTGTCATGACCTTACTTGTTACCCTGGCCTATGACGATGCCCACTGTTTCTGTACAGCACCTCGAGACACGATTGCGTTTAGGCGTGATATAAATCCCTGTAGTTTCACAAACTGTATATCAGTTTACCCTCCTTGGCAGCACGTGGCAAAACAAAGCTCGCGAAAAACTAATTATTTTTATTGTTTTTACTTTCAATGAACACCTGTTAACTATTAAACTATGACCGTTCATGTGCCGTATGACCGAAGTTGAAACCTGCGATGAAAATAAATATAGAAGGGACTTCAGTGAATCTCCGCAATGTTGCAATGTGGAAGATTTTGCTGCGGACCCTATATCTCCCCAAGAGATCCGTGTGACAGATATGCATAGCAGGCTCCAATACCCGGGTGTTTTATGCGATGACCACCCAGTGTTTTCATGGTACATGGCCAAAGTATGCTTTATCAAGGTCTTTACAACGCATTTGCATTTTGCAAAATGAATCCTAGAATGACCGTGGATTCCATAGCCCTTGATGGCAACAAGATTGAGAGAGATACAGACAAAGATGGGTAAGAGCCATTGTACTGAGAATATCAACTTCTTTGGAATATGCTAATTATTTTTCAAATGGGAACCTCATTTGCCAGTAAAAATATGATAATTGGCTTTTTACCCTTCTATCTGGCAACAAAACTGACACCTTTTTACAAGGTGTCATGTTTGCATAGACCGCAATACCTGCAGTCATAATACAAACAAAATACATAACTCTGATAATGTGCACTGTCCTTGAAGTTGATTGGTTCACACCCGAGACAGCTTTCCTTAGAGCCTAGTCTCACATGGGTTGGACCAGATGACGCCAAAAGGCGCACAACTCAAAGCCAATGCACCATCAGAGTATGAGAGCTCGGGGCAAGCATCTACACTATGGGAACCTCATTTGCCAGTAAAAATATGATAATTGGCTTTTTACCCTTCTATCTGGCAACAAAACTGACACCTTTTTACAAGGAGTCATGTTTGCATAGACCGCAATACCTGCAGTCATAATACAAACAAAAGACATAACTCTGATAATGTGCACTGTCCTTGAAGTTGATTGGTTCACACCCGAGACAGCTTTCCTTAGAGCCTAGCCTAGAGCCTAGCCTGGACCAGATGACGCCAAAAGGCGCACAACTCAAAGCCAATTATTGGCTTTGAGTTGTGCGCCTTTTGGCGTCATCTGGTCCAACCCATGTGAGACTAGGCTCTAAGGAAAGCTGTCTCGGGTGTGAACCAATCAACTTCAAGGACAGTGCACATTATCAGAGTTATGTCTTTTGTTTGTATTATGACTGCAGGTATTGCGGTCTATGCAAACATGACTCCTTGTAAAAAGGTGTCAGTTTTGTTGCCAGATAGAAGGGTAAAAAGCCAATTATCATATTTTTCAAATGTTTATAATTTTGGAGAGGGAACCATTTCCCAACTATAGTTCAAAAATGGACGAGTGCAGGCTATGTAGACGCCAGTACACACACAGCTTATTAGCCGCATCTCGCTGTACAGACATGCATCCGATGGCGCTTCAATGCCACGAAGGTAGGTGTCTCGCACACATTATGGCTTTCATCCACTGAGCCGAACCCCCCACTTCGTTGCTGGATTACAGACATGCATCACCACGCCCCTGTTGTAAACGTCTCACCACTGATTCAAGTCACTCAAATGCAAACGGCAACCGTGCACACAAGTGACCCAAACTCATATATCCGCATACACATTGTGATTATGTGCAGAGACCTTTTGTTATTCCACAGCTGTGTGAAGGCCTCCCCACCCCGTGCCATGTGGATCATGGGGGGTTATTGACTGTAACTCTCCACTGTGGGTCAGTGCAGGTTGATTATGGCGGTGAGCACAGACGGCGAACCATAGCACAGTACAACAATGCAATTTTCTGCACTACCCCTGCTCACCTACTGACAACGCAGCCTCGAAGCAGCCTACGACTTCTGTTTTATGATTTTTGGTCACCCATCCAATTACGATCCAAGCTCAAACCTGCTTAGCTTCTGATAACGTAGCCCCGTAGCGGCCTATAACATCTGATTCGACGCACGGTCGTCGCCCATTCAAGCGCTATCCAGGCTCGACCCCGCTTAGCTTCCAAGGTCTGATGAGATCGGGTGCATTCATGGTGATTTGGCTACAGGCTACATGTGCCGTATGCCACCAAAATCCGATTAGTTTCACCCGCCATCTGCAAGAGAATATGTGTCTAAGAGCCGTTGCTGCCAGGGATAAAGGAGGGCCTCCATCTCTGCTGCTGCAGCTGCCGCTAACGTACATTAGAGGAAATTAATTTAGAAGCCATTTACATTCTCTGAAAAACAGCCTGGAAGGCGCACTAATTAGTCACACGACCGGCTAAGAGAGAAAGGCGCTGTCTTAGGCCTTCACTTCAAACACACTGCCGTCACCGTTTCGAGGCAATTAAAGCAGCACGCACATCCGTAATGAAATGGGTAACTGCACGTATTTCGCCTTCCGCACAGAAGTGGGTTTTACCTGCATCGTGCAGGGCTCCTGAATCATGAACGTGCATGAGTGAACTGCTTTGTTTATTTATATATATGTAAAATTGGCATCTCTACCACTCGCTCTATTCTACAGTATTATTTATTTCTTGGAACTGTCAAGGGCACTATTTCATGTGTGTTTACATTTCCTTGAGTTGGAATATTTTCACGCTGCAATCACATTTGCATTTTATATTTCAATTATTTACAGTTGTGGCTGCAAGGATCCGTCAATTATTTGGCCCAAGCACGCAAAAAGAACGGCTAGACCACCAGCTGCGCATCACTAAACTTCAGCAACAGAAAATGCAATTTAACGTGTTTAGTTTCGAAAACAAAACCGACAGCTCCTGCGAAAGTATAATATAAACGAAGACGATAGCTATTAAATGTTGGGGGGGGGGTGGGGGTTTGTAAACATTTTTTTAATATATAAAAGCCAAGAATACAACAGGAATATCAAAGGGAGGGTGGAACAACATGCAACATATAACAGACCAGATGTAATGCACCCTAATAATTAGGTAATGAACGAGGGCAGCCGGGTCGGTATTCAATGTTGTAAAAAAAAAAGCATATACTGTAATTAATGACGGACAGGCTGAATATTGATTCTAACAAATCGTTAGTAGATTATAGGATAGGTCGTTGGTTGTGGCTCCTTTTGCTGATACCACACAACTTGTGCATGCCCTTTCAATTGTACCATACGTAGTGCTGGTATTTTGCATTTCCATATATTAGACTCATATCTTACTTTCAAAACAGACCCCCCCCCCATCTCATTGCACTTTCATCTGGTTTAATTGCCTCTACCATTAAAGCAGGTGAGAAGCCTAAGTATTAATGAGCCCTTTGTCAAACCACTGCTGGATGAAGGCTTCCCCCACTGGCCGTGGGGGTTGTTCGACCTTATGACCTGATCACGCCAGTCAGTATGGGTCAGCTATAGTTAGGCCGAGACTGGTGAAGATATCATTCGTCAATGATGTTAGCCGTGGCCGGGATTAAAATTAATATCCAGTCTAATTCTAGATACAATGTGGAAAAGGAATGTTTCAATTGCTGCAGGATTTTATCGCCGACCGCGTTATGCATCGGTGCAACAGAGCACGCTGCTCATGTTGCACTCAATTCCAAAATCTGCCGCAAAATCCTCAAAGGAAGACACGTACGAATTAGCAGCAACACCCAGGGAACGTAAATATGTTTAGGTTGTGCAGGCATTTGGGAACGAATGCGATGATAATTCTCACACTCACGAACCTGTGGTCTACTTAGGATGATTTATGCAACCAGCCACAGGATTAAAAACAACCTCTGAATGATTGTGTGTGCACTAAGGAGCTTACAGTGGACCCAATTCAACATAACACGTGCAAATATAACTCATTTTCTTTATGCACATTTCTGATGAGTGGTACACTCCAATAATAAACACATTGTCCTGCATTACAGGTCATATGCGTCCTTATTTACAGAACTTGCTGTTGGGATTTTACAGAATTGGCCATTCTTTTCTTAAAATAAATTTGCAAGACGAGGGACAAAAGAAGGTGGGTGGGCTAACATATGAAAGAGGGAGGAGCTGTACTTGTTCAACCAGGGACGATCTGATACAATTATGAGGAAGCCACTGGAACTATGCACTTTTAAATCTCGATTTAAAACTAATTTCTTTAGAACTCATTTTTGTGTTTGGTTTGTTGTCCTTCCCCCGCACCTCGGATTAGCACGGTTGGCTACGTACGGTGCAAAAGAAGTTAAACATACATACAATTTTCCTGGTAGGATGGGGATGGTTTAGTTTTTAATTAATGTTTTTGGGTGATTTGTTTACCTTTTTTGTACTTTGAACTGCTGTTGTGTTTTTGTATTGTTTGTTAGTGGAACATTATGACCCCATGCCCCTCCTGGACATCTGTGAAAAAGATATTTAAAAGCTCATCGGATTCCCTCCAGTATAAATACATATTCTGATTCTGGCAAGTAACAAGGTGTGTGCCCTGGTGACACTGGACCAGAGGAGAAAGTGACACTAATTAAAATACTCAGTTATGCATCCACAACATCAGAAAAGCAACTGTGGGTGGTTTGCGAGGATGAGTGTGAAGCAGAATCAGAATCTGGATATTTCGTTATACTGGATGAGTCAGATGAGCTATAATGCTTTCAAAGATGTCCAGTAGCGGTCCTGTGACATCCAAGTGTTATGGGCCTCCTCAGCCATCCAGCAACCTCACAGGAACCAACGTTTGAGAATTTCCTGTTGTTGCTAATGCAGTGGATTGATACCCCTTTGAAAATGTGTTTGGTAGATATTTCCGGGGGCAAGAATTCCTCTGGGATGATCTGCCGGAAGGCAATACTCGGCATACACCGTAAATAACAATGCCCTTTAAGTATTGTTAGGAAAGCTGCAAGATGTTGCATGTAATGTTTGGCCAATTCCTTACTGGATCTATATTTTTCCATGTGGAAAGGAAACCAGAGTAGCTGGTTTAAACCCTATACATAGGAAGAAATAACACAGATAGGTCTCGAACCGACTTCATGTACTGTCATCTACTGGCCACCTCATAACCCAACAGGTCAGAGCAGATCAGAGCCTCTCACATATTATGATGAAGCTGCTGGCTGTGATTGTTGGGTTTTCTTAACCATCAGATTTTTTATTGTCCTTCTCCCGCACCTCCAATTATCACAGTTGGCTACATACGGTGCCAAGTTCAACATATGAACCTTATGGCAGAACCACGGAGTCCCATAAGCCCTCGGCTCTCACGTAAACATTATTTTATAATGTAAACAAAAACTTTGCTCCTTTTCACCAATGGGTTTGAAGGATGGTGGCAAGTGTTGTCTTGTTAAAGTATGCCTTTAAAACTGAAAACTACTTACCTGCAGTACCTCTATTTAAATACACTATCGAAAAAATAATTTACACATCTGTCAATCATCGTGTTTCTCAGTGTGGATTTGTGAACACACTTTGTAGACAGTACATAAAATAGTACACGTTTTCATATTGTAACAAGCGTTTATACCAATGTTACTCTACAGAATAGTGGGTCGCCGCTCCTCTTATCCGTATTGATAGGAGCGATATGTGGGGACTATGGCTTAACCGCAAAAAAAACCTATCCGTACAGATGCATACAGACAAGAGAAATATCAAACAGGAGGAATTAACGGTGCAACGCATCTCATCTATTAAATATCGGTAGGTAATAGGATTGTCCTCGATTGATCCTGGCTGCAGACATTGGTAGGTCACAAATAATAATGAAGATAAGAGAGCAGTTTCACTGTATGATGCATACCGTTATGACAAATAAAGGACTTAAATCGTGTTGGCAGTTTGAGCAGCCTTGGATAAGACTCATGATCCTGCCCAAACCAGAGCATGGAGTGCATTCTGTGCATATCGTCCTCGCTGCGCTTGGACGACATAACAGAATGATCCGCGCCAGGTGGGTCGCGGCGTTTATGTGCGCGGCAGGACGGAGTCGCCAAAAATAAATAAATGATTTACGATTTTGACTTCCGTTTATTCGGGACCTTGGGGTCCGGCCATAAGGTTCGTAAATACATACAGCCTATGTGTTAACCAATATATACATACACAAATTATTTCCCCTTTCTTGTGGAGTGCTCAATTGAGAAAATATTAAATGGCTATTCAACATTCTGTTGTTATCGTTATTGTTACTCCTACCAGTCTGAGATTCTAGTTGGTTGAATCAGTAAACAATGATTGAGATTTAGACTGCGAAAACATGAGCGTTGTATCGTCCATTCTGCAGGCGGCAGCTACCTGTTTAGGTTATCTACGCCTACACAGGCGCCAACACGAACGAATACAGATGTAAGACTTTGCATTACAAATGCACAAATGTTGTAAACAGTCAGATCGTAATTTTCAGGCATGCCGCAAATTATAATTGGGTCACGTGGCTCAACCGTAGAGCGAGTGTCACAGTGGGGAGATGTTTAATCCCTCGGCTAGTATACAGGAGGTCGTCGGTCCTCCAGGGTTTCCCCTCTACATTTAGAAGCATGCATTTAGAGTAATTGGCTGCTATACATTTCCACATGATAAGCCAAAAGAGCTATATAGCTCAATGGGCCTTAGATGTAGATTACAAACTTTAGTTTACTTTTCAGTGGCTAAAAATCCTGGCCGGGGGTTGACTTAGACCATCATCCTTCTGGGGTCGATAAAACGAGCACCACTTGTGGGGAAGTCGACAGTGGTTGTTCTACGGATAGCCTTGACAGGACCACTGGCTCAGGACTGTAAACGGGAGATGACTAGCACCTCGAGGTTCATTTAAGCAGCAAATCACTTTGACTTTGCAAACAATGTAAATACTTCTGTGAACTGTACACGAAAACATTATTTGATTATTATTTTACAAACGGGAAGGAACACTTCAACACGCATGTCAAAGACAAGAATTGTGGCCAGAGCACTCCCTCCCGTCTTTCTAATCAATTTGTTAAATATTTTCTGAGCTAATCTCAAAGCAACATATTTTAAAAAGGGACCGACAGAGGTGGTGAGAGAAACAACAAGAGGATGAGGAGTGCGCCACCACTGAAGACAATGATACATGACGACGCCTACGGGGGGAGAACGTCGCAATGGGATGCTCCATCAGGACGACTGACGAGGCGTTGCTGTGGCTGATTGTGCCCAACAGCTGTGAGACGTCACAGCTGACCTGCTGCTGTTGTTTTCGCCTCATGCTGAAGTGCGAACCACTTTAGGAACAACAAGAAACACAAGTTTTAAAGAGCTCAGATATAAAAAAAAATTGTTAGGTAGGCAATGTAGTTGGAGAAACACGCAGTTGTGCAGCGGGTTCGCACCCTGCGATATGAACCTGGCGACCTGAGTTTGATTCATGGCCCTTATCAACATGTCATATCTGAACCGTTCCTGTACCCCCACCACCCCTTCACAAGGCCACACTGTCCAGCTTGGTTAGGTCAGGTCAAATAACCTCCACAATCCACACAAGCTGGATAGGCCATCATCCAGCAGTGGATTGACAAAAGGGCTATACGTGTACGCATGATGAACATGCAGTGAAACACGCTTCACACAGCATGAGATAGGATGCTGTTGGTGCCTGGATAAAGACACAATTACAAAATATCGAATCCCTGCAGATTAAGTAACTTAAGTCTGTGGGGGGTCGTCAGAATAAACCGTTTCCCTTGCTAGGTGACTTGACTGATAGCACAATTTTGATGTTACGGTGACTGAACAAAAAGGGACCTATTGTTGCTCAGATGGTCAGGCAATTATGGACAAGGCAGTATTGGAATGGATCAGAATACAGTGCTGGGTCAACAAACTGAAAAACTATGCGATCCACAAAAAGCTATTATCGTAGATACATCGTCATTTCGTAGATAAGTGCTCAGGAAGAGCGTCACAGATGTGTCGGACGTAAATTAAGAGCTTCGTTATTGAGCTGGAACAAAATGAATGGCACAGCCAAGCGACTTTCATATGCCACTGCCAGAGCGCCCTCTAGTGATGTCAAAACTAAACCTTCTTGTTTTACCAGGTAAGGTTCACCGAGCGACGTAGCTCTTTTTCAGAAGCGACCTGGCCACAAATGATAGCTCAACCAAATGGTTTATCACGTGGAAATGAAAAGCAGCCAAAATACTCAAAGTGCACCTTTCGAAACGTGGAGGAAAAAACTGGAGAAAAATCCACATGACCACGATGATGATGAGAGAGAGACAAGCAAACTCCATATATACAGGCATCACAGGGTGAAGATCGAACCCACGACCTCCTGCAAACCGGGCGAGGAAATTAACATCTCGCCAAGTTCGAGTCCTTTAAACACGCAAGGAGACCAACACGTTAGCGCCGTGTCGATCGATGCAGCGAGAGTTTGCTGCGTTGCGGGTTTATAGATCTCAGAGCACACAGCAGGAATATCAAGGCGATCATGGGTAATGCGGGTTACTTCGTGTGGTCAGGAGCCAGAATTTGACATGTGGATTAAAAATCTAATCAACAAAATTGGCTAGAAAAGAAAAAATCTATACAGGTTGGCCCAAAAGTCAGGACCATACGGTTATTTAATTTATTTTAACACTGGCATTAAAATATTATAATTATGCTTTTAATTAATAGTGTATGTATTATTATCATTATTAATATCAAATGTTCTTCCTTTATAGATGAAATTAAAGAAAATGTATTGAAGACTAACAAGTTCAATACATGTTTATGTATGTGAAAGAAGCCAGTTGTAATCTTTAAAAAAAATCCTACATTCATTTCAAAAGAAAATTAATGCATGCATTCATGTTAATGGTAGTGACTTTGAAAATTTTGTTAATAGAAATTAAACAACCGTACGTGATTGAAAAAAAAAATAATAACCTATGTGTCCTGACTTTTGGGCCATTCTGTATATAAAATCGGCAACGTTTCAGGCAATGGCCCCTTTGTATAGCACACCGAAAATAAATTAAGTGAGCGTATTGGCAGTCTATAATGTAGACTGTAGCAATGGTTATTAAACTGAGCATATTGGCAGTCTGTAATGTGGACTGTAGCAATGGTTATTAAATTGAGCGTACTGACAGCCTGTAATGTAGACTGTAGCCTGGTTATTAACCTGAAAAATAAAATAAAAAATAGAAAAATAAAAAACAAAAACCATGACGTTTCGATCACAACACAAGCGATCGTCTCTATCCTCCTGAAGACGACCGCTTGTGCTGTGATCGAAACGTCATGGTTTTTGTTTTTTATTTAAAGGCTACAGTCTACATTATAGACTGCCAGTATGCTCACCAAGCTTAAAAACCAAGCTACAGTCTACATTATAGACTGCCAGTACACTCACCAAACTTAATAACCAGCCTACAGTCTACATTATAGACTGCCAGTACACTCACCCAGCTTAATAACCATTGCTACAGTCGACATTGTAGACTGCCAGTACACTCACCCAGCGTAATAACCATTGCTACAGTGTACATTATAGACTAATGGTGCACTCACCAAACTTAAGAACCAGGCTACAGTCTAAATTGGTGGCTTTTGTTTTTTATTATTTTTCTTCTATTTATTTTTCTTTTGTTTATTTTTCTTTTGTTTATTTTTATTCACGTTATTTTTATTATTTTATCTACGTGACTTCACCGAAAAAACCAAAGAACACTATCACCGCTCCCCTACACGTGAATTAGTGGGTGTTTTTATTTACAAAAGTCGATTGTAAAAGCCACACTGGCATATTTTGATGCTTCATCAGAAGAGGCTTGAGGATGCGTCCTTGGCGAGTTCATCTCCGGGCGGTTGCATTAAAGCGCCGCGGGACAACGTGAACAATTATCGGGTGAATTCCATAGCGAGTGTGTGATTCAAGGACACAGTGACCCTGAAATGTGCCATTCAGGGAGGGCCATTTATCTCTCAGCGCAGTCGTGCAAGGCTGTCACTTGTCACACGCTCAATAACAAAAGCGAAAACATGTGACAGGGGAAAATAATAATAAGAAAATACAGCAGTTGCTCTTATTATTAGGCCAAAAATCAATTTGTTTCACAATATGGTTTACCTATCTAATAGTGACGTATCGCGAATAAATTTGGTCTGAACGCGTCGCTAGAAGGGATGATGGCCGATGTATGAGACTGGTGACAGAAAAGCATCTAAAGGAGCCCTGAAATCTCAATTAGCTCTGGGTACGCTGTTTTAATAACCTTTCATACAAGAAAGGATATACAGCATTTTAAATCATCACATGCATGGTATACAATGTCACATAGGACTCACGTGCGTGGCACACGCAGCAAACTCCTCCATGCTGTTCATGACCACAACAACGCAACGGTCAATCTGGGGGAAAGCCAGAGCAGGTTCAGACACAAATGGCCACTCCGATTGTGCACTGTGGCCAGTGAGCGGAGCTCAGTCTATGGGATTATATATTGTATAAGAACTAACCTGTACACTACCATTCCCCATATACAAAGACAACAATAACAACTGCAATTTGCCACAAAGTGTCGGTGACGTCACCACGCAGCTTGCGCTAGGCGATGTGAACTGAGGACTCATCAAGTGTTGAAGGCTCCCTGGCAGGAGGTCACAGGACAGACCCGGCAGTTAAAGGTTAACTAACGAAGATGTCCCCAAACTCATACACAAAGATCACCCCCTATAGCCTTAACAGACTAATGAGGCAAGAGCTGTTAGTGAGTACCTATGAAGGCCGGTACGGCACACGAGGGGGTGGTTAGCCAGCACCACGCCCAGCCGCCTTTGTCTCCCCAGTGGCAATGTTTACACACTGCAGTAGGTATTCATTTAAGGCTGCGTCAACCTACAAGTGATTCAAATAATCGTCGCTGGTGTTAGCCGTGAGCGGGAATGGAACTCGGGTCGCCATGTACGCAGCGCAGAGTGCGAACCCCTGCACTACCGCTTCCCATCGATATACACACAACAACAACAACCGCCATTCACTACTGAGTGGCGGTGACGTCACCACGACGCTTGTGCCAGGCTATGTGCATGTTGAGGCCACGTGAAGTGTCGAACGCCCGCTGGCAGGGGGTCACGGGGCAGACCCAGAAGCTACAGGTCGACTGACTGAGCCGACTGGCTGATGCACCACCTGTGCCCTCTCCTGTGCCAACTTGCTGTGCTTTAGCCACCCGGTGCTCCGCGCGTTGTTGTGAGTATCGCTCCTCCCCCCTCCGTTGTTGTTGGAGGGCGACTGCCCAGCAGTGTCCTTCACGAGACTCCTCCACAGAGGCCGATCTTGACACCGCTGGTACCAGTCATCGGCAAGTCCGCTCAGCTCCACATCCTCCTGTACCACATCACTCCATCTCTTCTCTAGCCCGTGCCGCGCCCGTTTAGCCACCTCGATCCAGCCGAACAAAAGCTATTTAGGCATGCGGTAGCTGGGCATGCAGGCTACATGACTCAGCCAACGCAGCCTTGCCTGCCGGAGGAGCTCACCGATGGGACTTTATCCAGATCTTTCAAGGATTTGTGAGCTCCTCACACAGTCCAGCCTGGTTAAACCCAGGATGGATCTGAGGCAGGCCAGCCTAAATGTTTCTAACCGGCAAAAATATTCCATTAAGGGGATCCACGTTTCGCAAGCATAGAGAATGGAGGGAATGACTGTGGCCGAGAAGACCTGAAGATTCGTGCGGAGCGACAGATCAGGTAGCTTCCACACAGCGTTATGCAACCAATGAAAAGATAATGCCGCTTGACTAATTCGGAGTGAGACCTCTGCTGTTAAACCGGAGCCGGTCATGAGCACACTGCCCAGGCATAGAAAACTCTCCACTCTCTCCACAACTGCTCTATCACCAATTGGGAGTTGTGGGGGTGGAGTGTCCGATGGTAAAAAATACCCAGGCAGGTGCTTAGTTTTGGTGGGGCTGATGGTAAGACTCCACCTCTTAGTGGCAAGCTCCAGGTTCAGCAGCAGCGCATCCAACTCCTCTAAGTGAGCAGCAATTACCAGATCATCGACATACATAACATGGTTGAGCAATAGGAAGCCATCCCTTGACCGCACCTGGGCATCGATCAGCCTCCCATTGTATCTATACCAGATGGAAATTCCTCCGGTACAGCCAGTGGCGTCACTAGGATTGGTGTCACCCAGTGCGGTAACTCATGGTGTCACCCCCCATGGACCTCCTCCCGTACCAGACCATACAGATTCCTTACTTGATACAGTACATGTAAGTTGGGCTTACAAATGAGAAAAAATGTGTTGCTATAACTACATGGGTATTTAAAAAAAATATATATAATTTCTGCTGAAACACTGCACAAAAATTGTCATTTTTGTGTAACCCCCTCTGATGGTGTCACCCGGTGCGGTCCCCCCCCCCCCCGCACTCCCTTAGTGACGCCACTGGGGACAGCTATTAAAGGCTTCACGAACTACGTGGTCAAAATAGATGTTAAATAATGTGAGAGCCAGAGGACATCCCTGTCGCACCCCAAGGTGAACAGGGAATGGCTCCGACTCCCGGCCACGTAGTTTTACCTGGGCCCGCTCACCATCATGAAGGTCCTGAATGATTGTGAGCAGCGAGTCAGGGACTCTGAAAGCCCGAAGAACAACCCAGAGCCCAGGCCTACCGATGGTATCATAGACCTTGACCATGTCAATAAAGCAGAGATGTAGGTCTTGTTGGAATTCCTTACACCTTTGCTGTAGCAGATGGACAGAAAATATGGCATCTGTGCAGGACCGCCATTTCCTGACACCGAATTGGGGCTCCACAAGTCTCTCCTCAGCGTGCCTAGCAAGGCGAAGTTGAATAATCCTTGCCAGGACTTTTCTCAGCACACTGAGGAGTGAGATGCTCCTGTAGATGTTACAGTCTGTGTGGTCTCCCTTCCTAAAGAGGGGGACCACCAGGGCATCCTTCCAATCCTGCAGAACTCGTCCAGTGGTCCAGACTGTTGTTATGATTCTAGATTTGAAGCTTTCGTGACTGCAAGGATTCATATTCTTAGGTTTTTTCGGTAAAGTCACGTAGGTAAAACATTAAAATTAATAAAAGTAAAATAAAATAAAAATCACGACGTTTCGGAGGCAACACAAGCTTCCGTCTTCAGGTGGAACCGTCACAGCTACGACAGCTGTGTTGCCTCCGAAACGTCGTGATTTTTATTTTATTTAACTTTTATTAATTTTAATGTTTTACCTACGTGACTTTACCGAAAAAACCTAAGAATATGTTGTTATGATGTCATGTAGGGTGCAGTCTGTGCACAAACGCCACCATCGCTCAGCATTTTGCTTGGGAGATCATCTCTGCCCGGTGCCTTTCCTGGTCTCAGACTCCGGATCGCCTTCAGTACTTCCTCAACAGATGGCACCTCAGCCAGCCACTCACAGGGGGTGACTTCTTCTTACAATATTTGAGGCACCGCAGCCTCAGCAGGGTCAGCCCCACTTTGTTCCTTGTTGTTTTCCAGGCTGAGGGATTTCCCCTCCACCAGGACCTCACAATGCTCAGCGAATCTGCAAACCTGTTCCTGGTAGTCGGAGATTGGATCACCATTCTTTCCCCTAATAAAAGTAACAGGTGTGGCGCTGCAGGTTAATTTTTTGATAGAGTTAAAGAGCGATTTGTGATCGCAGGCATTGCGGCAGACTCCATCTCCTCAGCAACCCGCGACCACCACCCATCCTTGCAGCGCCTCACGGCTCTCCGAACCTCCGAGCGAAGGCTGCGGTAAACCTCCTCATTCTCCGACGTGGGATGCTGTCGCCGATGAGAGTGAGCCTGTCGCTTTTTCTCAGCCAGATTGAACACTTCCTCTGTCAGGCAGGGTCTTTGGGGAGGTCTGGACCGTGTACCCAAAGCAGCCATTGCAGCTGCATGAGCCAGTCCTAAACCTCGCCCATTTCCCCTCGACATCAGGAGTGGGGGACGATGCCAACCCCAGCCGCAAGCGATGATTAAATTCCCGCTTGCAACTTTCATCAGCTAGCTGAGACAATGCCACGAAGGGTTTGAATGAGGTCCTAGGTGTACACGCAACACCGGAGTGGAAGAATGGCAGGCGCATCTTACAGATGACAAGGTGATGGTCAGTGGGCAGATCAGCTCCACGGTAGGTCCTGGTGTCAAGGACATAGGCCCACATCCGCTGTTCCGTCACTATGTAGTCCACCAGATGTTCTTGCTTGGACCCGGCATGCATCCATGATGTTGTGTGGATGCACCGATGCCGGAACAGCATGTTGGTAATTCCAAGCCCATGGGCCGCACAAAATCTAGCAGCCTCCTGCTGTTGTTATTGAGCTGATCTGGCCCATGCCTTCCAATCACTCCAGACCAGGTGCCAGCATCATGACCAACTCGGGCATTGAAGACACCCAACAAGATGACTCTATCCCGAGGGGCCACTGTAGCTAGCACCTGTGACAGGAGGTCATAGAAGGCATCTGACTCATCGGCCTTGCCTGCATCCTTCCACAGATGTTCGTCTTCGGTGGGGGCATAAGTAACCACGACCACCACTCCTCGCCTCTGGTTGATGGGAAGGCGAGCCCAAAGTAGCCTGGGGCTTACAGGTTCACACCTCTCACCGCCACGCTCCCACGCCCCCTTCATTCTTTTGTTCAGAAGAAGAGCCACTCGCTGTTGTTTGGCAGTCTCCTGCCCCGAGAAGAGGGTTGTCCACCCCTCATGGTGGCAGGAGCCAGAGCCGGTCCACCGGACCTCTTGAATACCACAGAGATCCAGACGGTACCGGTCCAGCTCCCGACAGAGGAGTGGCAGCCTCTCCTCCGCAGTGAGCGTTCGAACATTCCACGTGGCCACACGTAGTGGTTTTTTGTTGTTTCTGGAGGAGCCCTGAGGGTAAGGATTCAGTCTCCTGGCTCTGCCAAATGGGGTTTGGCCAGGAGACATTATAGACACCTGTCCCCCCAGGGCCTCCAGCACAAGCTTATTAATTAAAAATTTCAGTCGTGGTTTGGTGGTAATTAATTGAAGGTGGAGGGATTATCAGCCCCTCGGACCCGTCTAGAACTCCCATTTGGCGGCTGTGGTGGTTACAAACGCCATGAGGGCAAAGGCCAATTTAAATTGACCCTCCCCAGACGGCACTGCCAACAACAGCGTTGGCGTCTGGCACAACGAGGAGGTTTTTGCGGAACCACACACATCCACAGACAGACACACAGAAAAGAGAGATACATCTCTCAAGCTAAAATGCAATAAGCATTGTTGAAATGCGTCAATTAAGGATTAATGAAAATATGCAGATCAGTTTACATTCAGTTAATACTAGGAATGCCATCCCAGACACAGTGGCATGCGATGTTGTTTTAAGGACAGTAAATTTGAGTCTGTGATTTGCTGCCATCTGCTGATAACACAATGTAACTTCATCCAAAAAGAGCAAATTTTTTATGCAAATTGGATGAGCTTGAGCTCAGTTTCACAATCTCATCTCTCATGTGGGCTCTGTGCGAACTACAGTTCAAGTCGACACATTTCATAATAATTTATTTAAATATCATTTTTTTATTTAATAGCAATATTTTTTTTACTGCTAAATTGATTTTATGTTTGAACAATGTTTCCCATTTCTCCTCTAATTCAGTTGTTTTGTGATTTGCTTCATTGCTGCACATTGCATAATTATATTTATTGCTTTGGTCATTTTTGTGACCAGGGTTAAACTGAGACTTAGCCTGGCTCTCTTGAATTCTCACCCTGGTTAAACATAATAAACTTGAAACTATAAACGCGGCTCACATTAAGGTTGTGATCATAAACATCATTGAAAAATTATCCACTCAAAAATCTCCACATTAAAGCGCTTTATCGAAAAAGGGTAAAAACAACCTGGCCTCTAAGGTCACAAGATCCCGCGTTGTGCGGCAATCAGCGCATGTGCAGTTGACAATAGCACGGGACTGAGAAAACGATATTACTAAACAATACCAAGAGTTTCCTTCTCAACTGGCATGAAAATTATAAATCTACCAAATTTCAGGAAGGCTCAACCTCAGACACACGGTAAGCTGGCAGTCAATACCTGTCACCCCTTGCCCACTTTCACATAGCCCAGGGGTCGACAACCAATACAAGGGCCATTTTTTTACAAATTAGATAATAATAAAAAACACAATCTTTTAAGATGAGACAATCCTCAATAAATAACGTCATAGAACCGTCCTTAATGAGCCGCATGCGGCTCCGGAGTCGGAGGTTGCCGACCCCTGCCCATGGTAAACTGAACTTCCATGGTGACCTGGACGGATTTCCATAGTCAAGTGCTACCAAAATAACAAGGGCCATTTTTTTTTCTAATTTCAAGAGCCGCACTGCAGTCCTGAATGAGCCGCATCCGGCTCCGGAGCCACAGGTTACAGACCCCTGACATAGCCACACCTACTCAATCAATAGCCCCACCCACTCAGCAGGTGTCTCTTTCTAACCTCGGACCCACCTACTCCTCTGCCAACCCCGCACCAACAACTCGGGGAGCTCTGCCCATTGAGTCGAATGACGCCAGGATCTAAACAGGAACAAAATCCCACAATTCGCAAACACTTTAGGACACTGGGACAGTCTTGCTGAAACCGGCACTGTCCTAGCCAATGAAGGTTGTTTGGTAACTTTAGGCAATGAATGAGCCATGGCCAGCCACAAGCTGTCTAATCCTAACCAGGACATGCCAAATAAAAGGCCACATGAACGGATAAAGTAAATGGTATTTTTAACACTGGCAATTAACATCAACCCAAAAAGTTACTCTATTTTGCATTAAGCCAATCCGTAGGATTTTTTGGGATTCATTTGAAATGTTTTGGACTGGTCCTTATCTACACACGTGATTGAGATTCCTCGGTCACTCGGAGAGCCACCCCAAGCTGGGTTGTGTGGCTGCCTTGCTCAATCAGCACTCCCCCCTCTTTGCGCAAGCCAACTCCAGACACCAACAAAGAAGTGACACCGCCGTACATAGCATAGAAATGCCACATGAGTGGCAGCTAATACATTACAGCAAGTGTCCTTTGCGGCGATCTGTGCCGAGTCAGCAGTCCCTCAAAATTGAGGCAGATGCTTTTGGCAATTCGAATGTGAAATGCATCTCAGATTTCCCTGTGGATATTAAGGATCCTGGGATGATCTTTCATAGATGGCAGGTGGTAGCCATCAGCAGGAATTATGCATTTAAAAACACCGAGCTTTTTTTCTTTCTCCTATTTCTATTTCACCTGCAATAAAATCACTCAGAATGCAACCGATTTCATCAGATCTCGGGAGTTAAGCAGGATAAGCCTGGACAACCACCATGAATAAAACAAGTGTTGTAGGTTTCTGTGGGGCTAAGCTATCAGCAGAGGACTGTTCAGCTAAAATGAAATATTGTCGTGTACTATGCATCAACATCTATGCCCTCCAGTGTCAATCAATCTGCACTGAAAAGCGTATTTGCAGTACGGTCAGATAACCTCCACAACCCGTAGAGCAAGGGAAGGCCCTCATACAGCAATGGACTGGCACAAGGATTCAACGTGTAATTTCCTTTCAACTATACTGTTGGTGGTTAAATTTTGATTTAAAGCTTTCGTTACTGCAGGGATTCGTATTTTTGTTTCTTTCGGTAAAGTCACGTAGAAGGGAAATAATAAAATAATTGAAATATTAAACAATAAAATTCTCACAAGAAAATTTTCTTGCTGTGGATTTCACACCTGCTGATGATTGCTTGTGTTGCAGAATTTTATTGTTTTATATTTTTATTATTTTATTATTTCCCTTCTACGTGACTTTACCGAAGAACCAAGAATATACTATTGGTGTCGTGTCATGTATTATGGGGGATTTTGTGCAGTCATTGTTGGCCGGCTAAAAGCCATCATATCTCCCTAAACTTCAGAATATAGTCCGAATATGCCAAAATTTTAGGAATTAACTTACAAATTACCCAGTTGGGATTATACATAGCAAACATTGCCCTGTACTGCGAACACTTCACGAGACCCTCTGGAAATAAAGTCAAGACACTAATTTAGGCTTTGTTGGGTAAACGAGCAAAGTAATAATAATACACAATAATCATCTGGATTTGAACATAAGACCTCAGCACTTCTGGCTCAGTGCTCTGACACACCATTGAGTCCCTGTACTCGGCCAGTATTAATCTTAAGGCCTTAAAACATTCCGTTGCATCTGCCTTCAGATAAGTACTGACCCGTGTCATCCAGTAGGGTGCAGTGAGTTGCAGATACAGCCAGGGGGCAGCCCGCAAAAGAGAGAGAGAGAGCCCGTGGGATAATCTCAAAACAACTAAATTAAATATTGGCTTAAAGCTTTCGTGACTGCAGGAATTCGTATTCTTTCGATCGCAACACAAGCGGTCGTCATCGATGACGACCGCTTGTGTTGCGATCGAAACGTCGTAGTTTTTTGTTATTTTTTTTTAACTATCGTCGTGACTTTACCGAAAGACCCAAAGAATAACAAATAAATTGGTATCATCAATTTAAGTTAGGGATTTTTATCGAGGGGGTTACAAGTGGCTAATTATGACATTGCTTCTTTACTGCAACCGTTGCCTGGATTCCGGGTCTGAGCTCAGGTTATATTTTCTTTGTAAAGCAGACAATAAAACTGGAGCGCAGGAGGAAAGAACACTTTTGGTCGTGCGTAGGAATCCTGGGTCACTCACCAGATCACCTGGACTGTGGCTAATCTGTCAGAGTACAGAAGTCAAGCAGGTTTGAACCTGGATAGCACTTCAATGGGTGACCATCATTTACAAGGTGGTTGTCCAAGGATGTGTGAGGCTACGTGTTGGGCAGCATAGAGCAGTGCAGCAAAATCAAACGTTGTATTGTACTCCTACACTTACACATCTATGCTCTCCACCATAACCAACCACAATTGCACAGCGTGGTGACGTACAGTCATACAACCCTTAACCAACTGCACAGAAATGGGTAGGCCCTCATGCAGAAGTGGAATGCCTGCTCTTCTGTGACCTACAGAGTGGTGAGTGTGAATGAGCCAAAGCCAATGTGACATTTGCAAGAACAGGGCGGCGCCCTTACATAAAACAGAAGGCCGCCCCACGTGTTGAACGGCGCGGCGCAGTTGACGTAACTCCGGGCGCTTCACGATACACGCCAACCCAACAAAACCTGTGAGTTAAGCATTGTTTGTTTTGCTTTGCATTCCGGCATCAGGAAAAGCATTTGGAGACAAAGCGCGGGCGAGCGCTGCGTGTCAAGGATCACCGGTGAGCGTCACGATGCGCGTTTTTGCGATAGTGCTGTATCCAAAACATCATCACGCATCATTATCATCATGGTCCATGGGCCACATAGCCCCTAGTAGGCGTCCACTGCACGTTTCGTCATTTCTTTCCACTGTCCTCTCTGTCCTGTGCCAATATGCTCAAGTGGTGGCCACATCTTACTGGCACCGATCTCTTATTCTCTGCCAGGTCTGCCACTCTTTCCGGTTCCTTCCATTTTTCCCAAACAACATACTTGTAATATTCCTGTTGTTGTCCATCCTACATATGTGTCAAAAAAGTGCCAGTTTCCTTCTCATCACTGCCTGCATCATCAGGTTGTCTTCGTCTATGTGCAACCTTTTTCTTACTTCGACGTTGGTCACTCTTTGGGTCCAGTTTAGATGCAGCATCCTTCTTTAGCAATACATTTCGAATGGCAATATCTTATCTCGGTCAGGAAACATCATCACTCAAAACAATCGCGAGGAATCACTTCTTATTCTTCTTTGCAAGCGGCAAAATGTTTGGAAAGTTAGATGAGTGCGCATACCAGACAGCATTTGCAGTCGGGGGGGGGGCGAGCGGGGGTAATGGTTGCTATGTATATTCCAAATTAAATAATGTGGTGTCATTTTCAAATTCAACAAATTTGGACCATGACGCCGGCACACTGACACCACAGGTGCTTAAACAGTCGCTGTGAATCAAGACGGCGTGGACATATTCACGGTCGATACAATAACACAATCTGTAACGTGCACGGCTGTCACGGGCGCTCACAGGAATGACCAGGGAAGCCACTGTATTCGAACCGTGATCCTCTGCGACAAGCGGCAAACACGCTACCGGCTGGACCGCGTCACCGCCCCAAAGGCTTGCAATTGTTCGCTTACACCACTCGTTGTGGAAAACACCTCCACAAGAGAGCTCCAGAGGGTATTTTACCACCTCTTAAGTGCTAGCAAAGACATCTTGGAAGAGGTTGGCATACCCACACTTTATCCCACCACACCCAACCTTACGATCGACTAACTGTGTCGTCAATCTATGCTGCTGGGTGGATAAAGCTGGGATGGATTTGAAACATATCCCACCATTGCCCCGTTGGGAGATCGAACTGAGCTGGCAACCTCTGGATGGCAAGTCTAGATGGTTTAACCATTACACGGCAGTACTTGAGAGAGGGGGGTGTGTGGGTACAAGTCACCAAATCCTGCTGGCTTTAAAACCGGTTTCTCTTCATCTATCCCGCCAGCTGCCGTTTAGCGTTAAGGATCGAGAATCCTTCACGTAATGCTGAGCCAACTTTCAACCAGCCGGAGGCTCCACAACGGTGTCTCTCTGGGTGCCAGTTGAGATATATTATATCACGTGACAGACATTAAATCTAAAAATATAAGGCACCACCAGTATTATGGGTAACAAATCCACACTGCATAAACACAACACAGGGCAAATAGAGTATCCATGCAACAGTCTAATGATAGTGCGACATGATATTTCGTCTCTGATTGCAAGCTTTTGTTCCCAATGGATTCACACTGAAATTAGTATAATGGACTGGCAATTTGTGATAGTCTGCATTTGCATTACATTTAAATGTCTATTTCAAATTAAACGTCTATTTCAAAGGATTACCCCAACATCCCTCAGTGATCAATAAATGAGAACCACTTTTTAGAAAGTCAACAGTGGCTGTCCTCCTATGGATCAAGTTCCCGTCACCACAGAGGAACGTGGAATTTCAGCCCCTCATTCCGGGCTTTAAACAGGAGATGTGCACCACCAACCTCGACACTCATTTGAGCAGGAAATCACTTTTGCGTCTTCCCAATGAAATAATGCATTAGGACAGAAACTATCCCGACGACCTCACATTCTCTCCGTAATTAAACACATTATTTGGTGATGCAGCTGCATTGGCACTGGTGCACAAGCATAATTGGGCCCAACAACAACACTGCCTTAAAATAAAAACATTATCTGTAATGTTTCGGGCAATGGACTTTTTTCATAGATACAAAAACAATTATATCAAGGCAGTGTTGCTGTTTAATTGTTAATTGTGCTTGTGCACCACTGCCAACGCAGCAGCATCACTAAATAATTATATTTAGTTTTAGTTGTTTGCTTGGTCAGCATCCGGAAAACAAAGTCCCCTGTACTATACAAGACAAAACAATTACAATGCCACGTGGATTGATAGAGCATCTAATCGCGACCACATCTCAAAACGCTGTACAGTTACAGTGGAGATATTTATTTTGCAGATAAGGAGTCCGTGATAGACAGACGCATGGAGTCAACAGCACAGATGGCTGCAGGGAAGGGAGTTCCAGACCCTGTGGGCAGCAGAGGAGAGTAAGCGACCTACCACGTCCAGAAATAACAATTTTCCACCCCTTTCAGTGCCGCATTATATCACACCAAAACCGTGCTGAACTCCAAAGGGACACTGCTAATGCGAAGGTTTCCAAGCCAACATCGACATCCTGGACACTCGTTTTTCAAGAAAGCTCTCATATGGAGTGCAAGCCTCTTTGCTAAAGGTCACAGCCTCGCATTGACTCCTCGTAGTCGCTTCGTCAATATTCTCACATTCTTAAAGAGGCCTCAAAAGTTTACAGGAGAGCCGATAGGCAACTTATTGTTATGCAAGTGAAATATTACTTCCCGTCCAAGGGAACATTGTCTTGACAATGACTACAAAACCATTCTCTATGAAATTTACAACAGGAGCACAAGTAAATAATAAAATGTTAAACTGTATACCGTACACAGCACCCAAACTAGTTCAAGCTAATAATCTAACCTAAACTATTAAGCAGAACCCGTTTGCAAAAACAAAACATAGACTGTCGTGATGCACCCACACGTCTTGCCTGTTGTGCCGATGCTTTCTGCATTCATGCTACTTTTTTTCCCCTCCTACGCTAGGAAATACAATTCTGGTCGCACCGTAGTCCCACGGCGCAGCCCAACATTCCGAGGTCCTCAGCACAGCACGCAAAGCCGTTTGCCAAGACATGTGGCAGTTTGCGCAACGCATGGATTCGCCGGGTCAAGCGAGGCAGCTGGGAGAGGCTGCCGCTGCAGCGGGCGTGGGAGTTAACCATCGCACGTACATATGCGGCACAGACTGCACACATCTGCGAGGAACAACAAAAATTCGAGGGTAGGGCTGGGTAATTTTTTTTTAATGTAGGCCACGGTGGCGAGATGTTAACTACCTTGCCTGGTATCCAGGAGGTTGTGGGTTCGATCTCGACCCTGACGCCTGTATATTTAGAGTTTGCATGTTCTCCCCGTGGTAGTGTGGATTTTTCTCCTTGTCCTCCGGTTTTTTCCTCCACATTTAGAAACTCGAGTTCAATTAATTTGGCTGCTGTCAATTTCCACATGATACATTTGTGGCCAGGTCGCTTCTGAAAAAGAGCCATATAGGTCATTGGGCCTTACCCAATAGTTTTAGTACAACTCCTCTACCAATCCGCTTGTGGATGAAGGCCTCTTCCCCACGCCGTGGTCAGCCATGGGAATCGTTTGATCATACTTCACCACGTTGGTATGTGCAGATTGGTGACCCAATTGGAGGAGCCCAGAACCAATCCGGATATCATTCAGGTTGCGGAGTTCATAGTGCACTGCGCCATGCATCTCTCTGCCCCCCCCCCCCGGCAGTACGGAGAGGAATTTGTGCTCACCTAAAACGACTGCACCTGCAAACTTTGCGATTGTTCCACGCAGTTCTTATCAGAGCCAATAAACACTGGTGTGCAAATTCACACACCCAAGTATATAGTCTGCTGTGCCAATGCCTTCGGCGTTTATCCAGTTTTGTTTCCCTGCTGCGCTAGAAAACACAATTCTGGATGCAAACACAGCTTATACGCAAGCCTGACATTAGAAGGCTCTCTGCACAGCGTGAGTCCGTTTGCCCAGACATCTGGCAATTTGCCCAACGTGAGGATTAACCGCAGTGACATGGCCGAGCAGTCGCGCTTGTTGCAGGGGTATGTAGTTCGAATACAGCAGCTGTCCTGCTTTTTACTGTGTTGTATATCAACCAAAAATGATACACCATCTGTTTTACAGTGGCAAGTGGGCCATTGTGTGCTGGCATCTGGTCCAAATTTTAAAAAGGTACCCACATATTTCTCAAATGGATAAGTACAAAGTATCCATCGCCCTCTGCTGCAAACATTTGGAAGACAAAGCTGAAACAAGTATAACCCGTAAAAACAAAGTTTTTCACTATAAATCCTTTATATGCGTGGCGGCTAGAGTCCTCTCGTCATCTGGCTTGAGATGGCTGCCACCTATGGGTCAGATGATTGCATGGTACCATTAAGCAATTGGTAATTAAATATAATATTTTTGTCCTATAAAGTGTAACATTTTTGAAATAAATTTTCACGAACATTAATTGTCACGCACAACGAGTCTGTGTGGAAAATGTCAGCTCGATTGGATCACGTGAAGTGGGTTAAAAAACGACCGAAAGATTTGCACGGTCGTAAGCAAGCAAGCAAGCGTGCAAGTGAACTTAATATAAAGGATTTAAAAAGTCATGAGACTCAGGTGAGGTTTTCCTGGGTAAACACATCTAATGAATAATAATAAGTTGGTTTAAGTGACTTCCTATGAAGACTGCAAACATTTTAAATCATCAGGAAGTTCAACGTAAATAAAAAATGATGTCAAAATTGTTCATTTGTTCCATTTTAGAAATTTGCCAGTGTGTTTAAATAGTAATATGCAAGTATGATGATGATTAACATTGATAAGTGTACATTTGTATCTGTAGGTGGGTAAATGTTCCTGCTGCCCACGAGTACCTGGTGCAATGTGCAAACTGGAGAGACAATGGCGGCCGGGCGTGGTGCTGGCCACCCACCTCCTCGTGTGCCGTGCCTTCAGAGGTGCTCAGTAACAGCACTTGCCCCAAAAAGTCGGTGAAGGCTATACAGGGAATCTTTGTCTTTGTTGCGTATGCGTGCGAGTATGTGCGTGCGTTTTTTTCAGGATTGTGTTTTTGTGCATGAAATGCTTAAATAACTGTGCGCTTCCACATGCTTTAAGTAACTCAGTTGTTGTTTGTGTGAGATGTAGATTCTAGCATCATAATGTATTTGTATCTCTAATACACACAGGCAAGTCACTGGAGACAAACCTGAGACAGGACTTGTTTCACAAGAGTCTAAACATGGATAAGAATTGTCTATCTCTGGAGATGGAGTGAGAAAGAGCGATGAAATCAGCCCGTGCGCATGTGCTGGGTGGATTGTTGAATGGAGACGGGTTAAGGCGGCCTCTATCCAGCAGTGGATTGATAACGGCTGCTGATGATGATAACAAACATGTAGCAGATTGCTATGTTAATCCACAACAAACATATATTCTGAATAAACCATCTGATGTAAATGCAATTAGTGCAGACGTCTTCATATTTCGAAGATTATTCTGAACAAATGCCCATTTGATCAGATTGCAAGAGCTATTCAACTAAATTGAACTGTGTCCATGACACAATGTCAAGGTTGGGCGTAACTGGTCGCCGGACCGATTTCCCTCATGGCATCGCTCTCTGAAAAGGGCTGCGAGGGATCGAAGGTCAAAAGCTGTGGGAAGTAACGGGTGGGCCTTTATAACCATTAGAATGTTTCCTTGGCAACATAACATTCAGACTTAACTTCTTATGGAAGGGGCATTTCCCTAGGAGATACGAGAACCATATGGGGTTTTCCTTCAGCTATTGCAAACAAGAGGTCATTTCCCACAGGTCTGTGCACAGTGTAAGCATGTATGTTGGACTTATTTCGCACCGTACGTTGCCAACCGTGCGAACCGGAGGTGCGGCGGAAGGACAACAAAATAAACACAATCATCAGTTCTAAAGAAATTAGTTTTCAATCTAGATTTAAAAGGGCATAGCTCCAGTGGCTTCCATCTTATTGGAAGGAATCGACGCATGCAGCACAGCACTTTGGAGACAAGGCTTGGTGGATCACATGGATTTTTCAAACTCCATAACCCGCTGGGGTCGACAAGGTGACTAATAGATAGTACTATATCATATATAGATGAACTCATCTGCGTGGAGCTGTTTGATTGATATCTCCGCATATGAGTTTAGTTTTCTACAGGCGCCCCAGATTCCTCTGAATCTGCTTGACCGTCCGGGCAGAGACGTCTTGTTCCTTCTCCGAGTCTCTCGTGAACATATCGCATAACGGTCATACAGCCCTCGTGTAAGAGTTATAGTTTTAAAACACTTAGTAATGTACTGATTAAATCTATCCATAACTGAAAAGACCTCTTTATTCATAAACCTTTTCCTTGGAAACATGAATATAAGCAGATAATGAACGCAGCCCTTGTGATATTAAGGCTAAACTTTTCTGTGTCCTGGTGAATTTAAAGGAAAAAACTCAAAGTGCAAACAGCTCGTCTCTGAGAGATACACACCGCAATGAAACGCTTGATCGAGATTGTAAAGGCAATTTTCTCGTTGGAGATCTCTCAAACTCACGTCAAGTGAACTGGAACGGCCCAGCCAAGGTACTAACATCTAAAACATCGGCACTATTTGTTAAAAGAGTCGGAAAGGTCATTATTGTCATGCCCTGAAACTTTACAGCTGTCTCTCCGTTCATCCAAGGACACGGCTGTGTGTTTTCAGGGAAACTACAGAACCGCTAAACCAATCACTACCGAATTTACTATACAGCTTATGCACAAATGTGAAGCCTTATTGGTAAATATTTACCAATGCTTTAGCAAACAATGATAATTATCTAATCTGGCACGACCATGGTGTGGGCGGAATCTCGCAAGACATGAAGTGTGGATGCCTTACACACACCCACCGAAGACATGAAGTGTGGATGCCTGACACACACCCACCGAAGACATGAAGTGTGGATGCCTGACACACACCCACCGAAGACATGAAGTGTGGATGCCTGACACACACCCACCGAAGACATGAAGTGTGGATGCCTGACACACACCCACCGAAGACATGAAGTGTGGATGCCTTACACACACCCACCGAAGACATGAAGTGTGGATGCCTTACACACACCCACCGGGACGTCTTTCACTCGGAGAGCAGTGTGGCCTGATCCGCCAGAGGGAACTTTCACTCACTTGCAAGAGCGTGAAACTAATGTTGTAACTTGTGTGTGTGTGGACACGTGTCCATACGCATCAATTTGTTACGTGAGTTAGCGCGGCCTTAACACCCCAGCAAAAATAAGGCTCCCTGAATGTTCTAGCTTGCCAGCTTGTTTATTACTTTTTTTGTGTGTCGTACCTTCCTTTACAAGCCCTCCAGACATATCATGGGAAGACGAATATTGTACCACACAACAGCAGAAGAAGAGAGCACTACAAGGACATTAATTGTCTTGCGTGTCGTATTGTCAAACAAATGACAATCGTTTTTTTTTCGATGCAATTAAATGATGAAAGAGATGCAGTTGTAAAGCTGAAGCCTTGCAAAGAGGACGATGCTGGGGCAAACCAGGCAGAGGTAGCGACCACTGCTGTGAGGGGCAGACACGTGTGACTCACCAGGCTGGCGGTGAGTGATGGCGCCGACTGGCCCAGCGCCTGGTTCCTCATGCGCACCAGGTTGGAGGAGGAGCCGCCACCGCCGACGCCGCCACCGCCACCGCTGCCTGCATCCGAGTGCTGCGCATGCAGCTGGTGGTAGCCCCAGTAGGGATGCCCTGTCGCCCCTCCATGGCTGCTCACTGACACGGGCAGCAGGAATTTACCTGCGCAGCACGCAATGACAACAGCGGCAGCAGGAGCAGCAGCCAAACGGTTACTGAACGTCTTTAACGCTTTAAATTGTTACCAAAGTCTTAGCCAAGTGATGTGATGTTTCGGGTACCACACGTTGTTCGGCACGATGTCCGACGTCTCACTTAAGAGTGCCGGGAGCTTATTCGATAAATGAATTCCCAGCACGTGGGCTGAAACGTCGGACATCGTGCCCAACAACACCGTGGTATACCCTCAAAGCACGTTAGAGCTACACAGCACAACAATTTAAACCTACGTGGTAACATGATGCATATCATATTCAAGGATAACAAATTCACTAAATTATGGAATATATGTGGCCGAGGGAGAAAGTGAAGAACACACATCAGAGTATGCAAACCTCAGGCAGATCTTGAAGATAGAACTGGATCGAAATTATTAAATAAAGAGGCTGACAAAAGCAGGTTGGAATGCTTTTGAGAAACTGAACTTAATAATTAAAAGCATTATTCCCACGTGCCAAAAGAAGACAGTTGGTAATAATAAGTATACATTACCTGCTAAGACATGTGGATCCAAAACAGACATTTCCCAAGAGATATAACAAAAGGTTAAAAGCGTGCAAATAAGCTTGGAATTACACTGAGAAAGAAGGGAATAAGAACACATGGACTTGAGACACCACATTGATCCAAGGGTTATAAGTGGGATTGGGCAGGACACGCCACCCAAGGACATCTACCACGGAGATTGAGCCGATGTCATCAACGCATGTGTAGGTGGCCAGAAGGATTGTTGAATGGCAAGACAGAGAGAGCGGTGGCCTTGATCCAGCAGTGGGCAGATCAGGGCTGCCAATATGTTGCCTGAATGGCACTTTTGGCTTGGGTGTTTGACTTGCAATGGGAAGGCCGCAGGCTAAAATTACCGGTCATGGATCAACTTAGCCTGTCATCCCGCTGGGGATCATAAAATCAAAATAAGACTTTATTTCTCCAGGTGAGAAGCCACTGAGTCTTTATTGAAAGAATGGCCTGGGTCAATAAGTAACGGCAGTGCATTTACAGATCTCGAGCACAGTTCTGGGATAGATCAGAGAAAAACATGACCGTAAAAGCATGCAAAACTTAACGGAAAGGTTGAAAGTATATCATGCCACAGAAGTAACAAAACCATCATATAATCATAAACCCAGGGTAAAATGTGATAAAGCAAAACACAAAGCATTTCAAAACGTCTCCCAGAACACAATTTCGATGTATATACCATTCAAATGCAATCGCAGCGCAAAGGCATTCGGCTACAAAGTGTAACATGGGCATCAAGGAGAAAAAGGGACATCTATTTGACATAAGGACGGACACAACACACACAAAACACTGCCATGAAATAACTAAAAGCAATTGCACTCAGTCTTTCCAAAGCATCCCATTTGTCACATAATACCGATTCAGAGGGGACAGAGGTAAACTGCAGATGGTACGCCAGTTTGCTCCAAGGACGAGCAGCATCACGGATGAAGGAACATTCTCAGAATGCACGACTAACGCTCATCACCACAAAAAGCAGAGTTCCGCAACTGGTGGCCTACAGGCCAGATGTAGCCTGTGAAGGTTTTTGGTCGAATCCCACCAAACTATGCCCCCACTGAGAGAAATGGTTGCAGAGACTCAAGATATAGAGATGGGAGAGTTACGGACAATAATTATAACATTAGCGAGATGAAAACGAGATAAATAGGAGAGAGAGCCATGAACATCGGAGACAATATATACAGATTAGTGAGTTTACAGCAAGATGGAGAAACAGGAAGATTAGTGGTTAGGCATACCGACATTATGACAACTCGACACAATGAGACATCATGACATCTGTACATATGACATACGATGTCTCATTGCCCGCAAACACACGACATGTTCATTAATGAACCATTTGGAAACATATTTTAAGAACAGTGATAAAGAGGAATTTTGAACATTGTCTTGTTGGTTGGCGTATTTCTGCGTGTGGCTTGGTATAAACAAACCAGTTGAACTTTAAGCACAATTTAAGGCAGATTGACATCGGTGGCTTTGAAGAAGAAAATAATTCAGAACGATGTAGGTCCCTTTGTTCAGACAGTGGGACCCGGAGCTTGAATTAGAGCAGAGGTCATAGGGGGGGGGGAACAGAGTGACTCACCCCCCATATAGAATGTAGGACAAGGTTCTAAGCTATTCAGAGTTTCGCAATGAGCGTATTTATAAATCACATCGTCACACTCAATTACGGGCATGAAGGTGGATGCGACAACCTGATGGCAAATGGATAGTGAGAAGAGGTTTTTATTTCTGAATTTTAAAAAACCTAACTTGATTTCAAATTTAAGCTTGAGGCTTTGTGCATGTCTGTGCTATAGTTGATGTGGAAATCAAGTAAGGAGTCGGGATGTTTGTTTTTAAAAGTCTGCCTCAGCAGCAGACCATGCTTTCCCACCTGATGATGGACGCTTGTGTTGCGCCCGAAACGTCATGATTTATTTTATTTTATACCTACGTGATTTTACCAAAAAAAACAAAGAGTATGTTTGTAGGCTTTAACATTCGTGGGGCTAAAGCTGGAGAACCCACTTGGAGAAGCTGAACCAAGATTTTGTTGCGTTCATCAGACATATTATAGAACCAAGATCCTGTCGAACATTTTTGAAATTTAGTTGCACTTTGTCTGAACTGCATATCTCGATGAGGAAGGTATGTATAAACAATCATCCAAGTGAATTTTTTAGTAAGTAAATTTTGAGCCAACATTGTTCATGTAAAGGAAGAACATGGGCTGGCCTATAACTGTATATTGAACGACTCCCTTGGAGACTGGGCAGAAATTTTATTGTTTCTGAATTGTATGCATTACATTCTTCCCTTTAGGAGTTCGGGAAAACCAGCCAAGGGCCTTTTGACTGACGGAGCAATCTTACAATCTCTAAATTAGAAAGGGTGATCAATCAGAACACATGGGATCAAAGAAAAAACATAAATCAGACATCACATTGACTATTAATAAAAGTGGGGGTTTGGCAGGACACATAACTAAAAAGGATGATGGCCAATGTCACCCTTGAAAAATAACTTGAGCTAAGAAGCTCAAAAGGCTACACTCGGAAAAAAAAATTCTGATTCTGATTGTGAAATGGTCTTCAGGGAGTTTAAGCGATGAGATTTGCTCGTGTGCAGGAGCGAGACGATTCATAACATCGCAAGGCCACGAGGCACGGCGACGGACGTCAACAGGCCTTCATTCAGCAGTGCATAATGAAGATGATGGTCAAATGCATCAAACTGCGTCAAACGCTTTTGTCAAGTCATACATAGCACTGTTACACCACACACCGAATTTAGTGTTACTTTGGTGGCCATAATGACACTGGGACCTGACCTTAAAGCCTCATCGCTTGGAATTTAAGATGAAGATTTTAAAATATGCTAAATAAATCGAGTGCCAAATTATCTATTTTTTATTTTACCAGTTAAGGCCCACTGAGCTACACAGCTCTTTTTCAGAAGCGACCTGGCCACAAATGATAGCTCTACAAAAGCGGGTAATCAGTGCAAATTTATAGCAACCAAACACTCTAAACGCATATTTCTAAATGTGAAGGGAAAACCGGAGGACCTGTAGATAAATCCATGCGACCATGGGGAGAACATTCCAACTTTAAATATACAGGCATCGTCAGGGTCAGAATCGAACTCATGACCTTCTGTATACCAGGCGAGGTAGTTAACATCTCCTAGCCACTGCAGCACCCCCTGTGGAATAACTGGCGACCACTGGCCCAACGCTGCCAATGGAGATGAGCACTCTGCCACACTGCTCACTTGAGCAGAGACCCTCTCGAATGGATCTAAAATGAAAATGATAACCAACTGTGAATGTTAAGAGTGATTGGATGCCCCCCCGCCCCTTCCTACCCTAAGTTTCCCACATTAGGTTGGTTATACTTCCCCCCTCCCCCATCATCCCCCCCTCGCTACATTTACATTTCCATCTTTATTCCCACGTGGTGTCCTCAACACTTCTTGGTTGAGGCAGCAGCGGGCCCCTCCTCCCCCCACCTTTTACCCTCCCGCCCTCCTTTATATGGTCCAGTTGCATCGGGACTGTCTCCCCCCCCCGCTCTGGGGAAATTTGACACTCGGTTATGAGAGCTGCGCCGGCGTGTTGCATCGGTCTCGTGTTTTGTTTCAATAGAAGCAACATAAAAAATTAAAAGCCAAAATTAGAGTGATTGGGTCGATAGAAATTTGCAACAGACTTGAGCCATAAAAACCTAATGCCTCGGTGGGTTGGGGAATTGCTGATTCAAAATAAATAAATATTTCGCCTTGTGAAACATGACTTTATTTTTGTGACCCAAAAAGTTGACTTGGCAAGTTTCAACGGATAAGGCAACAAATAGAACGTTGTACCAAGGGGTTTAATGTTGTGGTACACACCTGCCAGCCCTGGTAATATTAGACATTTACACTCTGTAATTAGATAGGTACCCCAACGCTGACTTGCTGAGCTTCAACAAATTATCAATAAAATCTTTGGACCAAAACGTTTACTGTGGGTGCACACACCCGGCCAGTTCAAGCAATTCTATTTATCTACTTTGATAGACCCTGTTTGTGACAACACAGCTCAAATTGCACATAAGTGGCAAAAGGATTTTTTGCACCAACCAGGAATGGAAAAACCATGACCAAATCCTGGATCGTTAATGAACAATACAAGCAAGTGTCCAGGTGACATCAATACATTACCCACTTATTCAATCTGCACAAACGTTCGGTGACAATGGTCTCGTTGAGTTCGTACATAAGCATTATTATACAAGCTTATAATTTGGGTTTGTATGATTTGTCTTTGCTTATACACATTGAATCATTCCCGTTGTCAAAAAATGTCCCTGTACTGTCCACTAATTAACCCTTGAGGGTCGGTTAAGTTGTCTGGAGAGCTTTTAAAAAATTTGTAAATATATTTTGACAGTCTACGAAATATGAGAACCAGTCTAAGAAACATGATAACTACAAATGTATATTCGCTACAATATCATACTGTGTGGCACGTGCTCAAAATCATCAGCAGGCAACCTGGGGCTGCAATTTAATGTATCTTTATAACACTGTTTTAGAATAAAGTGAAATAATGTGAAGGAATGATGATGTTGTGGTAGACATTCACCACATGTCTGATGTTTCTAGTCATGGGATTGGATTTTTACTAGTGGATTTTTTTTTACAGTTTCTGAATACAGGACCAGAGGACCAAAACGCGAAGATGTCAGCAATATTCAGCGCCGCAAAAAATTGTGATTGATAACAGTTAAAATGAATTAGTTAAAATGAACACATTACTTTTAAGTGATACAAGTCTTGTATGGCTGTGATGTACTGTGGATTCCGGCCATGAGATTTTAACAACATGGCCAGGTTTGACTCGGCTGCCAGTTGCATATGTCATCATGTCTTTAGAATAGTTGTTTGCGTTTAGTTTGTTGACTTTCATCTGTACCTCCGATTAGCAAGGTTGACTGCGTATGGTGGGAAAGAAGTTAAACATCCTGTACATAAAAGATGGGCACAACCTGGTGAGGCTACACCACTTGGTTTTAATCAGGTAATAATTCCACTAATTGTCGCGCGTCAGGGTTGCGGCTGAAATAAAGGATTTAATCGTTGCTTTTTTTACAATGCGGTGAATTACAGCGGCCACCGGGAGCTGTGCAGGGTCACCTGAACTGACTACGTACAACGTACACAAATTGAAAATGCTGATTCTCATGTAACGCTATTCAATGCACGTGCAGAGGTCGTCGGAAGATGTACCTCGTATATTGTTTTGCCGTTACCAAAAGCAACGAAAGTTAAACGGCTTTGCCATTCAAAAGCCGGCACAATTAACTCCATTAGGCTCACTTACAGTGTTGACGGCTCTGCAGAGCTGAGCGCAGCCATAACAGTTGATGATCGTCAATGCACACCAAGTTGGTGGTAATGGGAAAGGGGCTGTTCACCCCGATTGGCTTAGGACATTTGAAAGGGGAAGAGTCCGCAAAGTTCAAGTGCATTAGGGGGTTGGTTGGAGACCCGTTGAAGGGGCCAAGAAGAGGATAAGCTCAAGGGATTAGAATGGTTAAGAAAGTTGCAGGGGGGTACCGAGACAGCTATTTAAGGGCTGTACAGAGGGATCTTAGGGCGTTCGTATTCCTCAAGCTCCCTGCCAGTTTGTTGTGTGTTCATGGCCACGGGTAGAAGCCCTTGCAAGAAACCATTGATCTCAGAATCCCCTTCACATGTATCGTAAGCTTAAGCATCAATACAAATTAACGGGTTGCCCTTGAAAATCAGCTGTATAGCTCAATGGGCTTTACACCTCTCGATTGAAGCATTGTTGCATACCTAGTGGGAAGTAACTGAAGAAGTATTTGCTCCTGACATAGGAATTTAGAATTTCCATCCCTCACTCAAGATCAATCACGTAAAATAATACAACACACCCACTTGCCAGGGTTATTATGACTTGACATTGGAACACTGATTATTTTAAAGTAGAACAATTGTCCAGAACATCAACAGCCCTTTCCAAAATTTAAATTTGGCAGCGTGTCTAGTACACCAGGTAGGTCATACGTTTTGGCAATTGTCATTTGTACTACTGAGCACACATGTATGATGTTAACATGCATAGTGCCAATATCACCATGAAACACAGACAGATTTTTTTTTTATCTCAGGATGGAATTTTTAGATGTGAAATTTTAAATGGTTCCTCTCCGGGACATATCAATGTAGCACGAGTCTGAAAACTAAAACGCTCCAGCTGAAAGAGTAGACATTGCAAAACTCTCGACAAACCTTGCCAATCCAGCTAAATTTTGTGGAATGTTTGGTGGAATGCCAGCATTCATTGATGGCCAAAACTCATTGCTGCAACACACAACAGAACTAAATGGGAAAAATATGTTTACTCAGGAAGGACAGATATCTTCAGAAAGCACAAGACATTTCCCATAAGTGCCCCTTGCCGATATATACTCATTTGCTTAGTTATTGTGTTACTTGTATTCTACCCTACAAGGCTAATGAGTATTATGTGGTGTGCATTATATCGTTTTCCATCAAAATAGAACTCTGCTGATGAGAAAATCAATGTCGTAACCAATCTAAAGTTAGCGTGTGTTGAATCAATGCTATTGAAATTACGGATAAGAGGGAAGGTGTTTGAGTCAGTAGGTACAGTAGAGGAGGAGGAACCACCCACCGAGTGGAGGGTTAACAACTCTGCAATGCAGCGATAGAAATATTGACTCATTTGTGAAAAACGAGCTTCATAGCTCATCGCATTCCTCCAGTCTGAATCAAGATTCTGATTCTGAAGTGCACGTTTCCGCTGTATGGCAATGCTTCTCGGTCTACCCTAGCTGATTGGATTTCTCCAGTCTAAATAAAGATTCTGATGCTGAGATTTAGATTCTGAAGGGCAGGCTTCTGCTGTGTAGCAATGCTTCTGGGTCTACCCACGCGGAAAGGGTTCACTGTTGTGCTTATTTGAGCTGAAGATCGAGCACTGGTAAAGATTCAGAGTTCCTCCACAATCAAGCGAGTATTGAATTGGTATATATGCCCATTGCCACTGAATCAATAATACATATTTTTTTTATGAAATGAAACTACAAATTTACATGTGAACATTTAAATGGAAAGGTTCCACAATGGGCGTCACTCTCCTTCATAAGATGGCCTTAGTTTGACTTCTCACAAAGCGGTACTCACTTTATCAACCTGGCGGGGGGGATGAGCTGCATTGACACAAGATGGGAATTTTCACTTTTGAACCCTTCCGATCATGAATTAGGCGCTCTTCCACACTGCTTACCAGCCACATCCAGTGCTATGTGCACAGGGATTCACTGCTTATATGCACTGTACATATAAGGGGGTGGGCAGCAGTGGTGCAGTGGTTTGCGAACTGCACTATGACCCCAGCGAACAAAGTTCTATTCCCAGCCACGGGTAAGATCAATGACAAGTGATATATGATCTGAAAGACCAGTGTAGTGAAGTATGGTCAAACAACAACCGCCATTCGCCACTAAGTGGCGGTGACATCACCACGACGATTGTGCAAGGCTATGTGCATGTTGAGGCCACTTGAAGTGTCCAACGCCCGCTGGCAGGAGGTCTCAGGGCAGACCCAGGTGCCACGGGTCGACTGACTGAGATGACCGAGATGACTGGCTGATGCACCACCTGTGCCCCCTCCTGTGCCAACTTCCTGTGCTTTAGCCACCTAGCGCTCCACTCGTTGTTGTGAGCATCGCTCCTCGGCCCTCCGTTGTTGTTAGAGGGCGACTGCCTCCAAATGCCCAGGAGCGTCCTTCAGAAGCCGATCTTGACACCGCTGGTACCAGTCATCGGCAAGTCCACTCAGCTCCACATCCTCCTGTACTACATTACTCCATCTCTTCTCTAGCCTGTGCCGCGCCCGTTTAGCCCCCTCGATCCGGCCGAACAAAAGCTGTTTAGGGCATGCGGTGGCTGGGCATGCGGGCTACATGACCAAGCCAACGCAGCCTTGCCTGCCGGAGGAGCTCACCGATGGGACTTTGCCCAGATCTTTCAAGCATTTGTGAGCTCCTCACATAATCCAGCCTGGTTAAACCCAGAATGGATCGTAACCAGGCCAGCCTAAAGGTTTCTAACTGGCGAAGATGTTCCATTAGGGAGGTCCACGTTTCGCAAGCGTAGAGAAGGGAGGGAATGACTGTGGCCGAGAAGACCCAAAGCTTCGTGCGGAGCGACAAACCAGGTAGCTTCGACACAGCGTTACGCAACTGATGAAAAGATAATGCCGCTCGACTGATTCAGGGTGAGACCTCTGCTGTCAAACCGGAGCAGGTCATGAGCACACTGCCCAGGTATGGGAAACTGTCCACTCTCTCCACAACTGCCCTATCCCCAATTGGGAGTTGTGGGGGTGGAGTGTCCGATGGTACAAAATACCCAGGCAGGTGCTTAGTTTTGGTGGGGCTGATGGTAAGGCCACACCTCTTAGTGGCAAGCTCCAGGTTCAGCAGCAGCGCCTCCAACTCCTCCTCTAAGTGAGCAGCAATTACCAGATAATCGGCATACATAACATGGTTGAGCAATAGGGAGCCATCCCTTGACCGCACCTGGGCACCGATTAGCCTCCCATTGTATCTGTACCAGATGGAAATTTCTCCAGTACAGCTATTGAAGGCTTCACGAACTACGTGGTCGAAATAGATGTTAAATAATGTGGGAGCCAGAGAACATCCCTGTCGCACCCCAAGGTGAACAGGGAAGGGCTCCGACGATGCCAATCCCAGTCGCAAGCGATGATGAAATTCTCGCTTGCAACTTTCATCAGCTAGCTGAGACCATGCCACTATGGGTTTGAATGGGGTCCTGGGTGTACACCCACCATCTGAGTGGAAGAATGGCAGGTGCATCTTACGGATGACAAGTCGATGGTCAGTGGACAGATCAGCTCAACGGTAGGTCCTAGTGTCAAGGACATGGGCCCACAACCGCTGTACCGTCACTATGTAGTCCAGCAGATGTTTTTGCTTGGACCCGGCATGCATCCAAGATGTTGTGTGGATGTGCCGATGCCGGAACAGTGTGTTGGTAATTACAAGCCCATGGGCTGAACAAAAATCTAGCAGCCTCCTACCGTTGTTATTGAGCTGATTTGGCCCATGCCTTCCAATCACTCCAGACCAGGTGTTAGCATCATGACCAACTCGGCCATTGAAGTCACCCAACAAGATGACTCTATCCCAAGGGGCCAAATTAGCCAGCACCTGTGACAGGAGGTCATAGAAGGCATCTGACTCATCGGCCTTGCCTGCATCCCTCCACGGATGTTCGTCTTCGGTGGGGGCATAAGTAACCACGACCACCACTCCTCGCCTCTGGTTGATGGGAAGGCGAGCCCAAAGTAGCCTGGGGCTTACAGCTTGCCACACCTCACCGCCACGCTCCCATGCCCCCTTCATTATTTTGTTCAGAAGATCCACTCCCTCGTTGTTTGGCAGTCTCCTGCCCTGAATAGAGGACTGTCCACCCCTCAATGTGGCCGGAGCCAGAGCCGGTCCACTGGACCTCCTGAATACCAGAGATCCAGGCGGTACCGGCCCAGCTCCCGACAAAGGAGTGGCAGCCTCTCCTCCTCAGTGAGCATTCGAACATTCCACGTGGCCATCCGTAGTGGCTTTTTGTTGCTTCTGGAGGAACCCCAAAGGTAAGGATTCAGTCTCCTGGCTCCGCTAAATGGGGTTTGGCCAGGAGATGTCATAGACGCCTGTCCCCCCGGGGCGTCCGGCACAAGCTTAATTTTTTTTTTATCGTAGTTTAGTGGTAATTAATTGAAGGTGGAGGAATTACCAGCCCCTCGCACCAAGTAGGTCCTGCTTTGAGTGTGTGGCAGTGTCAGTTGATCAACTGTAATTTTTGAGTAAAAACTAAAAAATAAATATTTTACCACGTAAGGCCCACTTAGCTATAGAGCTCTTTGTTATGAGCGACCTGGCCATAAATAATAGCTCAATAAATTAACTTATCATGTAGAAATTGATATCAGCCAAATACTCTAAACGCATGTTTCTAAATGTGCAGGGGAAAACCAAAGGACCCGGAGAAAAATTCCACGCGTACACGGGGAGAACATGCAAACTCCAAATATACAGGTTTTAGGGTCAGGATAAAAAAACCCACGACCTCCTGCATACCTCCTGTATACCAGTCGAGGTAGTTAACATCTCGCCACCATGGTGTGACAGGCGAGTGGAACGTGCGAATGATGCGAACCTGCCAGCGCTGTCCCGAGGCTGCCGCGCCGAGCCCGTGAGTCCTCCTCGCTGAGCTGCCGCTGGAACTTGTGCGCCTTCCCCGACAGGTCCGGGATACTCGACTTGCGGAACAGCACCGATGGACGCCGCCCTGAGGCCTGGGGCTGTTCGAGAGACTGTGGGAGGGAAGCCACGGAGCAGCGGTAAGGGTGAGAGGGAAGGGGGCCAAACACAGGCAGTTGTACCAAAGCAAGTAGACGGGTCGCAGTGACGCACACGTAACTCCGAAGACAGAGCAGTGATAAGTACTGTTAACTCGACTCTTGATTATCTGGCTAACTCTGCTCTTGATTATCCATGGGGAGAATATTTGGGTTGCGGATGTGCTCGGGAAAGAACATGTAAATAATCTTTGCACATTAACCGGTTTAATCGTTGGATGCTCCTCACTCGTCGAGGGTCAATGCTCATGTGATGGCAAACAATGAAGCAGCCAATATACTCTCTGTCTTTAGCCCCATTCCACATTGTATGATGGCTGTATGGTAAAAAAAAATGTGTAGAAAGGGAAGGGGTCGGCAAAAATGGTGAGAGACGGAGAGATGTCGAATTTTCATCAAATTCAGTTTAATGCACTGCTTTTAAAATCATTTTAAAAATAGGCATTAAGGTTACCATATTAAGATACAAAAGTCAAGTCAAAATTATTTTTCTTCTTGGCTACTGCCCAACACATCAGCCTCTGATAATATGCTTCTGTTCGTAAGCAGTGTTCGCGATAATCACAATGGCCAATAAATTACCCATAGAGGACGTTTTTTTCTAATAGCAAGTATAGATTTTCTCAAGGTACTCCGTTATTCCTTTCAAACACAAAACATTTACGGGATTGGCCAAACATTCCAGGAAAAAAACACCTTCCTTAAGGATCATTGATAACTCAGTCAAGCTTTCCTGTACAACAACAAAAGTGTGAACTTGTCAGTTCACAAACTGAAAGGAGATACACATGAAGGCAAAACATTTTGAGAGGAAGTTTCCGCCAGAAAGTGTAACTTTTATGAATGAGCACCGATGTCTGCCATTGTTCGTGGTGTTTTTACAATGGAGTCACCGCAATGTGTAGTTGCGACCCTAATAATATTGACATCTGATCTGCAGATTGGAAAATACAGGATGAGTCAATACATAGCATATAAAAAAAACAACACGAGCCAATGGTCTCACAAATAGTTCACGGGAGTGCCCGCTCTCATCTCACAAAGGATTTCATTCATGGCCAAAGCCGGTCCACATTTGTTCTGGTCTCATTGCATTTGCGTTGGACTTTCTGTCTGGTGTGGTTCATTTTACTTTTTGGGGGGAGGAAGAGGGGTGGGGGGACAGCAATATAATGGAAGCCAAGTCAGGAAACACTTCCCACCGTGATCATGAGTTAAGTGTATCAACCATAGACACGCATCCTGTTTGCCGAGTTCATCCAGAGGCAGGGAATGTCAACTTTGCAGAGCTCGACGCCCCCCACCTGCACTCTGGGTGCTCGGTGCAGCCAACGGTGGTCGGGCAGCTCAAGAGCGGGCATCCATATATATAACAAAGACAAAGGTCCATAATTTAGGTATTTTGGGTTAGATCGCGTAAATATATAAATGTGTCTTTAAAACCCACCACCACCCGACACAGCCAACTAGTAAGGGTTGTCACATAAATAGAACGTAACAATTCGTCACTGGTACAGCACACCGGTGTGTTGGGGAGCCAAGCCACAACATTTACAATCAGAGTACGACGTTTTGCCAGTAATTACAACTAGCTTCATCAGGCGACAGCCAGATTTGTGGAGAAGTCCACCTGTTTCGTTCCTTATATAGAGGCATATATATAGAGGCGTATATATAGACCAACTTTAATGGACATAATTTCAAAAGCCTCTTCATTCAACATTAGCCATGATAAATCCACTGCTGGATGTAGGTCTCCCCAAGCAGTAGCCATCTCCCACAATCCTGTGAAGTAACAATTCACCACCGAGCACCTGCACGTGAGATGATGTCATTGCTCAAGAGGGCTCTTACCAAATATTTAATTATTTACTGCCCACCTCATTTCCCGAGTCAAGAATTGTTGAATAAGTAATATGTTGTTGAACTTTCTTTCGCACCCTACGTAGCCAACCATGCTAATCGGAGGTGTCAAGTATGAACTGTCACAACTAGGGGTAGTGATGTAATTTAAAAAGCCAAAACTTGTTGTCCATTTTCACCATCTCAATTGTATACTTCATCTGTTTCAGCGTCTCAATTGCTCCATTAGACTGTACGTATAATTAACATAGACGCTACATACATCTTGAGCAATACATTCCCATGCAAACAATTTGATGCAAGTACCTTGAGTATAACAATCAATATTAATCGATAAACTGTGGTACGCCCAACTCTTACCCAACGTCGTAGCCAACGGAGAGAGAGACTGACCCATGCCTCATTAATTATATTATCTATTTATAAACTAAAACTTCACCAATAAAGCATTTCAGTCCAGTTGTCATTCATCCGATACATTTGAAAATCTGAACCCCCAGTGAACGGCTGGCCAAAATGAAGTTCCAAATTTAATTAAGCCGTAATGAAACGCAATTTTAAATAAAAGTTATATTTGTAACTGTGACCGAGGCCGTCTAGAGAAACTGGTTTAATCAGGACATGGCTGCGCAAAACTAAAACGCAGTATCATGCTTGTGCTGGGACACGAAGCAAACGCCGGCTGGCTTCGTGTTCTCACTCAAGCAATAAGAGCCCCTTGAGCCACAGTGATGGGTCTTGTGCGCTGGCCATGATGTGAAGTTGAATAAAAGGGAAATGTTATTCAAGGTTTTCGTCAAATAAATTATTTATTTTCTTCCTTTATGCCCCCCCTTTTATTTTCTTAATACCCGTCTCTTGACACATGTGAGCGATGCTTGGAAGAGCAGATGGGCCTGTGTTTGTCCACACAAAGTCCATTCAACTTAAAGCGAGCACTCGCTGTGCTAACCACCGCCTTTTCAGAGCTCGCTACGTGGCACTTAAAATGCAGTTATCAATGCAACATTGGTGGCAATGTTAAAAGTAGCTTTTTATATGTTCCCGCATAAAATCGCATTTTCTGTTGGCGTCACAGCAACTTCCACCAAATCCCGACAGACAGACCCTATTCCCATGAGCTACACGAACACAGTCCTTTGACCGAATCATTCAGAATGCACCCGATTATCAGGGTCGAGCTTTAGTCCTTGGGCCAGACCAGATATCAATACCACCCAAGGTAGCAACACCTCAACGGTGCCATTTTATTTGTTACACCAACAAAAGTAAAATAATACACGATAACCTTTACAAATGAGCAGCCGTTTAATTTTTCTCGCAGGAAACCAGTTTTTTCACCTATCGCAATCACGCCTATTTGCCCGGAAGTTACAAATAAAACATTCGAACACCTCTGCTGTTAATTAAGACAATAAATAATTTACAAAATGGATGTTTGTCCCCAAGGCATGTATTTCATACATATTCTTGCATTTATTCACGCTTGTTCTTCAATTTCAGTGACTTAGCGAAGTCTGGAATAGATTGGTGCTACCGTACTATATACTGCCATAGACAAACCCAACATTAAATTATATACTGTATTGCTATAAACCACCCTGTACCTTATACATTATTCTACCCACCCTAATGTATATCACACTATATATTACTTTTTACATTGTATTAAGCATATAAATGGTATACTATTTGTTATTATACACTGTACCATTGACCGTCGTGTGAAAGATACTAAGAGGAAGCAACGAAATATGTCAATGGGTGAGTTGTGTGGGGAAACTTGCAGGGGACTAAAAAATCCATTCCCTGCAGAGAATACAATGCCAGTGAGTGGAACGCGGTCTGAAAGTCACCGTAAACGTGAACACAATCAGTTAAGATCCGAAATGGTTTATTACGTCCTTCCAATGATTGCTAAGCCAGAATCCATCTTCTCGGTTGAAATTGTCTCTGTGTTTGTATATGTGGATAGCCTCATGAACGAATCTCTCATGGTAGCCAGATGGCTTGCAGAGAACCTCTGTCTTGGAGAAGTCAATATCATGTGAGCCCACTGAATTGTAACAGTGATCTGCCACGGCTGAGGTGTTTGTCCTACCGTGTTTCAAGTCTGCTTTATGTTCACGGATGCGGTCCGAGACATGTCGTTTGGTTTCTCCAATGTAACTGCTACCACAGAGGCAACTTAGTTTGTAGACGCCAGGGTACTGTATGTCTGGAACCACATCTTTTACAGACAGGACCAGATCACGGATTTTATGTACTGTGTTGAATCGGACCTGGATCTTGTGTTTTATCAGGATTTTGGAGATCTTTTTTGTGACCCCAGCAATGTAGGGTAAGGTGATGGTCTTGAAAGGCTCCTCAACAGGATCCTTAGTTAAGATGAATTTGACCCTTTATCAATGTTAGTTTTGCCGTCAATGTGTCACCAAAGTACTGACAGATTCATTTAGAATTTGCATCAAAGTAATTATGATTTCTGATTGTACTTCATGGTGCAGGTGAAAACTGACTGAATATGACTGCTGAATATACTGAATATACTAATACGCCAAGATGTCTCAGCTGCCCATCACACACCCAGATGTGTACACGGAATTCATGGAAGGAGGCTCCTCAGGTCAACTGGGCTCCACCAATCCCTTTGGCCGAATCCCTGTTGACTAAGCTATAGAAGAAATGGTGAACAAAGACACCCAAACAGCTGGAGGGATAAAGGGATTCAGCTTGAAGCCAAATATTATCGAACAGCTGAGTACAGAAGCATTTACCTGAGACAGCTGAGAGACCAAATAGGTCAAGGCAGGTCCAAACTGTCCCATCCATATCTACAGAGTCCAAGGATCAAGCGAGAAGAAGCAGATGTCCAGTCTCTCATTGACCTTATGGAGAATAACTGGATCAATCCTATGTCCCCTGATGAGACAGATCTGGTTAGCCTCTCCACTGGCACCATGGCTCCACCTGATGTGACCAGGGATCTCTTGAGATAGGAGAAGAGGCCTACCAGGTATTCAAGCAAACAAGGTTAGCTGAGGACCCACCATCTGTGAAATTCCACGACAAGATGACCAAGCAAAGTCTGAAGACATTCTCCAATATCAGCACAAAAACAGCACATGGAAAGAAAGCACAGGATGTGGTTCTGAAGGTGGATAGAAACCTGTTCAGCCACATGATCCTGGTGGCTGAAAGCAGGAAGGTGAATATGAAGGATGTCCTTGCCCACCCACTGGGCACACTGCCATGGGCACTGGCAAATGCTGATGGGTCCCTACAAAAAACAAACAAGGCTGCACTTGCTAGATAGCTTGAAAAGAATGCGTCTCCTGCAGAAGATATCTCAACCCCATCTACTTCCATCATTGATGGGATGAGCCTGGTCCAAAAAAATTAATGGCACCAACAAAACCTTTGCACAGGTGGCAGAGTCAGCCTTGACCCAAGTCCTCCACGAGGGGGCACAGAGTGAAAAGATTGATGTTGTTTTTGATGTCTACCGACAGACTTTGATCAAAGATGCTGAATGACTGAACCAGGGTGCAGACACCACTTCTCCAGTACAAGAACCTTGCAGGGGGACACCATGTCCAACAGTGGAAAAAATTCCTGTGCAGTCCCTCCAACAAGACCAGTCTCATCAAGTTTCTCATGGAATAATGGAAACTCCTACAATACAGAGAGATGCTGCATGGCAAGGTGTTGTACATAACCTGTGAGGAAACCTGCAACAAGTTGACAGAAGATGAGTGTGAGGAAGTAGCAGAGCTGCACTCCACGCGTGAAAAAGCTGACACCCGTCTGCTCCTGCATGCATTGCATGCAACAAATGTGAGCTCAAAGGCAGTTATCATCACAGCTGAGGACACCGATTGCATTGTGCTTTGTCTTGGCTTCCAGAAGGACATCACCTGTCCCATCTACCAAAAGTGTGGGACACAGAACCGCACACGGTTTGTCGATATCGGCAACTGGCAAGGTCACTTGGAGACAGCATTTGTGACATCCTAATTGGCTTACACGCCTTCACAGGCTGCGACACTGTCAGTGCATTCGCCGGTCGAGGGAAGCTGAATGCCCTGAAGATGGTGAGAAAGGACACATCCTGCCAAGAGACTTTTAGTCGACTGGGGCAGTTATGGAATGTGAGTGATGAATTGTTCCAAAAAATTAAGCAGTTCACCTGTCGCATGTATGTTGCGAATAGCAGCACTGGTGAGGTGAACGAACTGCGCTACCAGCTCTTCTGCACCAAAAGGGAAGAAGTCGAGTCCCGCCAGCTGCCACCATGTAGAGACTGTCTCTTCATGCATGTTCAAAGAGCCAACTATCAGGCAGCAATCTGGAAGTGCTGTCTGCAGGCTAACCCTGTGGTGCCAAGCCCTACTGAGTATGGATAGACAGACGATGATGGCAAGCTGGCCATTTACTGGATGCGATGCCCACCCACACTAGATGTGGTCTTAGAACTGCTAGCATGCAAGTATGTGCGTTTATGCAAAATGCCAAGCTGCATCTGCCTCTCAAATGGACTGTCATGCACAGACATGTGCAAATTACAGGATGGTGGTGCAGTCACCAAAAACTGCAGGATGATCCAGAACCTGACTTTGAACTCGGGGAGTCAGATGACGAGATAGACGTGCAGTGTGATGAGTGACACAGGGTGGTGATTCTGATGGTATTACTGTGGTAGCAAGGTGTTTGAAAAAGATGGAACCGATTTGAAATCGCTATATCTCTGCAACCACGAACCGCCCATGAATGAAACTCTTACCACTTGACTGGGTGGGGCATAGAGAGGAGGGCGGGGCATATAAAGGAGGGCGGGGCATAGAGAGGGCGGGGCATAGAGAGGGCGGGGCATAGTGTTTCAAATGATTACCGCTAGATGCCTCTCCCAGCACACAAACAGCCCCTAGCCTCAGTCATTCGCAAGGCACACTGCCTCAACATTGGATAGGTCGCACTGGACCCCAAGACTTGGCGCTACACTCTTGGCCTCCAAGATCCCCAGACATCACACCCTGCGACTTTATCTTGTTGGGATATGTCAAAGACCGTGTTTTATGTGCCACAATTAGCGACTAATCTGGATTACCTCAAAAACAGAATCCCGGCAGCGGTGACTTCAGTGGAAGAAGACACTTTGAGAGGCATTTGGGACAAATTCCACTATCGTCTCGATGTTGTCCGTACAGCAGGTGGAGGGCACATAGAGCATTTATAAAATGGTTAGTAAAACTTGATAACTCATTAAACCGTTTGTAACTTTTGTGTAATTGTAACATGTTGCCATCGTGAAATATACTGCTTTGAAATTGGATCCATCATTTTTAAACACCCTGTACATTGACGAAGTATATGCGAATGTCAATGCTTATAATATTCAAGTAGTTCCTTACCTCACTATGGTATTCCTTAGTATCCTGTGTTTTCATTGTGTATTTAAACCAATAAAGACCAGTTTATGAACTAACTGGCTTTGGTCTAGGTAGTTTTTCAGTAATGAGGCCCATTTCATCGTTCTGGATGCCTGTCATAGGGTATGGGTATAAAAGTCATGGTAACTACAACTAAGCTGCCACTCCGCAAAGGTTATGATATCAGAATATGCCGCACACACATGGAGGATTACAAAAATCATTACTAGACTTTGCCACCTCAAGTGGTACCAATAAGTGATTGTTTTTTGGTCTGGGCCCATGGATTACTTGTATAGTGCTGGATGGGTGACCATCACGCATATAACAGGTGTTATTGGCTCTGGCGGGACGATACTGTCACCAGAGGGCAGGGCAGCAAAATCCAGTGCAGTACTGTGCCTTAAAGCTTTCATAACTGCAAGAATGCATATTCTTTTGGTCTTTCGGTAAAGTCACGTTGATAGGTTCAAAGAAAATATAAAAAACGACGACGTTTCGATCGCAACACAAGCGGTCGTCATCAGGAAAAGGGGACTAGCTTCTAAAGGAAAACTGATTATACAGGTTTGAAATGGGCGCCCAGTCCCGACCTAGTTCCTGTTCAACAATGCACAAACGCAGTCCTGGAGAAGGCTAATACCATTACCCGACAAAGGAGGCCACTGGATGGTGCCGACATGTGGCAGCTTGAATGTCAATTGAGGACACACCTGTGGTCAAACACAGCCTCGTGACCTTGGACATATCTTGCCGGAGCCAGGCACCTCAGGGTGCCCGAACCAAAATGTCATTCGTCCACTCAGAGAGGCCAAAAAGGGCAATTAGAGTATTCGCTGAAATCAGTGGCGTGGACAACAGACCCGAGAGTGGAAACCCAGAACTGAAAAGGAGTTCCCATACTTTGAAGCAAAGGAACAAACTATTAAATGGAAAAACTGGAAATCAAAGATAAGCATACACCAGCCAGTCTTCTGTTCTCCAGGCCAAGGGAACCACCACCAAGGTCTCTTTAGAACTTCTTGGAAATAAAGAACTTGTTCAACCTCTATAGGCTGAGGAATGGTCAATGCCCCCTGTTGTTTTTGGGACCAGAAAGTGTTTCAATTAAAAACCGGAAGCTCCTCTCCACTCAGAGAATCTCCTCAATCACCCTCAGTCACAGAAGTCTGTTGTCCCTCACCTTTACCACACAGGCTGCGGATCGGATGACCACGTTTCCTGGGCAGAGATTCCAGATCCACGCAGATGGTTCTCATGATTTGGGCAATACCATCTCCCTCAAGGACCAGGTGGGACGTGTCTTAAGTGGGTTGCACCATTTAATCTGGCAGGGGCAGTGCTCACAACATACTGTTTGTTGTAATGCAAATGATTATCTTTTTATTTGCTCACATAAATGTAAATATTTTAACGTTTGATCTGTGAAGGTTGAAAGGCCGGGAATTGATTCTGTGAGGATGGACTTGGCGGGTGTGGCAGTGGACAGGTAGCTACACGTTCACTTTGCATATGTTCTTAACAAACGCCCCTGCTGTAGCATGCCAGACCTTTAACAAAGAAGGTGCAGCATCGGCGCACACAACAATTTTAGTACAACGGATTCAATTATGCATATGTGGAACAGTGAGCCCATTAAGGCAAAGCCTTTCAAAACAACGAACAGGCGTTCATTATTATTAAGCCAATCGTTGCCTTCTGTCACAGCACAGAATCGTCTTTTCTCAGCCAGCAAACCATGGGGCCATTGTTATTATTAATGTTTACACAGCTTTTCTTTAATTAAAATTTCATAATTTGGCGGATGCCATTGCTGCTCAGGGCAATTGCGTCATGGGTTATTTTAAAGTTCACTTTAAAGGGAGAGCCACATTATGATAATTCCCAACCAGTGAACGAGAAGGAGCAGGAATCAAACTACCAAACCGTGGAAAAATAGCCAACAGCACAAACTTGCTGTAGTGACGCATGCCTGTAAGCCTGTAAAATGAATGGTGGGGTTTGTGGATAACACAGGGATGGCATCATCGTGTGGTACGACACATGCACATGTAAATAAACAGTGACATAGTTCATGTCATGGCAGAAAGACCACCAACAAAGTTGCCTCCAACAGTGGGGGAAAAAAACTGCTAAACCATTGCCCTTTTCCACTTGATTTGGCCATTTTTCAAACAAATATTGGCTGCCTTTCCAGAAAGATATGAATCAGGCTGTAAGTGTTTGTAAGAAGCGGTACAACCAGCAGTATTTTGACCAATACGTGCTGGACCACCGCACTCTCTGCCTCCCTGTAAAGTATTTTGTGTCATAAAAAATATATGAAGGCAATAATAAAGTAGACAAGCCAGTCTGCTGATGAAACCCAGAAGATTGGAAATAACCCTGTATTTCCTGCTTAAACAAATGTTATCAGATAACAAATGTTCAGGACGCCCTTACCCTAATACATTCAAACATCTTAATTTCAGATGGAAAGATGGATATTTGTTTATTTTACTTATGCAAATGATTACTTTACAAATGACCTTGTAGATTGAAGAAGCATACATTCTAGATTGAAGAAGGGAGCGTGTGATTGACAAAAAAACACCAGAAAGGCTCATTCGTAAACCCACTGTACGAAGCTTGGATAATAAAAAATATTATGTTAAATCGCCGTGAATGTAATTACAGCCAGCACTGTCGCCAAGCGCTGTGAGTGCACTTCATCACGGTAACGACCCCCGTGTGTGCGCTGGCGAGCGGCCGCTCCACTCACCGCACTGTGGCTGTGAACACCGCAATGGCAACACTGCGCACGATTCCATGAGGATGACAGTACCGGGTATGCTGGACCTCCATCGTTATTGTTATTAAACAATTTCTTTACTAAACTATTTTTATGTTACCAGCTAAGACCCACTGAGCTATATAGCTTTTTTTCAGAAGCAACCTGGCCACAAATGATAGCTCAACAACAAAGTGGCTTAACACGTCGAAATTATTGCAGCCAAATAATCTAAACACGTTTCCAAATGTGGAGGAAAAACTGGAGAATTCGGAGAAAAATCCACGTGGCCACAGGGAGAACATGTAAACTCCAAGGAGACAGATCTAGAATCCAAGGAGACAGGCTTCAGGGTCAGGATCGAATCCACAAACTCCTGTATACCAGACAAGGTAGTTAACATATCACCACCATGGCACCCATGGTACTTTATCCAGAAAATCCGCAATGAGTCTCTAGACTTCTTTTTCAAGAATGTGCTGTCAGGTTTTTGCCTTCAGAGGCAATGCTTGCTTTGCGTTTCCCCAATTAAGTAATTCTTCAAATTTGGACCCAGACAACAGTACACAATGGGGCTACTCTTCTTCGAATGATGTAACAGGATCTTTCAGGTCCACTGTGAAGCAGACACCACATGTAGTAATTGATGGTTTATACACCCGTGGCATTGACCAGGCCGGCCTGCTAGATTTGACCCACAGACCTCTGCAACAAGCGGGGAACGTGCTACCACTGGGCCGTGTCACCAACCCGGGTGGAGCATGTGCAGAGTATGCACAAAGCATCAAGTACACCACCTGTTTTGAGTTTTTCACTTCTGGACGAGGGCTTCTCCATGCCACGCAAGTTGTAGGGGTTAACTCACGATACTGCGCCACACTGGTCAGGATGGGTTGATGAACATAGGGAGCAAAGAAGTTGGGAGTGTAATACATTACAATCGTAGATTTTTCTGTCTGCCCTTTCCTGCGGACAATGAAGTGCTGCAGCCGGTAACGCCTGTCAAGCATGGTGACCGCCCATCCAAGCACTGTCCGGACTCAATCCAGCTTAGCTTACGAGATCTGATGCGATCTCGCGCATTCTGGGTGATTTGGTCAAAGCCAATATTTTGTACAATATTTTCTACAATATTGGCTGGTAGGTATATATTTTATTTCATCTGCAGAGACCTTCCTGAGCCTTAAGGCTCTCATTTCAAGAGGGTTTGATGTTGACATGTTGGGTTAATTACTTTTTCATGAAGTATTTTTTATAGGTGGTAGGGATCCAGAGTACCCCGAGAAACCCCACCATGGACACGAGTCGAGCAGTGATAGGAAAGAAGCAAGAAGAGAAGTATTAATTCTAGATTTGAAGCTTTCGTGACTGCGAAGATTAATACTCTTTGGTTTTTTCGGTAAAGTCACGTAGGTAAAAAATAAAATAAATTAAAACAACTAAATTCAATCACGACGTTTCGAAGGCAACACAAACTTCCGTCTTCAGGTGGAACCGTTACAGCCAAAATCACATGACTTTACCGAAAAAAACAAAAAGTAAGATAAGTATTGTGACTTTCAGTCTTGGTGGATGAGTGGGCTAATAGCTAAGTGGGTCTTACCTGGTGAAATAAAAAATATTAGTTAATAGTTTAAAAACAAGGTGCGCACAGATCTATTCACAAACTCTCTTTGCTGTGCTCCCATGATCTGGCCACATCACAACTCACATTTGTGAATATCACAAATCTAACGTGAACCACCAACCCCTTGCCTCCAAAGCGCTTGATTACAGGCATGTGCCACCATGCCCAACTCAATGCCTATCCCTAATAAGCGTGGAACCAAAGTCAGATATTGACATCCAGTTGAACCTTAAACAAATAACACCAAAACAAAACTTCATAAAAAGGCATTTTAAAAAATAATCAGCATTTCAAGTGCTTGCCGAAACGGGGAAAACAACCTGCCTGTTAACAACAAGTGACCTCACACTGAGCTAGCCTTTACGTGCAGCATGAATAATACAGTACCGTCGTCGCATATTTAACTTGCATGGGAAAGAGGTAGAGGCGGATACGTATAAAGGTCAGCTATGTGAACATCATAGAAAATTACAGTCAACCATGCAAGAATAGGTTACCGGATAAAAATGAATTAAGTGCAAACTGATTTAAACACAGGGCAATGCTTGCCTGTGCTTTAGAGGCGAATGTACATGCAAGATGAAGAACAGACGACTGTGTGTGCGTGAAAAGGTCGGATTTGTCAACATCTGTACAAAATGACTGTTGTGAGCAAATACACCAATACTGCACCAGGTCTGTGAGATTCATTGGTCGTGGCGATTACATGACGGTCAGATGTGTGATGTTGCACTGTATTTTTAAACAAAAAGAAAGAATGATTGTGGGCCCAATTTGACCAAGGGTTACATAAACACCACGGCTTACTTAAAATCAGTTGAAATTCCCAACACTCAAAAAGCAAAACTAAGGGATTATCTTGGAACCTCAAATAGTAAAGGATGAAATGTCACAAACCGGGCTGTTTAAGTGCTTTGTCTTGCTTTGTTTAAAATGTCTTCAAGCTGAAATTTTGGGCATGCAACATGATTTACTTCGTTGACCAGCATCAACAAACCTCTTTTAAAAATATAATAATTGTGTATCAATTCCAATATTTACGTGCATAGCAGTGGCACTAAAGGGTATATATAATCTTGTCCGGTTTAAATATGTGCAGAAAACTTTGCTTCGATAATTATCTAAACCCTGGGCCATCGCAGGATTGTGAGCATCAAATGCTTGTAATCTGCTATCTCAGTTATAAATGCACCACTTAAATTGATATAAAGAACGATTGATTATCCAGCACTCATTGAGTCACACCACTCACTCGCTCATTGGTGGTCAGTCACCTCTTGATCGCTCTTCTCCTGCTACTGCCATGGTTTGCTGTTCATGTGAACTTCACTCGTTGGTTCCGCCAAATATTGTGATGAGGTCTCGGTTCTACCAGACACTGACTCATTCATGCTGTATTCAACCACCAAACTGCACATCACCACAAAACACCAACTCACTCACTCACTCGCCCACCCAACCACCAGACTGCAGGTCACAATACTTCTCTTCTTGCTTCTTCCCTATCAACTGCTTTACTTTGGAATTCCCTGCATCATCTCATTTCCTAAATTCGTATTACCTCACTCAATAAAAATTCACTTTCATTGATTACAACTTTAACAGTGCTGTTTGTTGCTGGCCGCTTCACAATTGTGTGCCTGAGTGTGATTAACTGTGTGAAAAAATACCAGCCACTAAGCACTGTGATAATATTATCTATTATTGTATTAATCATAACATTAATTGTATGCAGCATTTATTAACTTTGACATAGTATTTACTCAACTGTTTAATAAAACATAATCAGTATCATCCATTAACTATCCGCTACTGGACGAAGGCCTCCCCATGACGTTGCCATCTTTCTGGATTCCATAATACCACAACACATATGCCTCCTGCATGTAAGCTGATCACATCACTAAATCTCCACTATGGTCTTTTGAATGGGTATTCTCACGCCTTTGGCTGTCATTCTGTCACCAGTCTCGGTCATCAGCTTTCTTCCCTTCTGGCAATATGTCCTACCCAAGTTAACTCACCTATCTGAATTGTCAACATGATGTATCTGGAACCTCCTTTGCCAGTAGCAAAATATGATAATTGTTTGTTTTACCCTTTTATCTGGCAACAAAACTGACACCTTTTTTACAAGAAGTCATGTTGCATTGACCGCAATACCTGCGGTCGGAATGCAAAAAAAAACACAACTCTGATAATGTATGCACTGTCTTTGAAATTGATTGGTCCACACCCAGACAGCTTTTCTTAGAGCCTAGTCTCACATGGTGTTGGACCAGATGACGTCATCTGGACCAATCAATTTCAAGGACAGTACATACATTATCAGAGTTGTGTTTTTTGTTTGCATTACGACGCAGGTATTGTGGTCAATGCAAACATGACTCCTTGTAAAAAAGGTGTCAGTTTTGTTGCCAGATAAAAGGGTAAAAAATAATAATCATGATGTATCTGATTGGCATTTTTTCTGTAATATACACTTATTTCCTCTTTCTGTCTCTCAGTGAAATTCCAAGCATGCTTCTTTGAATACTTTTCACTTTTGTTCCATTTTCTTTGTCAGTATCTCTGTTTTGGATCCAAGGGCCATAGCAGGGCAACAGGCACATATTCAATGAGATCAAGCGAAGAGAGCTACATAATATAATTGGGTCACGCAAAAAGTTACACTCTCACCAAACCTATTCCACATTCAGGTTCCATTACACAAACACTCTATTTACTGGCAATTTCTAAAATGCGGTCTAAGTGATGAGCATTTAATCAACCCCAGAGGATGGCAAAGTCCACCTTGGCTGGGAATTGAACTCAGCTCCTGCTCTACCCAGAAAGCTGCATTTGAAAACTAAACAAGGACATTCAATTTGAAATATTAATTAACACCAAAAGCAATATCATTACATTATTATATTTAAAATAGACTCCCAGAAAAACAATTACAAATACGTATATTTACTGAAATTTTAACTCGCAATTTAGAATAAAATAATAATCGAATGGTCATTTTGATAAAGCAATGCTGTCAAAAATATTTCAAACTATGTAAAAATAAATCACAACTGAATCTTTTTCATCACGGTTTTAGTTTTTCTGTAATCACTAACTTAGAAACATACTGACTATATAAAATTAAAAATGCAAGTCACATAATAAAAAAAACATTTTTCCAAAATAAAATAAGCAAATATTCGGCAATGGCTGTTATATTTAACCAACTGACTGGAGGCTTGAAAGGCATATTTGTTAAGACAAAATTAAAACATCGTTCGTACACACTTACCACTCGTCGCATGTCTGTAACGAGACGCGAGAGCGCATACATTGGCACTACTTTTTCGCTGCGGATTTCAATGTGGCCAGCGTCTCATGAGTGCCCGCTCATTTCGGCACCACGATTAACCATGATCGCCACACACGCAGGACGGTCATCATTACTGCCACGACGGCACGGCAAAATTCAATCCATGCTAACACGACCGAAATGCGCTGAGCGTGTGGATGTGTGCACGACTGTTCGCTCATCATCGCGGCACGCGCCGCGATTCGGCCTCGCAAAGTCTCGCCAGGCGGGAAGTGCACATCTCACAAGGACGCGAACGCGATGAGCGAGCAGTTTTTATAAACACTGTACATATTATTTTTTCTTTCCCAAAGTCGTGACAAGGCGGGGGCCCCTCGCAGTGTCTGTGATATTGTCTCCCCAACCGGCCCTCCGTGCCCTCGGTTTATGCAGTCCACCCATTACTGAGCAACCGGATCTGGCTGCTCAGAAACGGGAATCGCAGCAAAAAAGAATAAAAAGTGGTCAAAATGCAAAGAAGGCATCCTGAGAGGCTGTGCTTGTGATCACCACCACAGTGTTTTGTCCAGCTCCTCTCAAGCACCCGCCGGGGTGGGCTATGGAAATTTGCAAATTCACAAGAGCCCGCATCAGCCTTGAATAATTCAGGGGACAGGGAGCCAGTGTCATGAGTCGCCCATTTTCCAGGGGAGCGAAGTGGGGTTTGCTGTGAGCTACGACCACCAATAAATGGGTCATTAATAACAAAAGAGGCCCAATTTATGCTCATCAACATCCCCGACATGCAATATCCCAGTGTCTAAAACTAAGCTGTGTCTGCGTCAGCAGTTACATTGGGGAAACTAAGCGACATGTCTCGAACCAATACCTCAGCCATGGCTGATCATTATTTTAACGCTGTGGGCACACACGAAATTGATTTTGCCTAGACGAAGGTACTCTGCAAAATCAACAAAGATTCGTTCATGAAGCCATCCAGATATATAAACACAGACACAATTTCAACCGAGAAGATGAGTAAAAACTGAGCAATCATTGGAAGGACGTTATTAACTAGTTTAGGTCATAACTGGCTGTGATGTTCCTATCATACCTACCTATGTTAGCAGTAGTTTCGACTCTCTGAGTTACATTCACTAACACAGCCACCGTTAGCTGTGTTAGTAAATGGCGGCTTGCCATTCTTTTCCACCTCCATGCGGCCACTGCGCTGTCCGAGCTCTCGCCAAGCTTCAAATTTCTTACATTGACATGCTAATCTCACACAATATAATGGTCACCCCCACAGCTCCGTAATACCTCTACCACATTTGCATTAGCTGCCCTGCCCATCTCTAAACTTTATAAACTGCCTGCCTCGGCAGATTTCCCCCCTCTTTTTTCACCTGAAGATGATTGCTTGTGTTGCAATCGAAAAGTCGTGATATTGTTATTATTTTGATTATTTTTATCTACGTGGCTTTACCGAAAGACCCAAAGAATATGAATTCCTACAGTCATGAAAGCTTTAAGTGAAGATTTAACATGCAGTTTGTTGGGGAAATGATTGCCCTATATGGCCCTGCTTTAATTGTCAGACAGCAGTTAGTATGGTGGAAAAGGATATACACATTAAATATACAAAATAATGGGATTACAGAATAAGTAGAGATCTTTACCAAAGATGGGGGGTTTGGAAAATCCTTGACAGGATAAAAAAACTTGTCTCCTGGAAAATATAACCAGAAACTCGAGAATACAGTACATGAGGGAAGATAAATTGGGTGCCATGCAATTGCAGCCCAAAAAAAAACGACTTGCGGTACTGCCCCCAAAAAACAACAGCAGATGGATGCCTCAAACACATTTCAGATCAATCTGTGTGAGCCACTGAACTGAACTCGAAGTCACTCGATTAAAAGCGAGTGTACTCACCACACGCAGCATGCAAACAACTGGCTCTTTCAGTTAATTATTTTTTATTGTAAAGTGATCCTCCTGTTATTTGACATTATGCAGGGGCCACCGCTGCAGAAAAGAAAAGCAAGATATAAAGTGTTTTCATCTTGTTATCTGCAATGAAAAGTCCTAGTTTCCACAATAATACAAATGTAATGCACTTAGCAATGGATGAAGGAAAGATGTCCCCATTATCCGATTTTGTAATCTAGTCAGCTATGAAATAAAATGTTAAAAATAATGTTCATGGGTGGCACAGATGGCTCAGGGTTTCGAATGCTGAGCTGACACAGTTGTGATCCCGAGTTTGAATCCTGGGAGTGACCCATGCGCAAACCAGGTTCTCAAGTGCATTAAGTGGATGGGTTTTCGTCCAGTCACCAATCATAATCAGCAAAGGTCAATTTTGAATGAAGGCCTCTCGGTGTCAATGCTATGCCTCATGGTATTGGGATGCCACAATCCATCTCAGTTCCTTGTATGAGCTGGACGCCACGGTGGCGAGATGTTAACTAGTGGGTGTCACGGTGGCGAGATGTTAACTACATCACTTGATATACAGGATGTTGCGGGTTCGATCCCGACCCTGACACCTGTACATTTGGAGTTTGCATGTTCTCCCCATGGTAGCATAGATTTTTCTCCAGGTTCTCCATTTTTTCCCTCCACATTTCGAAGCATACATTTGAAGTATTTGGCTGCTATAAATTTCCACGTGATAAACCACTTTGTTGAGCTATCATTTGTGTGGCCAGATCGCTTCTAAAAAAGAGCCGTATAGGCTTTACCTGGTAAAAAAAAACATGTTTTTAATGAGCTGGTCAATCCATCTCCATGGTGGTCACCTTCTCGTGGGAGCTGCCTCCTTTGGGTGCCAATACCGTCCAGGGCGCAGAATCCCTTCTTCTAACGATGTATCCAACACAAATCCAGCTTAACTTCTCCTAGTAGCTTTTAACCCTTTTTCATCAACAACATCTTCCACATATTGAAAAAATATTTTTTGGGGTACATGAATCTACACAAAATTCCTACACTATTTTTATGATTCCATCATGCGTTCCGGGCCCACCTTGCTCTCTATTTACCGGAATCAATCTCCTTTTGTTGCATTCACATTTTAAAAACATTTTAATCATATTTGTCCAGTAATTTTTATACTATATTTTCAAATATGTTGTAGGCTGCTGCAGGCTACGTTGACCTCAGAGAGCAGTGCAGCACAACCCATTGTTGTACTGTGATATGCAGTAACATTTATGCTACTCGCCTTTAAGCACACTTATTTCCCGCACCTCCGATCGGCACAGTTGGCTACGTATGGTGTGAAAAAAGTTCAACATACATACATACAAGTGTTGTGAAGTATAATAAAAAAAACTTCCATGAGGAACTCATCCAGCAGTGGATTGTGAAAGGGCTATACGTGTACATGACATAATTCGCAAACAGAAAGCTATTGTGCGCTGTTATGGCCAAAACAGAAAAACATGAAAATTACTCGCAAATAATTTTCAAAACCATAAGAACAGTAGAATAATGTCCCTGTGTAAGTACGGTTAACCAGGGCACGTATTCTAAAGAGACACTAAATGGCATTGAACACGCATCTAATAAACTAATTTAAACAATTGAAATTCAGATGACAAATTATCAGCTAACACCAATGAATGACAGTCTTTTGAAGCAGTTAAATATTCAAACATTGAGGGATTGCATTTTTAAGCTTTGCACATCAGACATAGGGGTTAATGAAATGGAAAAAAAAACAAATCAAATATTCCAGAGGCAGTTTGCCTGCCTCCCTGTCTTTCTAAAACGGCTTGGAAACATCACAAATGGGTATCCCATCTACAGTGCAAGCACGTTTGCACACGCGGCCGAATATATTATACAAAACTACCCCAAAGCGTTTGCATTTGCATGGAAATATATAACGTGAATCAATGTGTGGCTGCCTGCCAGACCCTCTTGATAATGGACGTCAGAACCTGCCAGAATGTGTGCTCTCCCTCCAAGGCACACAGAGATCAAGAACGCTTTAAAGTGCCAATCAGTTGAATCTCAAGTGGATTGTCACTAACACTTCCGAGCTATGGCCTTTTCACTCGGGTATAAATTGTCAGTTATGCGATATTTTATCTTTTCATTTTAAACAACTTATAAACCAATATATTTAAATGGTCGCCAACATCATCACAGTTGCTATCGTCATTATTATCAACAGCTGCTATTCTCAAAATACTACTGACTGAAGGCATCTGCAATCAGCAGTCGAGATATTTAAACTTTTAGAGATTAAACATGTCCTCAGCTCTTTCGTGTTTAACCAACTTCAAAGGATCCATCGTAAATTCAAACATTTTCATGTTTTCATGAATTTACTACAGGTCCAAAGCTGGCATTTAAGATAAACAACACGTACATCTACTCATTGAGTTATCGATTAAATATTTTTCTAAAGTCTGGTTAACCATATCGGTTAAACACATACACAAATTTTTACATTAAACCTATTAAACAAAACAACTCAACAACCTCCAGGATACATGTTTCTTCATACACTAGCCTTTTGCCAATCCAAGGACGGGTGTATTTCAGTAAATCTGAAACTTGCAAGCGAAAAGCAGACCGCGACGTGATATTGATTGCATCAATTCGTGTGCAATTTATAAGGCCACGGTGACACAGACTTATTTCATTTCAAGGCTATAATCCCTTGTTCATCATGACGTCCTTTTTACTTCGATGTTTCAACAGCGTTACGGAGATCGCATGACGTGAGGATTCTGCCTTTGTAGTGAGGGTTGTAAGTTGACGCTGAGGAAGGGGGAAGAGGCGCCTCGGCCCCCCATGTGGAGTGACGTCACCCGCTAATTATTATTAACGGGGGTGTCTATTTGGAGGACGTCGCCTGCTCATGATGATTAATGAGGGGGGGAGGGTGCTACATGTGCAGTGACGTCACCCGGTCATGATTATTAATGAGGGCGGGGGGGGGTCCATGTGGAGGACGTCACCAGTTCATGATTATTAATCATTCGGACTGGCCGACGTGGAGTGACGTCACGCGCGGGACACACAGATATTCTTGGCTCATTATCGTAGTAAATTATTATAAGGTTCCTGTCAACAGTTTTCAGAATTCTCAATGATCTTGCAACACCCTTGCTTCACAGACAACACGCAACCCCTCTCTCTACACCTCCCTTGTTGCCGACCCCTCTCCGCCAAAGCACCCTACACGCTGTGACGTCACTCCGTGTCAGCTGCCTCCGGTCGTCTAGAACTCACACCTCTGCCGACCATCCTCTCCACTCTCAGATGTGTTTTTTCGAATTTGTGCTGGGAGCTTCGTCAGGAAACTGATTTAGTTCCTAAAAATGCTCCCAGCAGGTAGGAGAAAAAAATATCGGACATCGTTCCGATCAACGCAGCAGCTCAATGTGAAAACACGTCGGAGGGCTACACAGCACAACCGCGAAGTCCTTCACGGTAGTTTCCCCTCCGCTGATGCTCCACTGCAGTATAATTCAAAGCTAAAAAGCCTTCTGCTTCTCCTGGGTACATTGTCCTTCATACATAAACCACTCCCCAGTAAATAAGTACATTCAGAAGTGCATTTGTCGTGCTTAATACACCTCTCCTACCCTCAACTTCTCCCATACTCTGTACACACATCAACCTCCTCTACCCTCCTCCATTAATTTCCCAGTCATATCCCCTCTGTAAACAACCGCAAATCTCCTTTGCAAATAGACGTTGTTTTCAGATGCTGCAATGTATAAAAGCAAATTGCACCTCTACGTGCACAAATCACACACACACACATACTATTAATAACGGGAGAGAGGGAAACATCGATTTGTTATGAAGACTTTGCTCAAAGTTTTCACTTGGTAATAAAGTGTGGTCCCCGGAGCAGCAGTGGTCCACTACGGTCCTCCAGGGTTGTCCATGGTGTCTGTGATGCAAATTGATCCGGAGACAATTACAATAATAACCTTTTATTTCGGACATTAATTCATATTTTACTTACATTTAATAATAATAAAATAGTTAGATCAATTATTCTAATTCAACTACCCTAACCCTATGATCTAAATGCCCCCCCTCCTAAAAAACCTTCTAACTGCATAATACATATATGTTTCGGTAATATGAATAACTTTGCAAGCACTGGTATTTAGAGAGAGACGTGAATGAGTTTTGTCATCAGGAGTGGGGGTTCTGGGTGGTCCATGGAAATGTTTGCATCGTCTGAGTGGTTCGCGGGCAAAAAAAGTTTGAGAAAAACTGCCCGAGAACAACGATGCACCTGCGCTAATATATAAAAGAACTATACTACCATGGGGTGGAGCAATGGCGCTGTGGTCACTGTCCAACTGAGCCATGCCAGGGCCATACCGAGCCACCCCAGCATAGTTCAAGAGGTGCCAGGTTGTTTTTTCACTGCAGAACCCGTGCCGTTGACATAGCACACAAATGAATGTGTTGACATCGGCATCGCACGTTCAAGTGTCATATCAGACACAACATATGACAAAAAAATTATTAACCCTGAACCTGGCCCTGCTTGGCCCCAAGCCAGACGAGGATTTTGCACTATAATTTGTACCCAGGTTGCTTCTGGAAAATAGGCCAATACCTCAGTGGACATTACCTGGTAGGATGGGGATGGTTTAGTTGTATTTGTTTGTTTTTGGGTGTTGTTTGCCTCTCCTGTCCTTTGCACGACTATCGTGTTTATGTCATGTTGATTGCTGTAACGTTCTGACCCCATGCCCCCTACTGGACATCTGTGAAAAAGGGCTTTATAGCTCGTGGGATTCCTTGAGTATACATGAATATTCTGATTCTGATTGTGAGGCCAGTAAATCATGGATTTGCTTCTGGCTCAGCTCAGCAAATATCTGAAACTTGCAAGCGAAAAGCAGACCGTGACGTGCAGGTGTGGCTCAGATGTGCCAGTGGAAAAGGGGTATAAGAGATAACCGAAATAAATATTTTTAAGATAGTTTTGTGATGTCAACCTCCAGGGTCGTCCTCTAACATAGGGGGTGATGTTTACACTACTTTCTGCAAGTGACCAATGGAAACATCTTTGTTTTGTACACGATGCCAATGGTGCAATTGGAACAGAAGTGACAAAAAAAAGATAAACACGAGAAAATTACAAAGATATGCACGTGGATGCAGACAGCTCCCTGGTCAGTCGTGCCTCCAGCTGTTGCTGCCTTACATCAGAGGTACGGAAAAAGTGGGTCAATGTAAAATCTCGCCATCATTGCAAAGTAAAAAAAACAGACAATGAGAGGAAGTGACGGAAGGTTGGTCGATTACATTTTCAGCTGCAGGAAATTATTTCAACATGGGCGTTTTTGAGAAAAACTTTTGACTAAGAAGTAAACCTTGAAACGTAATGCCTTTATACACACTGTACATGACTGATAAATGTTATTTACTTAGCGAGCTGGGAAGCCATTGATACTCTTTGGTTCTTTCGGTAAAGTCACGTAGGTATAAACCCATTGATGTCATCTATATTTGGCAGGGAGGCTGGGAACGACTGTGGTTATGCCAGCATTTATATTAACTATTAATATTTAGACTTAAAGCTTTCGTGACTACAGGAATTCATATTCTTTGGGTCTTTCGTTAAAGTCACGTAGATAGGTTCAAAGAAAATAACAAAAAAACTACGACGTTTCGATCACAACACAAGCGGTCGTCTTCAGGAAAAGGGTCGAAGAAAATAACAAAAAAAGGGGTTTTCCTGAAGACGACCGCTTGTGTTGCGATCGAAACGTCGTAGTTTTTTTGTTATTTTCTTTCATCCTATCTACGTGACTTTACCAAAAGAGCCAAAGAATATTAATATTTACCTTTTTTTATCTACGGGTATTTTTTAAAAGTGGGATTCTGGCTAAGTCCACAGAGGCCCCAAGGTTTGCGAATTACATCATCCCAGGGACTATAATCTCTGCTGCGCAACAGGCAAACACACACTTTGGTAATTATGCAGACTCTGAACTTTGTTTAAAAAGTTAGTGCTCCAGATACATATCTCCATAGCTAAAACAACAGACCCCACTGGCTCTTCAGAGTCCACTATTTGTGTTCGATTACGAATCCACACTCCTCATTAAATATGCTGAAAAATCCCAGTTGCCTTTGTCAGAGCAGTTGTTGCTATGATCCTGCTATCCCAGTTAGTGGTTTTACAGTCACAGTGGATCTAATAAGATACAGTATATTCACGGAGAGAACATACTATTCTGGTGGGTGGCAGATGACGGGAGAGCTCCGCTCACAATAAAAATGTTGTAAATTAAAATGCCGTTTCGGGTCAACTCAGCCCATCATCCCTGTGCGATTATAAAATTGGTACCACTTTGTCGGAAGCCTACAGTGGTTGTCATATGGATTCAGTGACTCCCACCAAAGTAATTAAGAACATTTGTTATTGCGCACTATTATGAGTCAAGTCCATCACGAATGCGCATTAATCACTAATTACAATTCAACACAATACAATATAAATTTGATTTACATGGCATTGATAGGTAACGACATCATCACAAGACACTGCACAGAACAGTCGGCACATTTTTTACAACCCTCTATAAATCCACTGCTGGATGAAGGCCTTCTGACTCCGTGTCATCTGAGAGTTTAATTGATCGTACTTTACCACGCTGGTCAGCACAGGTTGATAAACATGGAGGGCCTGAAAATAATTCAGATATCACTCACAATTGAGGTTAGCTGTATCCGAGAATCAAATTCAGGTGGACAGGTTCATAACACAGGGCGTTCACCACTGCGCCACAGCTTCTCGAAAATTTTACAGGAAGTTGTCATTCCTCTGCTTCCAGCTCAAGGACACCCATGCAGTTGAACTTCCATCCATGCGCAGGTGAGCAGTGAGACACTTTCGCTTGACTAAAGGCACATACAAAGACCCAATTTCATTGTTGGGGGAAAGTGGCATATATAGCACAGCAAAATCAAAGAGTAGTCTATCTCGGGGCAGCTCGGATAATGTCTGAATTACCAATCGGAAATGGTTTGCTGACCAGTCATCTAACCAGGATCGCTGGGAACATCACAACGTGCATTAACTACACCACTGCTCCCCACGCACAGCAATTTCACGTATCCACAATATTTTCAGATCTCAGAAGCTAAGCAGGGTTTTGCCAAGATAGTGCTCGGACGGGTGATCACCTTGCACACAGACGTTGTCAAAGCGTTAAAGGAACTAAGTGGTGGGCAATAGAGCATAGTGCAAACAAATAAATTGCGGTTCCATACACTTCTATACTTCCACATCTATGCTTCCCACCTTCACCAAACGGCACTGACCAGCGTGGAGAAGTATGGTCAAATAACCTCCATGAGCGACACAGGAACTCATCCATTGACATAATGGCTGAATATATGCGTGTCATACGCCGTATGGCTGCAGGCGCGTACACAACGAATTGCGGCCAAACCCTGCACTGTAGCCGATGCGTGTTCCCTGTTTTAATAAACAGTCTTGGGTGACAGACTAGCCCAGTTGGGGGCCGCAAGCAGGTTTTCTCATCGCCTTAAACAAAAATGCCACCGATAAAGTGTTCTTTAAAGAGGACGCACTAACGCTCGATGCGCGTATCGGAGGAAACTAAACCGACACGCGGAATCGTACACAGCTCTCCCATCCGAGCGTAACTTAGACAAATCAATACGCAGGCAGCTGTAATAACACTTTGACGCTGCAACGGTGTAATGGGACAAACATCTTATTGCAATATTTTTTTAAGGGAGGTACATATAAAATAAAAATACACTTTTAATCAGAAAAGAAGCCTAGATTCTAGGCCTACAATGATTCACCCCTTACCTCCACCCCCAAATCACCAATCCACCACAATATAACCATTTTTTTTATTATTATTTAAAAAATTGTGACCCCATTCGCACGTTCCTTGTTGATACCTTCACTGCAGTGTGCCTATACTCTCTATGTTGTTTGTACAGTCTATACAGTCCGTTTGATTGTTTCTGCCTAATTCTGCTCAACGGGTTTTATTTGTCTCGTTTGTACACTAAACATGCACATACGTAACATTTGCACTGACAGTAACGTGTTGTCATATGCAATTTGATGCATGTTTCGTGGGCGTATTGATGCATTTAATCAAGGTATGATTATTATTCGTCCACGAGGTGGACAGTTTGCACAATTGCTGTTTGTGAGCACCAAAGGGTGATGTGGCCAACATGACACTCAGGGACCTTTATCTCCCAAGGTTCATGTTAATATCAGCATGTTTGCAGGTACGTGGTGGATTGTTTCTACCACAGCATTGTCAAGAGATGCCGGTGGCTTTGGGAGGTCTTAATCCAGCGGTGGATTGAACATGTCTGATGATGATGTTTATATGAATACATATTCCTCAAATTTGGATATCAACTGCCTGTGGTTGTACATCACGGGTGCCACGGTGGCGAGATGTTAGCTACCGAGCCTGGCATACAGGAGGTTTTGGGTTCGATCCCGACCCTGACGCCTGCTGTATATTTGGAGCTTGCATGTCTCCCCCACCGTGGTCACGTGGATTTTTCTCCGGGTCCTCCGATTTTTCCCTTTACATTTAGAATCAACATGCGTTTAGAGAATTTGGCTGTATACATTTCCATGTGACAAGCCACTTCAATGAGTTATAATGTGGTCAGGTAGCTCTTGAAAAATAGCTATATAGCTCAGTGGGCCTTACCAGCTAAAGTAAAATAAATTTTATAAGAACAGAATGTAGGTAACTTGTATCATCGTGCAATATACTCACAAATCTATTATTTTGCTAACCTGTGTTCACATAAAACAAAGATCGTGGTGGCAATTTCTGTAAGTATACTTACGAAGTACAGCAAGACAAAGGAGTTGTGATGGGGCCACTGTCATACATGCCCCAGTTACCTTATGCAACGTTTCCGTGATTACCGGAGAGTGGGTTCAGGATCATCAGCAGGGCTACAATGTTTCTCCATGAATAAGCCTCAATGCACTCAACCCTACCACCCATTCCCCCCCTCCCCCAATCCCATCTGTGACCCCTCCCTACCCCACCCCTGCCAGTTAGGAGGACATCTTTAACACAGCCTTGGGTTAGGCAAGTGGTTCTCAACCTTGTTTGGGCTACTGTACCCCTCATTGAATTTTGTTTCAACAGAGTACCTCCTTGCCTGACCCAACATGGTCCTGAGAATTAAAAGAATGAATAATGAACGTCAATATTTTAACCAATTGTCCATTTTTTTTAAACTCGTTAGTAACTGCAAGCGAATAAAACATTCAACTGATGCTCTGTATGCATGACGCAATTTGTTCGCACTCGCAAGTTACTCTTGGAAACCACATTGCTTACAATCAATGAGTTTAGAAAGGTATTTTCTATCGTTCTAGGTTACCATTTGGATGTAAAATATTATGGTAGATATTTTACATTGGCAGATTCATACATGATTATTCACCAATGACTCTCATGCATGATATAATTTCACACATTTATAAATCAGCTCACGTAGCCCCTGCAACACTGCCACGTACCCCCAGAGATCCTGATAGCTGGTCTAGCACTCTAACCACCAGCACCACCGAGGGAAGCCCACCTGGCCAGAATACAATTAACTTGTTAAACAAAAAAAGCCCACCGTCTCGCTTACATGGGATGGAAATGTGGATATAAAGCTACATGTGAACAATCGCAAGAACAGAAAAACCTGCCAAGAAAAGGACTGAAAACAATTATCGGCCAACGCCCATGCCTAAAGCCGCCGCACGAAACACATTGAAGGAGCCACTTTGCGAGTTGATACTCTGTCGCAAGGGAACCACATTGCAAGTTGAGATTTGGTTGAAGGAGAGTACGCTCCCACTGCCGTGGTGCGGGCCACATGAGGGGAGGCGCGGCTTGTGGCACACAATCCCAGCCATTCATAAGGAATTGTTTTTTTAACGCGTTTCGTGTCCCACGATCCAGAAGTCATTCAAGTGTAGCGACAGTTCGTTAAATGTGCAGTGTCCATTTAAAATGTGTCACGTTCATAGATTATGGGGTAAAGGAAATACAAAATGTAATTCATTTCCCAAACCCGATGAGATGGTGAATAAAGAGATTCACACAAGGCTGCATTACCCACATCACAATAGCAGGTGTGATTTTTTTCTTCACAATCCTCCAGAAGACAGACATTGTAATTAAAACCAGGTCTCTGCTGCAAAATAGACTTTTATCTCAATCGGGTCTATCTTTGTTACGTATCAAAGTGAACAAAGAGGCATGGAGATAAACGAGCACAACATGTAACCGAGACTAGAGGAGGAGGAACACATTGAATTAGAGATCAAATGCAAATTAGAAATACATTTCTAATTGAGAGACGTAACTGGTTTTGAGGAAAATGCATGGCCAATGCACAAGACTCGTGACAAAATCAGAGAAAAGGAGAACGCAGCAGAGCATGAGACCACAATGAGATCAGTTAATCCGTACAAGCGACATGAATTGTGACATCACAGGACCGTGAGAGATGGCGTGGAGAGGCCCTCATCCAGCAGTGGACAATAAATAATGATGACGACATAACATGATGCTCTGATTAGGGGAGTTCCAAACTAAGTTTTCTTCACGTCAGATTTATTCGACTTATGGCATGACTCCCAACAGGCCAAATGGGATATAATTAGGTGAAAACATACACGTGGCCTGAAACCCAGTCCCCCAGGGCAATCAAATTTCAACAATTGAAACTCAACAGTCCGCTTGCAGTCAAAGGTGAGTAAACGTCTTTTTCTAACTCCTGTAGTCAGCACGTCAGGTAACATCCCTAAAAGATGACACCATAGTATGATTATAGGGAGATCCATACGCCTCCGTTTCCCATCCACGACGCGGTGCTCTTTGACGAGCGCATCCTCACTAGTCAATCATCCATCCTGCAGCCAGGGTTCTCACACACAAGACCTTGCCGGAATCCACTAAGACCAAGTGAAAGCCACCGTATCCCAGGACCACGTTAAATTGGCGACAGATTAGGGAAGATCACGATGGATAATGTGACGATGATGGACTAGGGCTGTGGGCCACAGCGCCTGGTTTTACCTCAAGCGGCTGCCTGATTTCAAGCACAGAGGTAATTTGCAGAACCCACGGGATTTTGGACGATTTTTGACCCCCCCCCACCTTCGTCACACGACGTCACAAAAAGTCAGACCCCACCCCTCAAATATGACGTCACAAAACTCTGCACCCACCCCCCAAAAAAATAAAACATGCTTCAAATCGCTTTAAACTATTGTCATTGTAGTGCGTATTTAATGTGGCGCTGCACTCTGATGTTGTAGGAGAAAACATTTCTTAAAAAGTCTATTTAATTAAGTAGAAAGCGTTGTCTATATTTATTTAAAGTTGCGCATTTTGATGTGACGTCACATTTCTCAAACCCCCCCATGTCACACATCGTCACAAATATCTGACCTCCCCCCCTAGGTGTGTGACGTCATTTATGGACGTCCCCTTAGCTCAGATTTAGTGTTAACTAAGAAAGATTTTTACGCAAGATGTTTCACACTGCTAACCACGAGACCTCAGCTGTGCTTGCTCACTGCTCTGACCTCGGCATTTTCCCAAAGATCCACCCTTCCCTGATAAACATCGCCAAATGATACCAAAGCCGTTTCTGAGCCAGGGCAAGTGGTCTCTTGTAATCCACTGACCCCCCATATAAAGCTTCACACAAAATAATCATCAGTGTCATTGTGGAAAATATAAATAACGAAATAGAAAAGCAGACAATATCTCTTTACACATATATCTTTCCATAAATACAAAGTATTTCTTAAACAATGCATCAGCCAAACAGAAGCAAATGTTTGACCAATTTCAACAGTGTCTCATTAGCAAGGGATCGATCTTTCTTGAATCAATGCTGAACTGCCTGAAGTTATAGACAAGGATCCTCCCTTTAATATGAACCTGCTTCTATTGCAAGGGTTTCAGCATCTCCAGGTGTTATTTCCGAAGAAAGCCAACCACACAAGCCACACAAGCCAGCCAGCGCACGCTCAATTCCCAAGCCACCATGATTGCTAGACAAGGTTAAGCCTGCGGCCACGAGCCGCACCAAAAGCTGCTGAGCCGCAGATACCGGCACTAAGTAATGAGTCCCCTCGGACGAATCCCCGCTTGGTCAACGAAAAAGCAGCTCTCCATAAGTGTCACGGCATAGCATCGAGCTGGACACCTTGGAATTGCTAATCAAAACGAGCTCATCTTCATCCTTTCAAAGTGGCAAGCGTCAGCACATTTGCGCTCGCGGGCACACACACACACGGGCTTGTATTTCAAAGTTTCTTTTAATTTTCTGCTGAAAGTACGATTTTTATTTTTGCAATCGAGCACGGAAGCGCACGGTTAAAATATATTTGGTGTGTCAATCCCCCCCCAACAGCACAAACAATAAGCTCTTCTGCCAAGAAGGATGTCATGTGGATTTACTTGGCTTTCTGCCCCCTTATTAGCGCAGGCGACTTCCAGAGTTTAGCACTGCGTCGAGGTCAAGCTCAACGCTGGTAAATATTATGCCTGGGGAAGCAAACACACGAAGGCTGTTGCCCGAGTGCATCAGGGGCAATCACCTAAATACGACAATGACCTTGGATTGAAGAGAACATAACTCTATAGGCAGCACTGTACAGCAGTGGAGTGTTAATTGTCTCAAATTCCTCTTCAAGGAGACTGTGTGCATGTACAGACCTTTGTGAACCCACTGTTGTACGAAGGCCTCCCCTTGCTATGTGGGCCGTGGGGGTTGTTAAAATCATACTTCACTGCGCTGTTAAGTACGGGTTGATGAAGATGAGGAGCATAGGTGTGGGCACACAGAAGCACAGTGTAACAATGGATTTTGCTGCACTATCCAACATGCAGCCCTACAGCCTATAACAATATGCTGTGCATGGTGGTCACCCATAAAAGCACTATCCAGGCACATCCCGCTTAGCTTCTGAGGTTGGGCGTGACCTTAGCTTCTGAGTTCGGGTGCATTTCAGGTGATTTGGTAATGGGCAAAGAAAGGTAAAGTCAGTTTAACACGTAGCCTTTCGCGACCAATATTATTCATAATCAACGTTTTTGGGTTTAGATCGCGTTATTTATAAATGTGTCGTAACCCTCCACCACCCGACACGGCCAATCAGTAAAAAAGTGTCACGTTGACAAAAGACAAATAGTTCACTGCTTTAGCCCACCGGTGTGTTGAAGCGTGAAACCACAACATTTACAATTTGAGTACGACGTTTCGCTGGTAATTGCATCCAGCATCATCGGGTAATTCGCCAGAATGGTGAGGCTCTGCTGTGTCTCCCGTTCTTATATAGAGCAGCAGCAGGGTGACGTCATCATTAACTCATTAATTCGTCAGGTGCAAAGATTTGAGGGGGGGTTATTGTAATTATATACTAGATTAGTAATCAGGCTATTGTTACGATGCGAGTTGTAGATTAGTAATCATTTGGCATGTGTTTTATTGTGATTATGCTACATTAGTAATCAGTTAGTGTTTGTTTCCCTTATAAGGAATTGTAATGTATCTTATTTAATAATACGCTTCCAGGCCGCACTAAGCCTGTAGCTGTCTGAGCGATTAAAGTTATTTCTGTTTCTCTCAATTACAATGGATTCTCTAATTAGTCTTTGCCAGTAGTAACTAGTTTTACACAATACTTCAACGTTGTCAAAATCAATTGAGTGTCCCTGTTGGCAAGCATGTTCTGCAACTGCCAACAGTTATATATAACCCAAAAACATACTGATATTAGGTTTATCACCCAACCCTTAGGCATTATCTGTATAGTAACCAGTCTAATTTTTTAAATAAATTTCACAATGAGTAAAACGCCTCTAAATCATTACCCTTTTCTACTCTTCCTCTTATCCGTGATTTCTAATTGATCCACAAACCTTCCCATCATCCACAGGTGTTCCACCGATAAGGATTCACGTGGCAAATTCATAATTTTATCAACATTTATCTGCAGGTTACAACACACTTGGAAGTGGTCCCCGTAGATGTTAAATTCATCCCATTATCCGCATAATATCACAGGTTAAAAGGAATTGAAATGTCAGTCATGGAACACATCTGAGAGGATGTCCACTGACGAGCTGGAGCGATAAATTCAGTTCACATGCAAGTGCTGCATGGGATTGTGCATCGCAAGATCGCGAGAGGTGGCAGTGCCATGGAGAGGCCTTCAGCTCGCAGTGAACTGATCATGGCTGATGATGAAAGAGAAATTCCACAAAACATCCTATTATCCACAGACAATGCCCCCAAAAAGGGTCTCCAGTAAGAGCTGAATTAATCCTATCTGTGGCTTTTCATGGATAAGAGTCATCACTCAACATATTCATTATAATTATCCGCGTTTAACCAGGGGTGTCACCTGGATGTTATGTGCCAGAAAAAATGCATGAATCTAAACAGAAATGAAGATTTGTGGTCATGGAAATATCAACCCACCTACAACATCCACTACTTTAATGTGCATGAGAGTTTCAATGTATACTTTTATACGTTACAATTTGTTGTACCATCATCACTAATTACTTTCAGTGGTTGCACAGCACTTGACTGTTTCATAAAGCACAATCTTGAATTGTTTTTTCTGAAAGCTGTGCCTTGAGACCTTTGATGTACTGTAAATAAATGGTAGCGTGAAATAATAACAATACGTTTACTACAATTTGTCTTGTAACTTACAAGAAAGTGGGAGAACAGGTTCTTTCCGTATCGAAAATTATATCCCATTGAACCAGTTTTGTCTCCATCATTTCAACTCAGTCAGTCCTCTTAAATATGGCAACAGAGTGACATGCCTTGACTGCAAAAAACATCACCACCCATGTCACTATGTACAGACTTGTATTATTCCACTACTGGATGAAGGCCTCCCTTTTAGTCATTTGAGTTGTTTGACTGGAATTCACCGTGCTGAACCAATGTCCGTTAGAGACAGAAGGGCCCATGTCTGGTTCAGATATCACTCGCCATTGGTGTCAGCTGTATCCAGGATTCTAACTCAACTCGCCCGAGTCATCAAATCCACAGGCCAAAGCATAAATCGGTACCACCGAAGGCATCAAAAGTTAGTAGTATCTATGTGTTTATATGGATAATACAAGCGCATTATTTGATCATCCACTAGTTTAAAATGGTTATCACATTGTTCAATCTTTTCGGCCACAAATACATTAAAATCACTCATGAATGATGTTCCATGTCAGGTGGTACTGACTAGTAAAATATCTGGCCTGGGCAAATTGACTACCAACGCAGTGCACTTACGACTGTGCTACAAGCCCACCCCTCTTATTATTAACACAATTTTATTGCAACAAATAATTATCGGGCGAAACATATTTTTGCAATTTTCCTTCTTCACAGGAGAGCTCTCTCAAGAAAGTTTTTTTTTGTCAATGCCAGCAATGAGGACTGCTGCCAATGCAATCCTTTGAATACTTCTATTGTATTAATATGTCCGGTTCAACAACTGGACAGCTAGCAACAAGTTTTATTTCCTTCCATGAAACGCAATCGATATTGGTGGCTTGGAATCTTCTGGAAAGCTGAAAACAACAGCCTACAGCGTCTGTGGGTTTTTGTAAGATACTGTATTGCAATAAAATATAAAATAAAATAAAAGATTATATGGTTAACAGTGCATGCTATGAAGTATTGCTTTACATGTTTCATATCATCATTGGGTGCACATTGTAAAATGGTTAATGACTATTCAAAATGTGACATTTAAAATACAGGTGATGGTCAGAATACATTGAATTTACATATCTTTATTCGATTTGCAATATTGCACCCAAATCATCTTACTAAATCTCAAAATATCAAACGTTAAATAAACATTGGGCTGGCGTAAAAAAAAATACGAATTTTGAGAATGGCACATCTCGCCAAAACAAATGCACCAATAATCTAAGTTATTTCTTTGGGGAAAGAGACATTGAAAAGCCAATTTTAGGACCAATTACACAACATGCCAGTTAATTGGAACCTTCAGTGCTTGTAAACTATATTTTTTGTTGGGGGGGGGGGGATCTGCCTGCATCATTAATGATGGTATATTTTTAATTGTACTGTTATCATGGTCATGTCTCGAGTCAAATACACTTTATGTTTACCCCCTCAACAGAAGATCATGTCAAGAAACAGCCGAGTGGATAACAGCACAGAACTACTCCTCGGAGTCACATCAAGAGGCTCTTTGCCATCACCTGACACTGCTAATTCATGCAGTCTACAGTGCTTTGCCACGTCAGTGATGCAATATTTTTTCGTATGTATTGCCGGTAGGGTGGTGCATTGGTAACGCTTGGAAACTCTTGTGCCTCCATTCCCAAATTGAGCACCTTGCAGTGTGGAGTTTTCACGTCATCCCCCTGTTCTACATAGGTGTCCTCTGGGTTCTTCCGTTTCCTCCCATTGCTAAAAAAACATACAATGTAGCTTGTACTGGCCAAACATCCCAATTCTGAAACATACTTGCAAAATTACTCAATTGGGATTACACAGTGACACCACCCATGCCACAAGAAACTTGTCAGGACCCTCCTGTAAACATTGACACTCAGTGAGGCTTTCCTGGGTAAAAAAGTGTGGTAATAATAATATTTAGCATATTTTGCATATTTCAGGTGGCCAATTAAATAACGTAAAAATTTATAACTTTTTGGTGAAACAGTTGTTCACGATACTACGACCATGTACCCACCAATCACTACACTTGTAAAACTGCCATAATCATTAACAAATTCTCAAGTTTTATATTCAGCGATGTTGCCAGTGCTGGTGCATTGCTCTGACATGAACATTATAAGATGCCAAGGACACCCACTTCACCTCTTTGTGGGCCAAACAATATCTTCAATCTCATCCATTACCATGTACATTACATTACCAGTCGGCATTGCATGATTTTTCCACTTGGTAATGCACGGTATTAAGTGATTTTAAAAAAGCACGAGGTGTCTCATCACCTTTTGGAAGCAAATCCCATGCAGCAGCACCAGAACATTTATGGAGGCCTAAGAAAAAGTCCACACACGATTGCACCTCTCAGGCTCCCTCAGCCATGCATTATTACCCTGTCCACCAGCAACATCCGAGCCCCAACAGTAAGGGTGGGGGGTTTTCAACTGGCTATTTGCCAAGCTGTGCCAGAAGAAACCCGTGATAGACTGGCTTCACAAAACATTTGCATCTAATTTGGGGCTCAACCAGGGCCCAGAGGTGGGGCTGATACCGCATTAATTGAATGTGACATAAAAAAAACCTAAGAGTATCAGTGAGTACAATTCAAACACAGCATGTGAATTCAGCCGCACGGCTCGACTTCTGCAGTGGAAAATAACCTGCAGCCATATCGGTCTGGCTCGGCACGGCTCTCCAGGTTCCCTACTCTCGTCTATGGCCCTGCTCCCAATTAATTACCTTTGCCTTGGACGCCTCATCGCTCTCCTCGCTCCGAACTCTCCCCACGGGCGCGAACGAGCGCTGGGTGCCAGGCTGCGCCACGCTCCTCGCCTTGGCCTCGTCATCTCGTCTGCCACCAGCAGCAGCATCGCCACCAGCGCCTCCACCGCCGTGTCCTCCACCACTTTTACCGTCACCTCCAACACCAGCGGCTCTTCCACGACCCCCACCAATACCTGGTCTTCCACCACCATCTCCAACAACTCCAAGAGCAGTAGCTCCTCCAACACCACCACCCCCTGGTCCTCCACCACCATCACCACCCCCAGAAGCTCTTCCATCACCATCAGATACAACACGAACAGTATTACTTTGACCTCCACCACCATCACTATCCGACGATGAAGATGATGATGCTGAAGATGCAGATTTATATGTTGTTGCTTTTGCTGCTGGTAAAGGTGTAGATGCTGCCGATTCTGATGTTACTCCTGTTTGTGTTGAAGATGTCGTCGTCGTTGTTGTTGATGCAGTTGCTGCTGTAACGGCAGCTTGTACTGCTGCCATTGACGACGATACAGCTGCTGCTGTTGCAACAGCTGTTAATGCTAATGATTTAGGGTTTGCTGCTGCTTCTGCCGGTGCTTTAGGCATCCCTGCTTCTGCGCCAGCTTTTGCTGCAGTTGCTGCTTTAGATTTCGTCAATGCCGTGCCAACTTTCCCTGCTGCTTCCGCAGCGTCAGATGTCGCAGCTCCTGCTGCCGTCTCCTGCGCCGCACCGACTGCTACACCCGCTGCCTCATGCGCTCCTGCTCCTGCTTCTGCCCCGGTTGTTGTTGCTGCTGCTGCTGCCACTGACCCTGTCGCCGACCCCGATGTCCCACGATTTCCTTCTGCCGCCCCGGGTGGTCCTGCTGCTGCTCGTGCTGCTGGCCTGTGTTTGCCCGCTGCCGCTACTGCCCCTGCTGCTGCCCCTGCTGCTGCCCGACCCCCGTCCCCGCTGCCCTCCTCCCTGCTGCTCTCCGTGCCCGCGTCTCCCTTCTCCACGGCGGGGTCCGAGGGCCCCCCCGCGATCGGTGCCGGCCGCTTCAGCGTCGCCTCCTTTCGTCGCCTCTCCTTCGCCCTGCGGCTGCTCTCCGCGCCGTGGCCGTCGCCTTCCATCGCTTGAAGAGCGGCGAGAAGCGTGCGAGAGAGCGCGGCGGCGTGAGCGGGAGCGATAGAGAAGAGCGAGACCTCAGCAGCGACGGCTTGAGTCCCAGTAGTAGGCCGCCATGAAGCCTACCGTCTTGCCTAGCGGCGCTGCCTTGCCGCGGATTCCCTCAGCCCGCGGCTACCACCACCGTCGACATCGCCACCGCCTCAGACGCCACTCCGACGACTGTCCGCATCATCACGACCGGCGGGGTTAAAATTAGCGACTCGTGTAGCTTTTTGTTTTAGCGCTCCTTATCACTTGTTTACCGCTGTTGTTGTTTTAATCGAAAAGAAAATAAAACAATTTTAGGGGAAATCCGCGGGCGCGTTGCGCCAAACTGCGCAGCCGACGCAGCGCGCGGTTGGACGCGCGCTTTGAACCGCGCGCTCGGATTCCCCAGAGCGCATAGGCGCGGCGCGCCGCTCGCTTCCTCGTGATTGGCCGAGACGAGGCGGCTTCGCCAATGGGACGCGCGCTCGCGCTGCGGCTGCGCCTATCCATACTGGGAAATGCGAGGGTCCCATCCGAGCGCTACAATGCTGGAAACTCACCGCGTTCGTCAATAACAACACCGTGACGCGAAACTTTCAACTCCTTCCTTATTACAGATCGTATTGGTCACCCCGTGCCATTATACATCTCAACGTTCATCCTACAAAGTCCCATCACAAGGGAGAAACACAAACAAATGGACAAAATCATGTTTTGCCCGTATGGACCTGAAAACTAAATTTTAATGTACAAAAATACGGGTAAACCGTATGGGTTGACAGGTGCTTCAAATTAAATATATAGATATGTAATAGTCGATGTTTCGGGGGAATGGGCCTTTTTTATAGCACATAAACACCACGTAAATTGGTTCTCATAATACTGCCTCAGGCATTTCACCCTGTGAATCTTAAATGTGATTTTGGCTGGCTCTTTGAGCATCAGATACTAACACTGACCTTGACAACCCTTATTTAGTACCCTAGCCTGGAACCGTGAAGCTCAGATATTGAGAGTTTTAGAGGCAGCACTACAATTAATAATGCCATTATTGATGCTGGTTCTGGGATTGAACCCGGATGATCTTAAATATGATTTAGTCGGGCTCTATGAACATTGGATATTCATAATAAAATCACTCTTTATTATTTGATCCTTTATGTATTAGCACTGAACCCCTATGAATTGTAAATGTGCCTTAATCTGGCTCTACAAGCCATGGGTATAACACGGTGGCGAGATGTTAACTACCTCGCCTGGTATACAGGAGGTCGTTGGTTCGATCCCGACCCTGACGCCTGCTGTGTATTTGTAGTTTGCGTGTTTCTCTCCCTGTGGTCGCATGGATTTTTCTCTTGGTCCTCCAGCTTTTTTCCTTCCACATTTAGTAAAATACATTAAAAGTTTTTGGCTGCTGCTATACATTTCTATTTGATAAGCCACTTTGTTGAGTGACCATTTGTGGCCAGGTCGCTTCTAAAATAAAGTTAGCTCATTGGGCCTGACAGTACCTGGTAAAATATTTTTACTTTTTACTAAGCCCAATTATGCTGAACGTGCCTTAGTCTGGCTCTGGTACTGCGACATCTGGTGTGTGCAGAGTGTATGTGCACTCACTGGTCCACTCGTGTTTGGAATCTAAATGAGACTATAAATAAAGGGCATGCATACGCATGGATGATGTAGCTTTCTAACGTGCTTGTCGTCGGAAATATCTCATTAGCCGTAATAACGTTACGTTCCAATCTATACGACCTCACGCCGCTCGTAATTATGTCATGGTTGAGACGAGGCATGACAAGGCTGATCCATTTAGATGGTAAAAGCGCAACCTTGCAGTTGCTCTAGGATTATTTTGGGGCCCAGTGGAGAGATCAGAGGAGCAGAGAGGTCAGAGGATTGAGTTTTGTTGTGGTTGACCAACACAATGTGAGCCAGACCCTCGCCCTACAGTGAATTAACAACGAGCCGTGTCTTATATTTTTTTAATATACATTTGCATTATCTTTACATTTCCTCCAATACGATGTTTAAACTATTTCAGCAGGACGTATACCCTCGACGTCTCATAGGCACAATACCCGAACGCATTGGAACAAGAGAATGGTTATTAACAAGATTGGCTGTAAATTAATACAATACATTTCCAATGTTCCAGTGTTACGCCATGGCCAATATCTGTCACAGTTGCAACCGTTGCACAATTCGCGTTGGGTTCCGTGCTGCGAGACACAATAACATTCCACAAATGTGCAATCATCGTCCTAATTGGCATCAGATGGAAATTGTACTGAGGCCCTCTGCTGGGTGTGGCTCATGAGCCCACTCCGATAAAGCCTCACGAAATAATCTTGAACTTCATCAAGTTCGACCAAAACGATACCGCGACAGACGACTCCATGACATTTTATCAGATTTTCTGGCTAGGAATGGGCTTATAATAATAATCCACTGCTGGATGAAGGCCTTTCTGAGCTATTTCCATTTCTCATAGTATGGCGATGTCGCAAACTACTCAGTACAGTAGAACCTCGGAGATCGAACGTACCAGAACTCGAACAAATCGGTGTTCAAACGATATTTCCGAACATTTTTTGCCCCAGAAACCGAACGAAATTCGGAGGTCGAACGGGCAATCGCGGCTAAGACGCGTATGGCCAACGTGCATGACGCTTGCCCAGACAAAGGGGACTCCCCTTCCAAACAATAACACCACTACCTCCTCCTCACCACCTTCCACTCAAGCCAACAACTCTCCTTACTACAGGGAAAGTGAAGTTCAATGTTCATTTATTTCATTTATTCCACGTATTTATTCATTGATTTTAGATTTGAAGCTTTCGTGACTGCAAGGAATCATATTCTTAGGTTTTTTTCGGTAAAGTCACGTAGGTAAAACATCAAAATTAATGAAAATAAAATAAAATAAAAACAAAAATCACGACGTTTCGGAGGCAACACAAGTCTCCGTCATCAGGTGGGACCGTCACAGCCGAATTAGCTGATCAAGTGATGCAGCTAATTCGGCTGTGACGGTCCCCCCTGATGACGGAGACTTGTGTTGCCTCCGAAACGTCGTGATTTTTGTTTTTATTTTATTTTCATTAATTTTGATGTTTTACCTACGTGACTTTACCGAAAAAACCTAAGAATATTTATTCATTGAATTATTGTTTCTTGTTTTTTTGTATGATTGTATGCATGTAATTACTGTAAACTTCGTGTAAAAATGCTTTATACTGAGAGATTTCTTGTGTCTGGAACCAATTAATGTCATTTACATTAATTATGGGGAAAATTAATTCGGTGTTCGAACAAATCGGTGTTCGAATGGCCTTCTGGAACGAATTAAGTTCGATCTCCGGGGTACCACTTTACTTGCACAGGAGAGCTCGTTTTCTCCCGAGCGTGTTCCATTCCTTGGCTGCCGTTCCATCGTTCATCTAGATCACAGGCTATCCTCCATCCCTGCCCAAGCCCATTTACTTTTCTTGCCAGTCAAAATTATGTCTTTAATATGTGTATGTTCTCCAATCCACGTGTTCCTCTCGACCTCATTCCAAGTATGCACCTCTCAATGCTTATTTGTGCACTTTTCATAATTTGTTTCCTTTGTGTTTTGTCAATGGCCATGCTTTTTAACCATGTGTTATCGCAGGTAGTATTTACTGATTGAAAACGATCTTATTCAAGCGCATTGGTCTCTGATTGTTTAAGGATGAAGTTCAGTTTTACAAAATGCACTCCAACCTGTTATCGCCCACCTTATTTTTGTACTCTTTGGTTTTTTCAGTAAAGTCACGTAGGTGAAAAAGCTAAATAAAATAAAAATAAATTAAATGCACGACGTTTCGGAAGCAACACAAGCATCCGTCATCAGGTGTGACTGCTCCTGCAAAATTACTGTAGCGTATGAAGAGAGCTATTTAGAGACACGTGTTTATATAGGGTACTAGGAGGGGGAGGAGCCAAGGGGTCGGGGGTGGGGGCATGCGGCAGGCCGTGGTGCGTCGCGGGCGGTTGGGCAGGGCATTAGCTGAGTTAAGCCGATAGATAAACAAATTTTTTATTTGTGATGCCAAGGGAGGGGAGGGTGAGTGTGAGTACGGTGCGAGTACCTTATTTTTGTTTACGTTTTGATGCGTTCAAAAATAATCCTTGATATCCACGTTCTCGTGTGTTTTGTGCCCCTCAACGAACATTGCCAATTGTTAGCAAACTTTTTCTACACGACTCATGCTTTGCTCGTCTTGATCTTGAGCTCAACTAAGTGACCTACTCTCAGTTCGTCGAGTATTTCCTTCGTGCCTCTATGCACGAGTGACAGGCATCCAGGTATCTGACTCTGCACACTACTTTTCGTCCAGTTCTGTGAGCATTGTGTGAATATTCATTCAGACTTGGCGTGAGCAAATAATACAAAATGGCCGAGGCAATGAAATGTTATTTCTGGGACACTATTTTTTCCAGGGGTGTACTTCACTCCGCGACTGGGGTACCAATCAATCCGAAATAAGTGCTACTCCACGATGTCGAAACGCCAAACATTAGCATAAAAAATCCGTTATCGAAAATTTCAACTTTGAATAGTGCATTGTGTATAGCTCGTCGAGATGAGTCGAATGCCGCATCGCCGACCATCAACAGACTAAAAATGACTGCATCACTGATATTATGCGAGAGCCGGGCTACTATTGTACCCCGGGGTACTGCCATAAGGTTCAAATGTCGCGAGGGGGCCCAAGACTTGCGAGGTTTACATTTGATTAGCTGTTTTCTATTAAATATGTTAGTTAATAATGATAAAGGGAAAGTGGTGTTGCAGTCGTTGGCGCAGTGCGTCATGAACCTCGCAACCTGAGTATAATTTATAGCCATAGCTAGCATCAGTGGTGATATCTGAAACAGTCCTGGGTATATGATTTCACCCACCTGTATTGCTGACCAGCAACATGGTGAAGTATGGTCAAACAACTTCTATGACTAACACAGCATGGGGAGGCATTTATCCAGCATTTGTTTGACAAAATCACTGTTAATTAAATTGAAAAATCATTCGAAAATGTATTACAGTGTTTAACACATAGGCTTTCACTACCAATATCATCCATGATAGAGGTTTTCTTGGGTTGGATCGCGTAAATATATAAATGTGTCATTAAAATCCGCCACCACCCAACACAGCCAACTAGTAAGGGTTGTCACGTAAACAGAACATGCCAATTCGTCACTAATACAGCACACCAGTGTGTTGGAGTCCAAGCCACAACGTTTACAATCTGAGAACGACGTTTCACCAGTAATTACAACTAGCTTCATCAGGCGACAGCTAGATTTGTGGAGAAGTCCACCTGTTTCGTTCCTGAAATAGAGGCGTAGATGTGGTGACCACGCTTGTGTGCTCTTCTGGTCAATAACAGCTGCCTTCATATATATAGCAGGCAACGTTTTCGGCAATGATCCTTCTTAATAGGATTTAAATTAATAATGGTCATTGGACCAAACCGTCGCCGATATTTTTAAATCCTTTATATTAAGTTCGCTTGCTTGCTTGCGTGCTTGCTTGCTTGCTTACGACCGTGCAAATCTTTCGGTCGTTTTTTAACCCACTTCCCGTGATCCAATCGAGCTGACATTTTCCACACAGACTCGTTGTGCGAGACAATTAATGTTCGTGAAAACAAATTCCCAAAATTTTACACTTTTTAGGCAAAAAAAAATTATTTTACATATATTCATATAGAACTCATTCATGGCTTTGGCTGAACGTCACAGTGTAAGAGCACAGTGCGTAACCCCTTTACAGGCCGTGGCGGAGTAGCGCAGTTGGTAGCGCCCTCGCTTCCCATGCCAAAGGTCGCGGGATCGATCCCCGCGTCCGCCACAGGTGAATATATATTAAGTTCGCTGCCACGCATATAAATGATTTATAGTGAAAAACTTTGTTTTTACAGGTTATACTTATTAAATCCTTTATATTAAGTTCACTTGCTTGCTTGCTTAGGACCGTGCAAATCTTTCGGTCGTTTTTTAACCCACTTCCCGTGATCCAATCGAGCTGACATTTTCCACATAGACTCGTTGTGCGTGACAATTAATGTTCGTGAAAAACCAATTCCAAAATTTTACACTTTTTAGGACAAAAATATTATATTTAATTACAAATTGCTTAATGCTGCCATGCAATCATCTGACCCATATAGGTGGCAGCCATCTCAAGCCAGAGGACGAGAGGACTCTAGCCGCCATGCATATAAAGGATTTATAGTGAAAAACTTTGTTTTTACGGGTTATACTTGTTTTATTTTAGGCCACAGTTTTTTATTAATGTGTTGAGTTTATTTTTTGTCAAATGCCCTTGTGCACCACTGCCAACGCAGCAGCAGCATCGCCAAAGTATTTAACGAGTGTTTTTAGAATTACCTTTAGAGCACAAGTCCTGTGGTACCACTGTCTTGAGTGAGTTATCTCTCAGCCGTGTATCCTGTGTTGTTGATGCTCACTGGGATGTGTTTTTGGATGTATCTGTGACCCACGAGTGGGGGGTTTAAATTTCAAAACCATTTTCAGCGCCTCCAGACTTGCTGTGAAGGTATGAGGGATTACATAAATTACATTGTTTAAAATTTCGATTTAAAGCTTTCGTGACTGCAATTGAAGTGACTTGAGAAGTATTTTTTTGACGTCAGCTGCCAGTGACTGTTTTGCCCGCTGTGACGCGATGTCACTGCTCGCTGTGAGGTTTCCCAATGAGAACAACAAACTAAACACGAAAAGCAGTTCTAGAAAAATATTGTTTTTTAAAATGTAAATTTAAAGGATGTAGTGGTACACGAGAAATGCAACACGAAGACAAGCACATGGGACACAAGACATTTTATTCCCTGGTGTTTCAGTCCGCAGTGCTTTGGAAGTTGCATATACCGATATACAATAGGAGCTTGTATGTTCTCCGAACGTGTACATTTCCACGTTGATATTTTCCAGCAGGTAAACAAAACAAAAACATTCTCAAAACTATGTTCCGTAAGAAAAATCACAACACTTGCGAAACCACACCAACACCGTGAGACCCTCTAACAACATCAGCGGCGGCATTGAAACACAAACACGGACCTCTCAAGAGCCACCACAAGCCCCACAGTTTCACATTCACCAGTCCTCGATGTATTGATGTCAAGTACGAGCGGTATACGCATGGCGAGGTTGACTTTGGTGCTAGTTTGGGAGGTGCAGTGGCCGCAGTTTAAGCGACTGCTTGCACGGGGAGGGAGAAAGCAATACAATCAGATAAGGAAAAAATGTACCTTAATGCTGGAAAGGGAATATAAGGGGGTAGTGACTTCAGCATCGCGCAAGCTATGCTACGTGAACCTGTCTCTCGTGCAACAGAGGCCCAGCCGAGCTTCCGATCGCCCATTGCATGTACATGTGTGTGCATGTGTGTACATGTGTGTGCATGTGCAGCCCTTTTGTCAATCCACTGCTGGATGAGGGCCTCCCCACTCCTGTGCAGGGCATGCTTCGCCATGCTTGTCACTGCGAGTTGGTGAAGGCGGGGAGTTATAGAAGCCGGAGCATATATTACATCACAACAATGTTGATAATAACCCCGTAACAGCCGACAATGCCTGTCTCAGGTTCCATTGTGTGCGGTACATGAAATGTGGGGGAGCGGTGGTGTAGCGGTTAGCGCGCTGAGCTACAAACCCGGCGACCCGAGTTCGTCTCACGGCCAGCACCAGCGACGATTTGCTGAACCGATCCTGAGCCTCCCCTAGATCGACTCAACCTTAAATGAGTAATCTTGATTTGAAGCTTAAATGAGTACCTGGCGCGGTGTGTAAAAACATCGTCACTGGGGAGACAAAGGCGGCTGGGCGTGGTGCTGGCCACCCCCCTCCCTCGTGTACCGTGCCGGCCTTCATAGGTTCTCGCAAACAGCACTTGCCCCAACAGTCTGTTAAAGCTATAGGGGGGAGCTTTGTTTGCCACATCAAATACGGGGAGCGGTAGTCGCCGTTAGCGCGATGTGGTGCGAAACTCGCTTCAATACCTGCTCACGGCCACCAACACCAGTGACGATATCTGAACCTCTCCTAGGTAGACTCAGCCTCAAATGAGTACCTCGTGCGATGAGTGAACATCGCCACGAGGGAGACAAAGGCGGCCGTGCGTGGTGCTGGCCATCCAACCCCCTCGTGTGCCGTGCCGGCCTTAATAGGTGGTGCTACTCGCAAACAGCACTTTCCCCAACAGTCTGTTGAGGCTATTTACGGGGGTGCTTTGTCTTTGTACCATACATCAAATACCACGCAACTCTGTGCAACAGGCATACATCGTTACAGAATATAGGTAACACTTGCACACCGAATTACATGAGATCGATTCCCATTTCGCTTACTTACATGGAAAAATGTCGACTTTATAAGGCCATGTGACGGTCTGCGGTTTGCTTTGGAAGTCCCCTGGTTAATGGTTATCTGGTACAAGCTACAACCATGATGAAGGAGCCGTCCATAAATGACGTCACGCGATTTTGGACGACTTTTGACCCCCCACCCGTCGTCACACGGCGTCACAAAAAGTCAGACCCCCCCCCTCAAATATGACGTCACAAAGCTCTCCCCCTCCCCCCCCCAAATAAAACAGGCTTCAAATCGCTTTAAACTATTGTCATTGTAGTGCGTATTTATAGTGGGACTGCACTCTGATGTTGTAGGAGAAAACATTTATTAAAAAGTCTATTTAATTAAGTCGAACGTGTTGTCTATATTTATTTAAAGTTGCGCATGTGACGTCACATTTCTCATACCCCCCCCCTCGTCACAAATGTCTGACCCCCCCCCCCCCAGGTGCGTGACGTCATTTATGGACGGCCCCTAATGTCAACACAACACACGCGCAGTGATACAATCAGAAGGTACTGCTGCACTCACTAACGTAAGGGAGTCAAAGTGTCAACACCAAATGCTCCATCGACTAAGAGTAAATACTGCAGAAGGGAACCAATGAGAGACACGAAGCATGTAATGATGCAGCCCCAAGGTGACTTGATACATTCTTACAATTCAGGATCGCATTTAAATTCACGCTACAATTTGTCTTTGTCTCATTTGTGCAGCCTCGTTTGTATTGTCAGTCTCATTTTGCAATGTGTAGTCTTGTTCCAACCATTAGACGAAAGGTTAACTTTCATTTGCATAAATAAGAATCCATTCTTAGGTGCACCACTTAAAGTGATGCATGTATCGCGCGTCGAAGAGAAAGTTTGAACCGATGAGTCACTCACGATACGCCTACATGCACGAAAGCGCCGGCTATTCCTACTCACACTGACAACTGCCCCGACAATTGAAAAGCACAGCATCAGAAACATCCAATGTTACGCCTCGACTCAAAAGTGAAAGTCATTTCACCGCTTTGCAAAGCTGCACCACAAAAACTCGAGCAAGGCAGCCAGCCGCGCCTCCCCTGGGCACCCTGTTGACATGGTTTTTATTTACAGACAACTCAAGTTTGGGCCAGAGCCACACAATTCTCTTGGGGACGTGTCGCTTCGACGGGATGGCTCGGAGGATTCCTAACATCGGAATTATGCCTGAGCGCAAAAAACGTCACCAGACGTGTCAATAAAAAAAAACGCAGTCGGGTGGCTGGAGCATTTCATGTGACAAACTGATAGTGACCTGCCTGCCAATGCTTGTTTTACCCACGAAAGCCTCACGGAGTCTCAGCACTTTATCACGAGGGGCCTGTGAAGTATTTGGCATCAGGGGGCGATGCTATATATATGTGCTCATAGTTGTGCAGAGTACGAGTGTGGAGTTTGTATGTTCTCCCCCTGTACTGCAGTGCACGTGGGGTTTGTATGTTCTCCCCCTGTCCTTCAAGGGTTTCCCCCGGGTTCGCCAATTTTCTCCTTGAGCTAACACACACACACAGTGTAACTAGTATTGGCCAAAATATTCCAATGCTGAAAAAATAAATACCTGCAAATTATATTCTTTGGGTTTTTCAGTAAAGTCACGTAGATAGGTTCAAAGAAGATTGAAAAAAATTACAAAAAACTACGTTTCGATCACAACACAAGCGATCGTCATCAGGAGTAAAGAGGATGAAAGCTGCCGAATGTAGACTGTTTTTATAGGGTGTAGTCGGAGGGTTATAAACGAAGTGGGCGGGGCTAGTGATGCTAATTGGATAAATTAACCTGTCAATGTAAAATCGGAGTGCCGAAAATAACAACATCGGAAGGTGGTAGAATGGGAACATCATAGCCAGTTATGACTCTTCCCATCCTACCACCTTCCGATGTTAGTTATTTTCGGCTCTTTGATTTTACATTGACAGGTTAATTTCTAACATTATAAACTAGCAAAGTTAATTTTAAAAAGAATTAGCAAATAATTATTGCTATTGGGAAATTTAGATCATGACGCCGACACACAATTTTAGGTTTTTTTACTTTGTCATAAACAGGTAAGGCCCACTGAACTATGTAGCTCTTTTTCATAAGCGACCTGGCCACAGACGATAGCTCAACAAAGTGACTTATCGTGTGGAAATTTATAGCAGCCAAATACTCTAAACGCATGTTTATAAACATGCACAAACTACGAATATACAGGCGTCAGGGTTGGGATCGAACCCATGATCTCCTGTATACCAGGCGAGGTCGTTAACATCTCGCCACCGTGGCGCAAATGGCAAGTATTTTATGGACACGCCTGCAATATTAACCAAGGCGGCTTGCCGGAATCGAACTACAAACACCCTTCAACAAACGGCGAATGTATGTGTGTATGTATAACTTCTTTCGCACCGTATGTAGCCAAATGTTCTAAACGGAGATGCGAATGTGCTATCGCTCGTTGCCACGTAACTGGCTAACTCGCGTGATAACTCGGAACATCATGAGGACGTCACTTCTCCACCACCACCACCAAATGAAAGTTGTGCATCAAGTGGAGTTCTGGAGGAAATCGTGTCAAACTCGAGTGAGTGCACTCAAGTCGCCTGGAGTTGGATGTCGATGGAAGCAAGGCACGTGATGCCTTCACCACCGACCGTGCACAGCCCTAGCGCTGACGTGGTGGTTTGCGACACTGGCAAATCGATGTGCTTCGTTTACCAAGCAAATTCACCTTCTTGGTTCTTTCGGTAAAGTCACGTAGAATGGAAATAATAAAATAATAAAAATAAAACATAATAAAATAATTCTCACGACGTTTCGGCCACAACGCAAGCAGCCGTCCTCAGGTGAAGAACAGGTCTGTCGGGAAGACAGAGTCTGAATGACAGAGTCTTGTTCTTCACCTGAGGACGGCTGCTTGCGTTGTGGCCGAAACGTCGTGAGAATTATTTTATTATGTTTTATTTTTATTATTTTATTATTTCCATTCTACGTGACTTTACCGAAAGAACCAAGAAGATGAATCCCTGCAGTCACGAAAGCTTTAAATCGAAATTTAAGCAAATTCACGTTTCGCAGGAATCACCCCGACGGGCACTTGCACGTGTAATCCGAGACTGTACTGAGATGTCTTTCATCATCGAAAGACATTTGTTTTTTTAGTTATTGCTTTTTTGTAATACCAATTGTGCCCCTCAGAATTGTATTAGATGAAGAAGGGTCCTTCTGGAATTCCTTCAGTCAGCAGGCAATGTCATCTTGTTCAGAAGTGCCCCTCGAGAAATACCCGAGTTCAATCGAGGCCACCTCAACAGGCCTCTGAGATAACCACTTAAATGTCACTCACTCCCCTCATGCTTTGAGTGCCTCATCTATGGCCCTTGTTGTCAATCTACTGCTGGATGAGGGCCTCCCAACGCTTTCCGGGTCGTGAGAGTTATTTGACCATACTTCACCACCCTAGTCAGTGCGGGTTGGTGAAGGCGAGTGGCACGCACACTACAGCGTAGAAGTGTAGTATAACAATGGATTTCACTGCACTGGCCACTACTGCCCCGAGGCCCTATGAACCTGTTTGTGCATGATGCTCGTCCATACGTCTAGGCCCAGCTCTGCACATGTATATGAAATCGAGCACATTCCAGTTGATTTGGTCACAGGCATACAATTTACATGAAGCAGAAGTTGAAAAGTAGTCCTACCGAGTGAGGCTCCGACACTTTCAGGTAATACAGAAGTTATCCTATGAGAAGATCTGTCTGTGCCATAGGAATTTGGAATATTTCCATTTGGCTCAGAAGAACCAATGAAAACTATTACAATGGACAGTTTGAGAGTGGGGGCATGATGAGATTATGACGTTTAGGTTTATAGAGCGTCGTTCGTGCAAATTGCATCTCAGAATCTCTGAGGAACCGCAGACAAGCTGGAAGGAAGTGAGCCGGTGTCAACAGTTGTCCAAGCGCTGCAGCCCTCGCCATAGATATAAACATGTGTTGAGCCACTTAATGATTGTTTATGAAGTCAAACACCAAATGTACCCTACAATGTTGTTTTAGTCCGTTATTGTTGACGAGGATGAGACCATTAATTCACGAAACGGAAAAGCACAATGAAATCTCAGATAGCTGATATGAAGAATGATCCTAAGAATGTCAGCAGAGCTCACGCAGTGAGCCACCCAACCACTTGCCTGTTATATTGTCCACAATGACGCAACTTATTATTGAGTTATGCATAGAATAATGTTCCGTCGAACTAGGAGTTCATGTCAATAGCGTTGATTAAAGCGAGCCAAACTCTGCTGATGAAACATTGTATCTTAAAACCGGTCCACAGTTTGCTTGTCTTGAAACAATGCTGCTGAAATTATGCACCCCCAGAAGGCTGCGCGGCTGATGGGTTGTGTAAGAAATACTTGTATTATTTGCATGTGGAGATACGGATACGTGGAGACGTATTATCTAATTATTTATTTCGTTACCGTCCTGTTGCAACCAGTTGCAAGCTGATGAAATATGAAAACATTATCTTGTAAAGTATTTTTTTTACATAATTGCCTTTCACATCTTGTCATGCCTGTTACGTTTAAAATGTTTACAAAGTTGCACTGAATCAACGTCCATGGTTTTCTCCCAATGTTTAACGTGGAAAGAGTTACACGGAACGTATTACACAATAAAACCCATAGCCAGAGAACACTTCGTGGCATGCCATGTGTCGTCCTTTAGTTGGCTTACAAGTAATGGAGGTTGAAGTGGAATTATGAGTGCCCAGATTGCATTAAGGAACAATGTTGGATGAAAACACGGGGTAAAAGGTTGGATTTGAATAATGTCGTGTGATGTGTGTTAAGAGGATTATATCACGCAACGTCAGTGCCAGTGTACACAACGCGACAACACCGCATAAAGACAAAGTGACGCGGGGTGGACATGGCAAACACAAAAACACATCTTCAACAGGGTTGTGGTCTTGAATGCAATCATACATTTAAAAAATGGGGTTTTTTTTCCAGTGCTCACGATTAGCGATAATTATCTTCGATAACTTTTTAAAAAAATCAAGTTAATATAAACAACACAACAAGAGTAATGTTGAGGAGAAATACGCAATTGGTGTTTTTTTAATCTGTGTACGTGGGAGAGAGGGGTTAATAGAGTATTATTCTCACGCCCAACATCATTTTTGTCAGGGGTGGAGTATCTTTTTTTGTATTTCAACGTAATTTGGTGGGCCACACATTAACAAAGAAATATCCCCCGTATAACCTGAACAGACTGTTGGGGCAAGTGCTGTAGACCGGCACGGCACAAGAGGGGGGGTTGGGTGGCTAACACCACGCCCGACCGCCTTTGTCTCCCCAGTGGCAATGTTTACACACCGCACCAGGTCCTCATTTGGGGCTGAGTTGACCGAGGGGAGGCCACGTCCCGGTTCAGATATTTGTCACTGGTGTTGGCCGTGAACGGGAATCGAACTCGGGTCTCGGGTTCGAGGGGTTCGTAGCGCAGCGTGCTGACCGCTACACGATCGCTCCCCATGCATGTGGCCGAGAAAACTCAAACTAGACACGCAGTGTTGTTGTCAGAGCGAAAACAACTCCCACAAGTACCCGCACATAGTGCGGATACAATGCTTGCATGTGATTGATGTTGTTTGGGGGGGTATTTTATAAGTCGTCGGCCTTGTTTGGCTAAAGACCATAAGTTCTCCACTCCTATGATATAACTTGTGTCTGTTATATATTTAGTTAACTGGCAGATACGTGATTATCTGACTTGTCCGACTGTACATCTGTGAAAAATAGCTTTATATCTCATCGGATTCCTCCAGTATGAATACAGATTCTGAGATACAAGCGTCTGTTACCCTCCGTGTGAAAGGTGTTACATAAGTGTGTATCCTGGTTATTGTTAAACTATAACTGGCCCACTGAGCGCTGGGACTAAGTCCCTTGTTATAACGAGTAAAGAACTTGATTTAAAGCTTTCGTGACTGCAGGGATTCATATTGTTGGTTCTTTCGGTAAAGTCACGTAGACTGCTTGAGTAGCAGTCGAAACGTCGTGAGAATTTTATAGTTTTATATTTTTATTATTTTATTGTTTCCCTTATACGTGACTTTACAGAAAAAAACAAAAATATGAGTAAAGAACTGGTTATACCGAACATGCAAGGTGGGGGCATGGCGGGTTTGATAAATAATTTTAAGGGAGATTTTTTCAAATGGCTCACCAACACGCACCCATTAATCAAACGTAACCAAGGTATACACAAGGGGAATTCAAATGAAAAATTAAATAGCACGGCTACACAAATGCACGTGAGGTGACAGCCAATTTCCAAGTAGCGCATATTTTTGTACAATTAAAATGACGTGGCATTGCAAAATGCATGAACAGTACACGTCAAGCTATTTTATAAATCCACTCCTGGATGTGGGTCGTGGGTATTTGCGCATGTCAGTGCGGATTGCTAAAAGCGGGGGAGCGTTTTTTTATTTCGACAAAGGCCCACTGAGCTATATAGTTCCTTTTCACGTATGACCTGGCCACAAATGTGGACATTTATAACAGCCAAATACTCGACACGCATTTTTTTTATATGTGGGAATAAAACCGGAGGAAAATCTTCCCGACCACGGGGAGAACATGCAAACTCCAAATATACAGGCGTCGGGGTTGGGACCGAACCCATGCCCTCCTGCATGGGTTCTCACCCCTGTGGCGTCCATATATGTTGCAACATTACAGAACAGCAAGCGTTTGCCGAAACTGCCCTCTGCTGTCAACCACGGAGGTCCACAGCCCTCTGGCATAAGTGTTTTGTTTGGTGGTCGTCTATTCAAGTGTAAGGGTCGTGTAAGGACACGTCTGGATTCTGTAAGGGTCACAAAGGCACCACCGTAACTAAATAATTAACGAAAGGCGGCTAAGACACAGCCGGGCAGGAAAAAGCATTGGGTTGGTGGATGACTTGGGCGTAGGGCTTTGGCGGCAAAGATAAAGGAGGTAAAGGGGAGAGTGAGAGGCGGAGAAAGAGGCCAAGGCGTTGATGGAAAGCAGAAGGGTGGAGATTAGAGCAGTGTTCTTCATCGCAAGGCCCGCGGGCCCCTGGTGGCCTTTTAGTGCGGCCCCCGACAATACAATGCTGCTGTCAAACCCCGAATGGGTTGAAATGTGTGGCGGCCCTCACACTAATGATGTCTTATCAGCGAAAGTGCCCCCCCTACCCCTCTGAAAATTTGTGAAAAACACAGCATTACAGGAACCTACTGGAAGGTTCCAGACATATGGAGCAGAGGAGATTTGAAGGGGGTGTGACGCATATCGGGGGGTTTTGGAGAGATGACTTCCTACGGATTGTGTGTGTGGTGAAGCGAGGGACGTGGTAAATAAAGTCCCTACCCTGAAGATCACAAGTAGGATTTCAGTCTTAATTCCTGCTTATTAGCCGAGCTAAGGAGCGCGGTGCATCACGGTTGATTTTTTGTCGCAGGTCATGCATACACATACTCCATAGTAATCGTGAATATCTGACTTCATAGAACTACTTGTATCTCAGCCATCAACACCTTTGTCTTCATCGGAATTATCTAACCGAGCCTTGCGGTCCTTGGCATCGGAATATGGAATTGTTCGCCAATAGCTCTGGAAAACCATTTGAGATGAGCGACAGCCAATGCGAGTTACACATACGTTTGTGTAGTATTCGAAAGAAGAGTTAGATACATAGGGATACTTTTACATTATACACGCACACGAATAAAACTTTTTTTGTATTACTCCGACATTTTTCAGATTGTTTTTCTTTATCAATTATTAAACAGTCGTATACATGTGCATACTTATACAAGTAAAATGCGCTTACGTATATGTATGCGTGTGTGTAGGGATTCAATGTGCAAATACATGTACGGCCTAACTACGCACTGCCGCTTTAATGAAGTACAGTACAATATACGTAGTCAACTACTACACAGGCGTGCACTTGCATTTACCATCATGTGACGTACCCACGTTCACCCATGTAAGTTTTAGGAAGTTTGCTCTATTTCTGACCATTCTTGCTTTCCTCGTTACAGGCATCTCGAATGCCTGTAACGATGAGTCGCCTACCTTTCCCCTACAATGCCGTGGTTACGATTCAATTCGAAAATCAATTATTCGCCTTGTTCGATACGTCCCCGTGTCTAATGTGTCCCGTCTCGTTTGTCAAGACCAGGGGGGGTCGGTAACCTTTCAAGGAAGAGCCGTTGCGTTTGTTTTTGACCAAAATAGTTCGAGAGCTCCATCACACGCATACCTACTTGTACACAAACACAGCAGCAGGTATTCAACAGATGACACGCACACACATTCTGACTTAATAAAAATGTGATGGAATAAAATGCGTAGACTTAGTTTTTGTCCCCCTAAGTTATTCTTTAACAATATAGTTTGACTGCACGTTTTGTTATCAAGACATACCATGGTGACCCATTCCCTGCCATATTTTATCGTTTATCTTTACGTGAAATTACGTTGAAGATTAAGGTTTTTTTTAACTGCTGCACTAGAGCTGCAGGTTGCCGTGCCCTGGTAAACACGAAGTCTTTTACAGTCGAATTTTGACTTTAAACTTTCGTGACTGCAGGAATTCATATGTTATGATTCTTTCGGTAAAGTCACGTAGATAGAAACAAATAAAAAGTGATTTAAAAATATCACGACGTTTCGATCGCAACACAGGCGGTCGTCACTAGGAACAGGATGATGACGACCGCTTGTGTTGCGATCGAAACGTCGTGATGTTTTTTAATCACTTCATTTAGATTTTTTATGATTTTCTCTATCTACGTGACTTTACCGAAAGACCCCATAGAATAATTACAGACGTTTTGTCAATCCCCTTTTTGCGATGGTGTGACAGTGCCCTAACTGACCATACTTCACCGCACTGGTCAGTGCGGGATGGGTTGAAGGACGGAGGCCCGGGACTGGTTCAGACATCACAAATATCAGTTTAACACGGAGGCTTTCGCGACCAATATCATACATGATACAGGTTTTGGGTTAGATCGTGTAAATATATGAATGTGTCGTTAAACCCGCCACCACCCGACACAGCCAATTAGTAAGGTTTGTCACGTAAACAGAACTTGCCAATTCGTTACTAGGACAGCACACCAGTGGTGGAGAGCCAAGCCACAACATTTCCAAACTGGCTGTCGCCTGAAGCTAGTTGTAATTACTGACGAAACGTCGTACTCAGATTGTAAATGTTGTGGCTTGGCTTCCCAACACACCGGGCATGTTCTGTTTACGTGACAAACCGTACTAATTGGCTGTCGGGTGGTGGCGGGTTTAACGACACATTCATATATTTACACGATCTAACCAAAAAAACCTGAATTTTGGATCACAAATATCACTCGCCACTGTTAGCCGTGGCAGGGAATCAAACTCAGGTCGCCGGGTTGATAGTGCAATACGCTGACCACTCAGTCATTGCTCTATCTGTTGAGACTTTGAGCCCAAACCATAACTCTGCATGAATCAAATATCATTGTGATAGGGTTCAGTGGCAGTGAGAGTCAGAATTGTTAGATGCTTAACATCCAGTGATGAGCGTCTTTGCCAATCTATTTGGCCCTGCATATGAGCTCACAGGTGTCGTGGTGAAAAATGGTTATGTTGTACAGTATATATTTACAGAGTGTTTATGCACTGAATATACATCCGTATATGAAAAGCCCTTTTGTCAATCCACTGCTGGATGAAGGCCTCCCCACGCCATGCGGGTCGTGTTATTTGTTCATGTTACAGCACGTTGGTCACTACGGTTTGGAGAAGGCAGGGAAGCACAGATGTGGGAGTTTAGAAGTGCAGTACAACAATGGATTTTGCTGCACCGCCCCCTGCTGCCCAATACGTAGCCCTGAAAGTTCCCATCACAACCTGTTTTGTGCAATGTGGTCACCCATCATCCAATCACTCTCCAGACTCTAGCCTGCTTATCTTCTAAAATTTTACCACATCTGGCGTAATTTGGATTATGTGGTCATAGGCCGCTTATTAAACACACCCACGTATGTGTAATCTCTTGTGTGTACGTACACGACTACATGAAATGTTGGCGACAGGTCGTGTGGTCAATAGTGCAGGACTGGCATGGTCTGCCCCAATACTGGTAGAGGTCCGCCCTAGGTCAAATTGGCCAATTAAAAAGGATTTGTTGGCTGCAGTGGTGGAGGTGGAACATCAGTAATGGAGTTTTTGACTCCTCTAACACACCGTGTATCAATTTACATTTGAAGCACTCCCCTCCCCCTACCCCCCTCTCTATCTCTCCCCCCTTGCTCGTCCCCCCTCTCTTACCTATATAGCCTCTTGTTACAGCATCCCTTTTGCCCACTTGTTTCTTGCTGTGGTTGTCCCACCTGATGACGGACGCTTGTGTTGCGCCCGAAACGTCGTGATTTTATTTATTTTAAACCTACGTGACTTCACCGAAAGAACCAAAGAGTATGGACACCGTGTGTCGTGTCGGCCTTAGTAGGTGCTCGTGAACAACAACTGCCTTAACAGACTAAAAAAAAGCAATCTCACAGGGAGGATCTTTGCTTTTGTATGAAACACCAAAAAAACGCACACAAGCTTGGGGATTGTAAATAGTTTCATTAACGCCCACAGAATCGGGTAAAACTAAGAATGCCTACACACATTTCTATCTTGAGAGCAGGCCCTTTCACATGCCATCTCTGAGCCGTCTCAGTGGGGCCCGCGATCATGGGTTTCACGAAATTAGGTGGGGGGGGGGGAAGAAATAAAAGCTCTGTGCTGGTCCACATCATCATCAGCTCAGCAGCGACGTAAACAATTGTGCAAAACGGCGAAATCGCTCGTAAAGGAACTCCACAGAAAAGCGAGTTAAGAGACATGACATTTAAGACAATTTCCCGGTCTCGACGCATCTGCAAAGCACGAACGTATCTTCTACATGTCTGCAATTAAAAGCAATGGTTGTCGATTTGCTCTCAATTTTGTTTGTAGATGCACGCGGCTCCTTCGATTGGGTCTCCAAAAAGTGTAGCCATGTGCTTTTTTCTTTTTGGTTATGGTTAAAATGAGCCAATACCACAGAGTAACAATGCTTTTTTTTGTGTTACTTTCATCGTGGTGCAAATCAAGCAGGGTTAGTGTTGCCTAGCGATGTTCCCGACCTGCACTTTTCTAATAACGATCATTATACAGATGGCAGCCTTCACGCGATCCACTGTGTTAAATGAGAAATCACGACGCGGCGACCGAACATCGATCTCCCGGTCTTGAAAACAACGACACAAGCCCCTCACAATGCCAGATCGGCGCTGGGACAAGGATCCTCCAACTGTGTGAGGGACTCTCCCGGACGAAGTAATGTGTGGTTGTCTGGCTTGAAATTGTCGTTTTTTGCTCTGCATCTACATCAGCCACACGAAAGAAGAGGATTATACAGTAATAACAACAATAACGCTCTGAAGTAAACACACAATCAAGTGTTCACAATTGTGCTCTAGAGTTGCAAAGGATAATTTAGACGTGACAATAATTCGTGCCATCACATTGTAAAGTTTGCAAACAGATAAATAATTTAACGGGAAGTGCAATCTGCCATGTGCAACGATATGGCATGTTTAAATTCTCATGACCATGATTCTCATCTTCATCAATGTGCTGGAATCAGTCATATGTATCAGCGACCCAGCACACACACTCCATCTCTGACCGATGCTGGATTGATTCTTCAATCCTGGGCTGCATTCTCGTTGAGGGGTGTGATTAACTTTGTCCACCGTAGCGCCGTCTTCCAATTTGTAGGCTCGCATGGTGGCACTGGGCGGTGCACGCTGGACTTGGATTTGCAATATCTGTCGCCGTAGTGATTATTTTTGAGGAGACAGATTGGGAGTGAATTTGCGAACCTTAAATTGGAGGCGAGCGTACTGCCCATCTAGGCTAATCTGCCAAAAACAGACGCCACATAATTTAAAAGCGAACTCTCACTGTATTGATATGCTTTGTGCAATACCGTGTTTAATATCCAAGGTACCAGACAATAGCGGTTTAAATACATGTTAGCATGATTTTTGGTTGTTTAAAGGATTCTTCGCAATTATGTCACTGGCTTCCAAGCAAGAAGCGCGGTAATCGTCAGCCCATCAGGAAATGCCCTGCAGAGATCAAAGCGTGGCATCACTGTAGCCTCGTGTCAATCTGGCAATTGTGCAGGCGATACACGGTTGCATTGTGCAGGGTAATTGTGACAAAGCATCTTGACATGCCGTTGCAGCGAGCTGCTTTGTAATTGAATGTTATTGTTGGGACATGCAAGTATCGTACTCAATATCCATGATGGTGGTTGTTCAGTAGCCAATGATGACTGCCATGGGGAGGGCAGGGGAAAGAGTCCGTTTTTGGACGTGTCCGGATATGGCTGATGAATATTCATACCAGGACGAGCAACGCGCATTCTGGAATTTTTTTACGCTATGTTAATATCACCGAATGACTTTACAATCACAGCAGCAATCATAGCGACTTAGTATTGCCCAATTCACAGTGCAAAGTATTGCCTAAATTGGGCAATACTTTGAAACTGAGCAGCAGCAGCAAGCTGCTTACTCAACGATATCCATTAGCAATGTTACACCTGTGATAACGATATGCATCGTGTATGTGATGTACAACTCAAGATTAGGGTTGTCCGTATTGACCAGCGCTATCGGGGGCATACCCTTCCTTGGAAGACACACAACAGGACCAAGGCCATAATTGCCTCTGATGTGGATCCTCTTTCCCACCACGATCACATGAAGGTGGTTCCTTAGCTGTGCAGACGAGCGATTCGCTCCTTCCCTATCTACCTATGCATTAATCATTCATCGTGGAAGGAAATTACATTCGCAAAAGAAAATCTCACCTTTACAATATGGTTTCATGTAAGCTTTGGTAGCCTTGCTTGAGACCAAATTGCTACTAGATGGTGAGAAAAAATTTGCTTTAAATCGCACATGACAGCCCGGGTTTTAATCACGTGATCTCAGTGGTGGTGACTTGGTACTCTAACTGGGGTATGAAACACAGCATACATCAACGTATCAGTGAAAGTTGTAAGCTACATTTTTTGTGTAACAATCATCACATCCTTAGCATATACAGCTACAGTTATCGCTAATGATTATTTATCGCTCCATAAAACCACTACTAAAAACAAAGTTATAGCACCTATTGCCCACCAGTTTTTCTTACTTAACGTAACATATTTAAAACTACCAGTAGATATATTTATCACAATTCAGCAATATTGATCAAATTTCCAATCACATTTGTTGGTCAGAAATGCAATTGCTTACAAATGTTTGGAGAAGCTTACAATGGAGCATTTGGGACTAAAAAACGAAGCATCTGTGCGTTTGTGCGAACACTTTACAGCATGTCACACAAGAACTTTACACGCCCGCAAACACTAACCGTGCTGTGTATAGCTGAGCAGCCCCCCCCACCCCGCCCCCACCATCAGGTTAAAAGCACACAAGCATCAAACCCCGGTCTTGTCGTCCACATCTCCATCTCCGCGCTCGTCCCGAAGAGAACCAGCGTGGTGTACGCACAAAAATATTGGCACGGCACTCGGTCAGTAGGCAACCAAGCACCAAGCGCACGGCCGAATACGAGTACTGTTACACAGGAGGATGGGTGCAGACTCAATAGCCATCAAATGCACCCACAACAAATTATAGAGGGGGGAAAAAGTGTACATTGTATGCATGATACCGGAGTGCACAATCACATGCTGCCACAATTGCATAAACTCTAAACCCCCGGGAACGTTTCTTCTCCAATACCAAGTTGTAGGGAGATGTGATGCCTGACTTCGTGGAAGGAAGTTTGAGGGCTGCGGCAAGGTCAGCCAACGTTCTCATCGGCGTTAGCCACAACAGTGTGCCTGCTGCTCACCACCCGCTTCCCTGTTAACTCTCCAGGCACCAAGTGAGACTTTGCAGTCCACATTGGGGTTAAACTCAAAACTGAGCTGGCAGGAACCTGTGAGGATGGGGGGGGGGAGGTGAGAGGGCCTGGTTGAAAATAAATCAAGTGGGAAGTATTTTGTTTTTCCCCAAAGTAACCATATCTTGGAAGGAAAGGATGTTTTAAAATTTTACTTTTACCCAATTATTAAAATGTTCCAAAATTATTTTTAAGCGAGTAAGGGCGTAACATCACCGAATCCCTTCAACATCAGCAATGACCAATATACTGCTGTATGAAGGCCTCCCCCAAGCCATCACATAAACTTATTGTACGTTAGATTTGTAAAAAAAAAAACAGTGATGTCACTTAATTAAAATTACACCATGATTATTCTTAAAGAGGTGGTGACATCACTGCTCTCAACCCCACCATATCTTGCTTAAAAGTTAACCGACTCTCTTACAGAACAACAGATAATGTTATTATCTTATGGCATCCTGGGTACACTTACAATGTCACAACTGCACGCGTGCAAAGCCAAATAGGCTTCAGGTGCGAAAGCCGCGGGACATCGAACCCAGCCGATTAACACTACCGAGTCGTTCACGACTAACCGAAGCCAAAACATTTCTTTGCCTTGGAGATAATTTATGATGACGAAGTCTGCCGGTGAATTTGATGACAGGCCTAGTTTGTGAAATTTTAATAATTTCAAATCGAATAAAGTTGGCAGCAAGATGCTTGGTGAGCTCCAAGGTTTGAATCTCCATGCGGACCATTTGCGTCAGCCGCTAAATGAGCAGGGACACGTGACGGATGTTACATTGCCGGCTTCGCAAGAGATTGGCCTTTTCACGCAGAGATGGATGTTCTGTGATAATCGGATTATCAATTGTCTCGGAAGTGATCCAATCGTACGCAATGAATTCTGACACTACTCAATCGACCAATCGCGTAAATTGAGGCAAGCTGCCCAATCCCATCATTGAACCGTTGGTCACAACGTGCCTACTTTGTGAGCGAGTGAGCGAGCGTGCGGGCACATGCGTGTGCGGGCACGTGCGGGCACGCGCGGGCGTCATCCCGTCTCGTAGGTGGAGAGCAGAGCGGCGTCAACGGGCTCCATGCATGAGGGGCAGGTGAAGGAGCGCATGAGCCAGTCGTCGATGCACTCCACGTGGTAGGTGTGCAGGCAGGGCAGGAAGCGCACCGCGTCTCCACACACAAACTCCAGCATGCAGATCACGCACCTGCGGGAAAAACGAGAAGCGGAAGAGGGCGCAGCACCGTCGACGTCAGCATGCGCGTTCGCCGAAAGGTATTTTGTTTTACGTAAAAATTAAATTTCAACAACCCCACCCTGATAATCCTACATAATACACTAGCATAATATGACTTTGAGACCCCCCCACCGCCTACACATTCCACAAGGAGTGACTAATCCCATATCTGCATTTGTCATCAATATGCTAAATTCAT